>NW_026871256.1:0-300000 GCF_028564815.1 Eubalaena glacialis
TACACGTTAGGGTTAGGGTATGGGTTAGGTTTAGGGTACACTTTAGGATTAGGGTATTTATTAAACCTATCCCACTCTGTAGATACCACTTAGCACGTAAAGGATTATTATTTGGGGTTCAGCCATGGAGAAGATTTTAGTCACTAGGATAAGATAAAGAATAAACACATTATAAAAAAATCACATAAGGTTTTCTTTTTAACCTGTTCCTTAAAACACTAGTGTTTAGGAAATCTAATGGAGGCAAAAGCAGTAAAGGGTATTTTAGGGTTAGGGTAAGGGTTAGGGTTAGGGTAGGGCTTAGGATACGGGTGAGGGTACTGGTGAGGGTACTGCATAGGTTATTGGTTAAGGTTAGGGTACGGCTTAGGATACGGGTTAGGATATGGGTTAGGTTACGGCGTTGGGTATGGGTGAGGGTTAGGGTTAGGGTTAGGGTAAGGCTTTGGGTACGGGTTAGGGTACCGGTGAGGGTACGGCGTAGGGTAGAGGTTAGGGTTAGGTTTAGGGTTAGGGTACGGCTTAGGATACGGGTTAGGGTACGGGTGAGGGTATGGCGTAGCGTATGGGTTAGGGTTAGGGTTAGGGAACGTCTTAGGGTACGGGTTAGGGTACGGGTGAGGGTACGGCGTAGGGTAAGGTTTAGGGTTAGGGTTAGGGTTAGTGTTAGTTTTAGGGTTAGGGATTGGTTTAGGGTACGGGTTAGGATTAGCGTACGTGTTAGGGTTAGATTTTGGGTTAGGGTTAGGGTACGCGTTAGGGTTACGGTATGGGTTAGGGTTAGGGTACACGTTAGGATTAGGGTATTTATTAAACCTATCCCACTCTCTAGATACCACTTAGCACGTAAAGGAATATTATTAGGGATCCAGCCATGGAGAAGATTTTAGTCACTAGGATAAGATAAAGAATAAACACATTATAAAAAAATCACATTAGGATTTTCTTTTTAACCTGTTCCTTAAAACACTAGTGCTTAGGAAATCTAATAAAGGCAAAAGCAATCAAGGGTAGTTTAGGGTTAGGGTTAGGGTTAGGGTTAGTGTTAGGGTTAGGGTACGGCTTAGGGTATGGGATAGGATACGGGTGAGGGTACGGCGTAGGTTAGGGGTTAGGGTTAGGGTTAGGGTTAGGGTTAGGGTATGGCTTAGGGTACGGGTGAGGGTACGGGTGAGGGTACTGCGTAGGGTATTGCTTAGGGTTAGGGTACGGCTTAGGATACGTGTTAGGGTACGGGTTAGGGTACGGCGTAGAGTGTGGGTTAGGGTTAGGGTTAGTGTTAGGGTTAGGGTTACGGTACGTCTTAGGGTACGTGTTAGGGTACGGGTGAGGGTACGGCGTAGGTTATGGGTTAGGGTTAGAGTTAGGGTTAGGGTTAGGGTACGGCTTAGGATACGGGTTAGTGTACGGGTGAGGGTACGGCATAGGTTATGGTTTAGGGTTAGGGTTAGTGTTAGGGTTATGGTACGGCTTAGGTTATGGGATAGGGTACAGGTGAGGGTATGGCATAGGGTAGGGGTTAGGGTTAGGGTTAGGGTTAGGGTAAGGGTTAGGGTACGGCTTAGGGTACGGTTGAGGGTATGGGTGAGGATACTGCGTAGGGTATTGGTTAGGGTTAGGGTACGGCTTAGGATATGGGTTAGGGTACGTGTTAGGGTATGGCGTACGTTATGGGTTAGGGTTAGGGTTAGGGTTAGGGTTAGGGTTAGGGTTAGGGTACGGCTTAGGGTACGGGTTAGGGTACGGGTGAGGTTACGGCGTAGGGTATAGTTTAGGGTTAGGGTTAGGGTTAGGGTACGGCTTAGGATACGGGTTAGGGTACGGGTGAGGGTACGGCGTAGCGTATGGTTTAGGGTTAGGGTTAGGGTTAGGGTACGGCTTAGGGTACGGGTTAGGGTACGGGTGAGGGTACGGTGTAGGTTATGGATTAGGGTTAGGGTTAGGTTTAGGGTTAGTTTTAGGGTTAGGGATTGGTTTAGGGTACGGGTTAGGATTAGCATATGTGTTCGGGTTAGGGTTTTGGTTAGGGTTAGGGTACGCGTTAGGGTTAGGGTATGGGTTAGGTTTAGGGTACACTTTAGGATTAGGGTATTTATTAAACCTATCCCACTCTCTAGATACCACTTAGCACGTAAAGGAATATTATTTGGGGTTCAGCCATGGAGAAGATTTTAGTCACTAGGATAAGATAAAGAATAAACACATTATAAAAAAATCACATAAGGTTTTCTTTTTAACCTGTTCCTTAAAACACTAGTGTTTAGGAAATCTAATGGAGGCAAAAGCAGTAAAGGGTAGTTTAGGATTAGGGTTAGGGTTAGGGTTAGGGTAGGACTTAGGATACGGGTGAGGGTACTGGTGAGGGTACTGCGTAGGTTATTGGTTAGGGTTAGGGTACGGCTTAGGATACGGGTTAGGATATGTGTTAGGTTACGGCGTTGGGTATGGGTGAGGGTTAGGGTTAGGGTTAGGGTAAGGCTTTGGGTAAGGGTTAGGGTACGGGTGAGGGTACGGCGTAGGGTAGAGGTTAGGGTTAGGTTTAGGGTTAAGGTACGGCTTATGATACGGGTTAGGGTATGGGTGAGGGTACGGCGTAGCGTATGGGTTAGGGTTAGGGTAAGGGTTAGGGTTAGTTTTAGGGTTAGGGATTGGTTTAGGGTACGGGTTAGGATTAGCGTACGTGTTAGGGTTAGGGTTTGGGTTAGGGTTAGAGTACGCATTAGGGTTAAGGTGTGGGTTAGGGTTAGGGTACACGTTAGGATTAGGGTATTTATTAAACCTATCCCACTCTCTAGATACCACTTAGCACGTAAAGGAATATTATTTAGGATCCAGCCATGGAGAAGATTTTCGTCACTAGGATAAGATAAAGAATAAACACATTATAAAAAAATCACATTAGGATTTTCTTTTTAACCTGTTCCTTAAAACACTAGTGCTTAGGAAATCTAATGGACGCAAAAGCAGTCAAGGGTAGTTTAGGGTTAGGGTTAGGGTTAGGGTTAGTGTTAGGGTTAGGGTACGGCTTAGGGTATGAGATAGGGTACGGGTGAGGGTACGGCGTAGGGTAGGGGTTAGGGTTAGGGTTAGGGTTAGGGTTAGGGTTAGGGTATGGCTTAGGGTACGGGTGAGGGTACGGGTGAGGGTACTCTGTAGGCTATTGGTTATGGTTAGGGTACGGCTTAGAATACGGGTTAGGGTACGGGTTAGGTTACGGCGTAGGGTATGGGTTAGGGTTAAGGTTAGGGTTAGGGTTAGGGTACGGCTTAGGGTACGGCTTAGGGTACGGGTGAGGGTAAGGAGTAGTGTATAGGTTAGGGTTAGGGTTAGGGTTAGGGTTCGGCTTAGGGTACGGGTTAGGGTACGGGTGAGGGTATGGCGTAGTGTATATGTTAGGGTTAGGGTTAGGGTTAGGGTACGGCTTAGGGTATGGGATAGGGTACGGGTGAGGGTACGGCGTAGGGTAGGGGTTAGGTTTAGGGTTAGGGTTAGTGTTAGGGTTAGGGTACGGCTTAGGGTATGGGATAGGTTACGGGTGAGGGTACGGCGTAGGGTAGGGGTTAGGGTTAGGTTTAGGGTTAGTGTTAGGTTTAGGGTACCGCTTAGGGTATGGGATAGGGTACAGCGTAGGGTAGCGGTTAGGGTTAGGGTTAGGGTTAGGGGTAGGGTACGGCTTAGGATACGGTTTAGGGTACGGGTGAGGGTACGGCGTAGCGTATGGGTTAGGGTTAGGGTTAGGGTTAGGGTACGGCTTAGGGTACGGGTTAGGGTACGGGTGAGGGTACGGCGTAGGTTATGGGTTAGGGTTAGGGTTAGGGTTAGGGTTAGTTTTAGGGTTAGGGATTGGTTTAGGGTACGGGTTAGGATTAGCATACTTGTTCGGGTTAGGGTTTTGGTTAGGGTTAGGGTACACGTTAGGGTTAGGGTATGGGTTAGGTTTAGGGTACACTTTAGGATTAGGGTATTTATTAAACCTATCCCACTCTCTAGATACCACTTAGCACGTAAAGGATTATTATTTGGGGTTCAGCCATGGAGAAGATTTTAGTCACTAGGATAAGATAAAGAATAAACACATTATAAAAAAATCACATAAGGTTTTCTTTTTAACCTGTTCCTTAAAACACTAGTGTTTAGGAAATCTAATGGAGGCAAAAGCAGTAAAGGGTATTTTAGTGTTAGGGTAAGGGTTAGGGTTAGGGTAGGGCTTAGGATACGGGTGAGGGTACTGGTAAGGGTACTGCATAGGTTATTGGTTAGGGTTAGGGTACGGCTTAGGATACGGGTTAGGATATGGGTTAGGTTACGGCGTTGGGTATGGGTGAGGGTTAGGGTTAGGGTTAGGGTAAGGCTTTGGGTACGGGTTAGGGTACGGGTGAGGGTACGGCGTAGGGTAGAGGTTAGGGTTAGGTTTAGGGTTAGGGTACAGCTTAGGATACGGGTTAGGGTACGGGTGAGGGTATGGCGTAGCGTATGGGTTAGGGTTAGGGTTAGGGTACGTCTTAGGGTACAGGTTAGGGTACGGGTGAGGGTACGGCGTAGGGTAAGGTTTAGGGTTAGGGTTAGGGTTAGGGTTAGTTTTAGGGTTAGGGATTGGTTTAGGGTACGGGTTAGGATTAGCGTACGTGTTAGGGTTAGATTTTGGGTTAGGGTTAGGGTACGCGTTAGGGTTACGGTATGGGTTAGGGTTAGGGTACACGTTAGGATTAGGGTATTTATTAAACCTATCCCACTCTCTAGATACCACTTAGCACGTAAAGGAATATTATTAGGGATCCAGCCATGGAGAAGATTTTAGTCACTAGGATAAGATAAAGAATAAACACATTATAAAAAAATCACATTAGGATTTTCTTTTTAACCTGTTCCTTAAAACACTAGTGCTTAGGAAATCTAATAAAGGCAAAAGCAATCAAGGGTAGTTTAGGGTTAGGGTTAGGGTTAGGGTTAGTGTTAGGGTTAGGGTACGGCTTAGGGTATGGGATAGGATACGGGTGAGGGTACGGCGTAGGTTAGGGGTTAGGGTTAGGGTTAGGGTTAGGGTTAGGGTATGGCTTAGGGTACGGGTGAGGGTACGGGTGAGGGTACTGCGTAGGGTATTGCTTAGGGTTAGGGTACGGCTTAGGATACGTGTTAGGGTACGGGTTAGGGTACGGCGTAGAGTGTGGGTTAGGGTTAGGGTTAGTGTTAGGGTTAGGGTTACGGTACGTCTTAGGGTACGTGTTAGGGTACGGGTGAGGGTACGGCGTAGGTTATGGGTTAGGGTTAGGGTTAGGGTTAGGGTTAGGGTATGGCTTAGGATACGGGTTATTGTACGGGTGAGGGTACGGCATAGGTTATGGTTTAGGGTTAGGGTTAGTGTTAGGGTTATGGTACGGCTTAGGTTATGGGATAGGGTACAGGTGAGGGTATGGCATAGGGTAGGGGTTAGGGTTAGGGTTAGGGTTAGGGTAAGGGTTAGGGTACAGCTTAGGGTACGGGTGAGGGTATGGGTGAGGATACTGCATAGGGTATTGGTTAGGGTTAGGGTATGGCTTAGGATATGGTTTAGGGTACATGTTAGGGTATGGCGTACGGTATGGGTTAGGGTTAGGGTTAGGGTTAGGGTTAGGGTTAGGGTACGGCTTAGGGTACGGGTTAGGGTACGGGTGAGGGTACGGCGTAGGGTAGAGGTTAGGGTTAGGTTTAGGGTTAGGGTACGGCTTAGGATACGGGTTAGGGTACGGGTGAGGGTATGGCGTAGCGTATGGGTTAGGGTTAGGGTTAGGGTACGTCTTAGGGTACGGGTTAGGGTACGGGTGAGGGTACGGCGTAGGGTAAGGTTTAGGGTTAGGGTTAGGGTTAGGGTACGGCTTAGGATACGGGTTAGGGTACGGGTGAGGTTACGGCGTAGGGTATAGTTTAGGGTTAGGGTTAGGGTTAGGGTACGGCTTAGGATACGGGTTAGGGTACGGGTGAGGGTACGGCGTAGCGTATGGTTTAGGGTTAGGGTTAGGGTTAGGGTACGGCTTAGGGTACGGGTTAGGGTACGGGTGAGGGTACGGTGTAGGTTATGGATTAGGGTTAGGGTTAGGGTTAGGGTTAGTTTTAGGGTTAGGGATTGGTTTTGGGTACGGGTTAGGATTAGCATATGTGTTCGGGTTAGGGTTTTGGTTAGGGTTAGGGTACGCGTTAGGGTTAGGGTATGGGTTAGGTTTAGGGTACACTTTAGGATTAGGGTATTTATTAAACCTATCCCACTCTCTAGATACCACTTAGCACGTAAAGGAATATTATTTGGGGTTCAGCCATGGAGAAGATTTTAGTCACTAGGATAAGATAAAGAATAAACACATTATAAAAAAATCACATAAGGTTTTCTTTTTAACCTGTTCCTTAAAACACTAGTGTTTAGGAAATCTAATGGAGGCAAAAGCAGTAAAGGGTAGTTTAGGATTAGGGTTAGGGTTAGGGTTAGGGTAGGACTTAGGATACGGGTGAGGGTACTGGTGAGGGTACTGCGTAGGTTATTGGTTAGGGTTAGGGTACGGCTTAGGATACGGGTTAGGATATGGGTTAGGTTACGGCGTTGGGTATGGGTGAGGGTTAGGGTTAGGGTTAGGGTAAGGCTTTGGGTAAGGGTTGGGGAAGGGTGAGGGTACGGCGTAGGGTAGAGGTTAGGGTTAGGTTTAGGGTTAAGGTACGGCTTATGATACGGGTTAGGGTATGGGTGAGGGTACGGCGTAGCGTATGGGTTAGGGTTAGGGTAAGGGTTAGGGTTAGTTTTAGGGTTAGGGATTGGTTTAGGGTACGGGTTAGGATTAGCGTACGTGTTAGGGTTAGGGTTTGGGTTAGGGTTAGAGTACGCATTAGGGTTAAGGTGTGGGTTAGGGTTAGGGTACACGTTAGGATTAGGGTATTTATTAAACCTATCCCACTCTCTAGATACCACTTAGCACGTAAAGGAATATTATTTAGGATCCAGCCATGGAGAAGATTTTCGTCACTAGGATAAGATAAAGAATAAACACATTATAAAAAAATCACATTAGGATTTTCTTTTTAACCTGTTCCTTAAAACACTAGTGCTTAGGAAATCTAATGGACGCAAAAGCAGTCAAGGGTAGTTTAGGGTTAGGGTTAGGGTTAGGGTTAGTGTTAGGGTTAGGGTACGGCTTAGGGTATGAGATAGGGTACGGGTGAGGGTACGGCGTAGGGTAGGGGTTAGGGTTAGGGTTAGGGTTAGGGTTAGGGTTAGGGTATGGCTTAGGGTACGGGTGAGGGTACGGGTGAGGGTACTCTGTAGGCTATTGGTTATGGTTAGGGTACGGCTTAGAATACGGGTTAGGGTACGGGTTAGGTTACGGCGTAGGGTATGGGTTAGGGTTAAGGTTAGGGTTAGGGTTAGGGTACGGCTTAGGGTACGGCTTAGGGTACGGGTGAGGGTAAGGAGTAGTGTATAGGTTAGGGTTAGGGTTAGGGTTAGGGTTCGGCTTAGGGTACGGGTTAGGGTACGGGTGAGGGCATGGCGTAGTGTATATGTTAGGGTTAGGGTTAGGGTTAGGGTACGGCTTAGGGTATGGGATAGGGTACGGGTGAGGGTACGGCGTAGGGTAGGGGTTAGGTTTAGGGTTAGGGTTAGTGTTAGGGTTAGGGTACGGCTTAGGGTATGGGATAGGTTACGGGTGAGGGTACGGCGTAGGGTAGGGGTTAGGGTTAGGTTTAGGGTTAGTGTTAGGTTTAGGGTACCGCTTAGGGTATGGGATAGGGTACAGCGTAGGGTAGCGGTTAGGGTTAGGGTTAGGGTTAGGGTTAGGGTACGGCTTAGGATACGGTTTAGGGTACGGGTGAGGGTACGGCGTAGCGTATGGGTTAGGGTTAGTGTTAGGGTTAGGGTACGGCTTAGGGTACGGGTTAGGGTACGGGTGAGGGTACGGCGTAGGTTATGGGTTAGGGTTAGGGTTAGGGTTAGGGTTAGTTTTAGGGTTAGGGATTGGTTTAGGGTACGGGTTAGGATTAGCATACTTGATCGGGTTAGGGTTTTGGTTAGGGTTAGGGTACACGTTAGGGTTAGGGTATGGGTTAGGTTTAGGGTACACTTTAGGATTAGGGTATTTATTAAACCTATCCCACTCTGTAGATACCACTTAGCACGTAAAGGATTATTATTTGGGGTTCAGCCATGGAGAAGATTTTAGTCACTAGGATAAGATAAAGAATAAACACATTATAAAAAAATCACATAAGGTTTTCTTTTTAACCTGTTCCTTAAAACACTAGTGTTTAGGAAATCTAATGGAGGCAAAAGCAGTAAAGGGTATTTTAGTGTTAGGGTAAGGGTTAGGGTTAGGGTAGGGCTTAGGATACGGGTGAGGGTACTGGTAAGGGTACTGCATAGGTTATTGGTTAGGGTTAGGGTACGGCTTAGGATACGGGTTAGGATATGGGTTAGGTTACGGCGTTGGGTATGGGTGAGGGTTAGGGTTAGGGTTAGGGTAAGGCTTTGGGTACGGGTTAGGGTACGGGTGAGGGTACGGCGTAGGGTAGAGGTTAGGGTTAGGTTTAGGGTTAGGGTACGGCTTAGGATACGGGTTAGGGTACGGGTGAGGGTATGGCGTAGCGTATGGGTTAGGGTTAGGGTTAGGGTACGTCTTAGGGTACAGGTTAGGGTACGGGTGAGGGTACGGCGTAGGGTAAGGTTTAGGGTTAGGGTTAGGGTTAGGGTTAGTTTTAGGGTTAGGGATTGGTTTAGGGTACGGGTTAGGATTAGCGTACGTGTTAGGGTTAGATTTTGGGTTAGGGTTAGGGTACGCGTTAGGGTTACGGTATGGGTTAGGGTTAGGGTACACGTTAGGATTAGGGTATTTATTAAACCTATCCCACTCTCTAGATACCACTTAGCACGTAAAGGAATATTATTAGGGATCCAGCCATGGAGAAGATTTTAGTCACTAGGATAAGATAAAGAATAAACACATTATAAAAAAATCACATTAGGATTTTCTTTTTAACCTGTTCCTTAAAACACTAGTGCTTAGGAAATCTAATAAAGGCAAAAGCAATCAAGGGTAGTTTAGGGTTAGGGTTAGGGTTAGGGTTAGTGTTAGGGTTAGGGTACGGCTTAGGGTATGGGATAGGATACGGGTGAGGGTACGGCGTAGGTTAGGGGTTAGGGTTAGGGTTAGGGTTAGGGTTAGGGTATGGCTTAGGGTACGGGTGAGGGTACGGGTGAGGGTACTGCGTAGGGTATTGCTTAGGGTTAGGGTACGGCTTAGGATACGTGTTAGGGTACGGGTTAGGGTACGGCGTAGAGTGTGGGTTAGGGTTAGGGTTAGTGTTAGGGTTAGGGTTACGGTACGTCTTAGGGTACGTGTTAGGGTACGGGTGAGGGTACGGCGTAGGTTATGGGTTAGGGTTAGGGTTAGGGTTAGGGTTAGGGTATGGCTTAGGATACGGGTTATTGTACGGGTGAGGGTACGGCATAGGTTATGGTTTAGGGTTAGGGTTAGTGTTAGGGTTATGGTACGGCTTAGGTTATGGGATAGGGTACAGGTGAGGGTATGGCATAGGGTAGGGGTTAGGGTTAGGGTTAGGGTTAGGGTAAGGGTTAGGGTACAGCTTAGGGTACGGGTGAGGGTATGGGTGAGGATACTGCATAGGGTATTGGTTAGGGTTAGGGTATGGCTTAGGATATGGTTTAGGGTACATGTTAGGGTATGGCGTACGGTATGGGTTAGGGTTAGGGTTAGGGTTAGGGTTAGGGTTAGGGTACGGCTTAGGGTACGGGTTAGGGTACGGGTGAGGGTACGGCGTAGGGTAGAGGTTAGGGTTAGGTTTAGGGTTAGGGTACGGCTTAGGATACGGGTTAGGGTACGGGTGAGGGTATGGCGTAGCGTATGGGTTAGGGTTAGGGTTAGGGTACGTCTTAGGGTACGGGTTAGGGTACGGGTGAGGGTACGGCGTAGGGTAAGGTTTAGGGTTAGGGTTAGGGTTAGGGTACGGCTTAGGATACGGGTTAGGGTACGGGTGAGGTTACGGCGTAGGGTATAGTTTAGGGTTAGGGTTAGGGTTAGGGTACGGCTTAGGATACGGGTTAGGGTACGGGTGAGGGTACGGCGTAGCGTATGGTTTAGGGTTAGGGTTAGGGTTAGGGTACGGCTTAGGGTACGGGTTAGGGTACGGGTGAGGGTACGGTGTAGGTTATGGATTAGGGTTAGGGTTAGGGTTAGGGTTAGTTTTAGGGTTAGGGATTGGTTTTGGGTACGGGTTAGGATTAGCATATGTGTTCGGGTTAGGGTTTTGGTTAGGGTTAGGGTACGCGTTAGGGTTAGGGTATGGGTTAGGTTTAGGGTACACTTTAGGATTAGGGTATTTATTAAACCTATCCCACTCTCTAGATACCACTTAGCACGTAAAGGAATATTATTTGGGGTTCAGCCATGGAGAAGATTTTAGTCACTAGGATAAGATAAAGAATAAACACATTATAAAAAAATCACATAAGGTTTTCTTTTTAACCTGTTCCTTAAAACACTAGTGTTTAGGAAATCTAATGGAGGCAAAAGCAGTAAAGGGTAGTTTAGGATTAGGGTTAGGGTTAGGGTTAGGGTAGGACTTAGGATACGGGTGAGGGTACTGGTGAGGGTACTGCGTAGGTTATTGGTTAGGGTTAGGGTACGGCTTAGGATACGGGTTAGGATATGGGTTAGGTTACGGCGTTGGGTATGGGTGAGGGTTAGGGTTAGGGTTAGGGTAAGGCTTTGGGTAAGGGTTGGGGAAGGGTGAGGGTACGGCGTAGGGTAGAGGTTAGGGTTAGGTTTAGGGTTAAGGTACGGCTTATGATACGGGTTAGGGTATGGGTGAGGGTACGGCGTAGCGTATGGGTTAGGGTTAGGGTAAGGGTTAGGGTTAGTTTTAGGGTTAGGGATTGGTTTAGGGTACGGGTTAGGATTAGCGTACGTGTTAGGGTTAGGGTTTGGGTTAGGGTTAGAGTACGCATTAGGGTTAAGGTGTGGGTTAGGGTTAGGGTACACGTTAGGATTAGGGTATTTATTAAACCTATCCCACTCTCTAGATACCACTTAGCACGTAAAGGAATATTATTTAGGATCCAGCCATGGAGAAGATTTTCGTCACTAGGATAAGATAAAGAATAAACACATTATAAAAAAATCACATTAGGATTTTCTTTTTAACCTGTTCCTTAAAACACTAGTGCTTAGGAAATCTAATGGACGCAAAAGCAGTCAAGGGTAGTTTAGGGTTAGGGTTAGGGTTAGGGTTAGTGTTAGGGTTAGGGTACGGCTTAGGGTATGAGATAGGGTACGGGTGAGGGTACGGCGTAGGGTAGGGGTTAGGGTTAGGGTTAGGGTTAGGGTTAGGGTTAGGGTATGGCTTAGGGTACGGGTGAGGGTACGGGTGAGGGTACTCTGTAGGCTATTGGTTATGGTTAGGGTACGGCTTAGAATACGGGTTAGGGTACGGGTTAGGTTACGGCGTAGGGTATGGGTTAGGGTTAAGGTTAGGGTTAGGGTTAGGGTACGGCTTAGGGTACGGCTTAGGGTACGGGTGAGGGTAAGGAGTAGTGTATAGGTTAGGGTTAGGGTTAGGGTTAGGGTTCGGCTTAGGGTACGGGTTAGGGTACGGGTGAGGGCATGGCGTAGTGTATATGTTAGGGTTAGGGTTAGGGTTAGGGTACGGCTTAGGGTATGGGATAGGGTACGGGTGAGGGTACGGCGTAGGGTAGGGGTTAGGTTTAGGGTTAGGGTTAGTGTTAGGGTTAGGGTACGGCTTAGGGTATGGGATAGGTTACGGGTGAGGGTACGGCGTAGGGTAGGGGTTAGGGTTAGGTTTAGGGTTAGTGTTAGGTTTAGGGTACCGCTTAGGGTATGGGATAGGGTACAGCGTAGGGTAGCGGTTAGGGTTAGGGTTAGGGTTAGGGTTAGGGTACGGCTTAGGATACGGTTTAGGGTACGGGTGAGGGTACGGCGTAGCGTATGGGTTAGGGTTAGTGTTAGGGTTAGGGTACGGCTTAGGGTACGGGTTAGGGTACGGGTGAGGGTACGGCGTAGGTTATGGGTTAGGGTTAGGGTTAGGGTTAGGGTTAGTTTTAGGGTTAGGGATTGGTTTAGGGTACGGGTTAGGATTAGCATACTTGATCGGGTTAGGGTTTTGGTTAGGGTTAGGGTACACGTTAGGGTTAGGGTATGGGTTAGGTTTAGGGTACACTTTAGGATTAGGGTATTTATTAAACCTATCCCACTCTGTAGATACCACTTAGCACGTAAAGGATTATTATTTGGGGTTCAGCCATGGAGAAGATTTTAGTCACTAGGATAAGATAAAGAATAAACACATTATAAAAAAATCACATAAGGTTTTCTTTTTAACCTGTTCCTTAAAACACTAGTGTTTAGGAAATCTAATGGAGGCAAAAGCAGTAAAGGGTATTTTAGGGTTAGGGTAAGGGTTAGGGTTAGGGTAGGGCTTAGGATACGGGTGAGGGTACTGGTGAGGGTACTGCATAGGTTATTGGTTAAGGTTAGGGTACGGCTTAGGATACGGGTTAGGATATGGGTTAGGTTACGGCGTTGGGTATGGGTGAGGGTTAGGGTTAGGGTTAGGGTAAGGCTTTGGGTACGGGTTAGGGTACCGGTGAGGGTACGGCGTAGGGTAGAGGTTAGGGTTAGGTTTAGGGTTAGGGTACGGCTTAGGATACGGTTTAGGGTACGGGTGAGGGTATGGCGTAGCGTATGGGTTAGGGTTAGGGTTAGGGTACGTCTTAGGGTACGGGTTAGGGTACGGGTGAGGGTACGGCGTAGGGTAAGGTTTAGGGTTAGGGTTAGGGTTAGTGTTAGTTTTAGGGTTAGGGATTGGTTTAGGGTACGGGTTAGGATTAGCGTACGTGTTAGGGTTAGATTTTGGGTTAGGGTTAGGGTACGCGTTAGGGTTACGGTATGGGTTAGGGTTAGGGTACACGTTAGGATTAGGGTATTTATTAAACCTATCCCACTCTCTAGATACCACGTAGCACGTAAAGGAATATTATTAGGGATCCAGCCATGGAGAAGATTTTAGTCACTAGGATAAGATAAAGAATAAACACATTATAAAAAAATCACATTAGGATTTTCTTTTTAACCTGTTCCTTAAAACACTAGTGCTTAGGAAATCTAATAAAGGCAAAAGCAATCAAGGGTAGTTTAGGGTTAGGGTTAGGGTTAGGGTTAGTGTTAGGGTTAGGGTACGGCTTAGGGTATGGGATAGGATACGGGTGAGGGTACGGCGTAGGTTAGGGGTTAGGGTTAGGGTTAGGGTTAGGGTTAGGGTATGGCTTAGGGTACGGGTGAGGGTACGGGTGAGGGTACTGCGTAGGGTATTGCTTAGGGTTAGGGTACGGCTTAGGATACGTGTTAGGGTACGGGTTAGGGTACGGCGTAGAGTGTGGGTTAGGGTTAGGGTTAGTGTTAGGGTTAGGGTTACGGTACGTCTTAGGGTACGTGTTAGGGTACGGGTGAGGGTACGGCGTAGGTTATGGGTTAGGGTTAGGGTTAGGGTTAGGGTTAGGGTACGGCTTAGGATACGGGTTAGTGTACGGGTGAGGGTACGGCATAGGTTATGGTTTAGGGTTAGGGTTAGTGTTAGGGTTATGGTACGGCTTAGGTTATGGGATAGGGTACAGGTGAGGGTATGGCATAGGGTAGGGGTTAGGGTTAGGGTTAGGGTTAGGGTAAGGGTTAGGGTACGGCTTAGGGTACGGTTGAGGGTATGGGTGAGGATACTGCGTAGGGTATTGGTTAGGGTTAGGGTACGGCTTAGGATATGGGTTAGGGTACGTGTTAGGGTATGGCGTACGGTATGGGTTAGGGTTAGGGTTAGGGTTAGGGTTAGGGTTAGGGTACGGCTTAGGGTACGGGTTAGGGTACGGGTGAGGTTACGGCGTAGGGTATAGTTTAGGGTTAGGGTTAGGGTTAGGGTACGGCTTAGGATACGGGTTAGGGTACGGGTGAGGGTACGGCGTAGCGTATGGTTTAGGGTTAGGGTTAGGGTTAGGGTACGGCTTAGGGTACGGGTTAGGGTACGGGTGAGGGTACGGTGTAGGTTATGCATTAGGGTTAGGGTTAGGGTTAGGGTTAGTTTTAGGGTTAGGGATTGGTTTAGGGTACGGGTTAGGATTAGCATATGTGTTCGGGTTAGGGTTTTGGTTAGGGTTAGGGTACGCGTTAGGGTTAGGGTATGGGTTAGGTTTAGGGTACACTTTAGGATTAGGGTATTTATTAAACCTATCCCACTCTCTAGATACCACTTAGCACGTAAAGGAATATTATTTGGGGTTCAGCCATGGAGAAGATTTTAGTCACTAGGATAAGATAAAGAATAAACACATTATAAAAAAATCACATAAGGTTTTCTTTTTAACCTGTTCCTTAAAACACTAGTGTTTAGGAAATCTAATGGAGGCAAAAGCAGTAAAGGGTAGTTTAGGATTAGGGTTAGGGTTAGGGTTAGGGTAGGACTTAGGATACGGGTGAGGGTACTGGTGAGGGTACTGCGTAGGTTATTGGTTAGGGTTAGGGTACGGCTTAGGATACGGGTTAGGATATGTGTTAGGTTACGGCGTTGGGTATGGGTGAGGGTTAGGGTTAGGGTTAGGGTAAGGCTTTGGGTAAGGGTTAGGGTACGGGTGAGGGTACGGCGTAGGGTAGAGGTTAGGGTTAGGTTTAGGGTTAAGGTACGGCTTATGATACGGGTTAGGGTATGGGTGAGGGTACGGCGTAGCGTATGGGTTAGGGTTAGGGTAAGGGTTAGGGTTAGTTTTAGGGTTAGGGATTGGTTTAGGGTACGGGTTAGGATTAGCGTACGTGTTAGGGTTAGATTTTGGGTTAGGGTTAGGGTACGCGTTAGGGTTACGGTATGGGTTAGGGTTAGGGTACACGTTAGGATTAGGGTATTTATTAAACCTATCCCACTCTCTAGATACCACGTAGCACGTAAAGGAATATTATTAGGGATCCAGCCATGGGGAAGATTTTAGTCACTAGGATAAGATAAAGAATAAACACATTATAAAAAAATCACATTAGGATTTTCTTTTTAACCTGTTCCTTAAAACACTAGTGCTTAGGAAATCTAATAAAGGCAAAAGCAATCAAGGGTAGTTTAGGGTTAGGGTTAGGGTTAGGGTTAGTGTTAGGGTTAGGGTACGGCTTAGGGTATGGGATAGGATACGGGTGAGGGTACGGCGTAGGTTAGGGGTTAGGGTTAGGGTTAGGGTTAGGGTTAGGGTATGGCTTAGGGTACGGGTGAGGGTACGGGTGAGGGTACTGCGTAGGGTATTGCTTAGGGTTAGGGTACGGCTTAGGATACGTGTTAGGGTACGGGTTAGGGTACGGCGTAGAGTGTGGGTTAGGGTTAGGGTTAGTGTTAGGGTTAGGGTTACGGTACGTCTTAGGGTACGTGTTAGGGTACGGGTGAGGGTACGGCGTAGGTTATGGGTTAGGGTTAGGGTTAGGGTTAGGGTTAGGGTACGGCTTAGGATACGGGTTAGTGTACGGGTGAGGGTACGGCATAGGTTATGGTTTAGGGTTAGGGTTAGTGTTAGGGTTATGGTACGGCTTAGGTTATGGGATAGGGTACAGGTGAGGGTATGGCATAGGGTAGGGGTTAGGGTTAGGGTTAGGGTTAGGGTAAGGGTTAGGGTACGGCTTAGGGTACGGTTGAGGGTATGGGTGAGGATACTGCGTAGGGTATTGGTTAGGGTTAGGGTACGGCTTAGGATATGGGTTAGGGTACGTGTTAGGGTATGGCGTACGGTATGGGTTAGGGTTAGGGTTAGGGTTACGGTTAGGGTTAGGGTTAGGGTTAGGGTACGGCTTAGGGTACGGGTTAGGGTACGGGTGAGGTTACGGCGTAGGGTATAGTTTAGGGTTAGGGTTAGGGTTAGGGTACGGCTTAGGATACGGGTTAGGGTACGGGTGAGGGTACGGCGTAGCGTATGGTTTAGGGTTAGGGTTAGGGTTAGGGTACGGCTTAGGGTACGGGTTAGGGTACGGGTGAGGGTACGGTGTAGGTTATGCATTAGGGTTAGGGTTAGGGTTAGGGTTAGTTTTAGGGTTAGGGATTGGTTTAGGGTACGGGTTAGGATTAGCATATGTGTTCGGGTTAGGGTTTTGGTTAGGGTTAGGGTACGCGTTAGGGTTAGGGTATGGGTTAGGTTTAGGGTACACTTTAGGATTAGGGTATTTATTAAACCTATCCCACTCTCTAGATACCACTTAGCACGTAAAGGAATATTATTTGGGGTTCAGCCATGGAGAAGATTTTAGTCACTAGGATAAGATAAAGAATAAACACATTATAAAAAAATCACATAAGGTTTTCTTTTTAACCTGTTCCTTAAAACACTAGTGTTTAGGAAATCTAATGGAGGCAAAAGAAGTAAAGGGTAGTTTAGGATTAGGGTTAGGGTTAGGGTTAGGGTAGGACTTAGGATACGGGTGAGGGTACTGGTGAGGGTACTGCGTAGGTTATTGGTTAGGGTTAGGGTACGGCTTAGGATACGGGTTAGGATATGTGTTAGGTTACGGCGTTGGGTATGGGTGAGGGTTAGGGTTAGGGTTAGGGTAAGGCTTTGGGTAAGGGTTAGGGTACGGGTGAGGGTACGGCGTAGGGTAGAGGTTAGGGTTAGGTTTAGGGTTAAGGTACGGCTTATGATACGGGTTAGGGTATGGGTGAGGGTACGGCGTAGCGTATGGGTTAGGGTTAGGGTAAGGGTTAGGGTTAGTTTTAGGGTTAGGGATTGGTTTAGGGTACGGGTTAAGATTAGCGTACGTGTTAGGGTTAGGGTTTGGGTTAGGGTTAGAGTACGCATTAGGGTTAAGGTGTGGGTTAGGCTTAGGGTACACGTTAGGATTAGGGTATTTATTAAACCTATCCCACTCTCTAGATACCACTTAGCACGTAAAGGAATATTATTTAGGATCCAGCCATGGAGAAGATTTTCGTCACTAGGATAAGATAAAGAATAAACACATTATAAAAAAATCACATTAGGATTTTCTTTTTAACCTGTTCCTTAAAACACTAGTGCTTAGGAAATCTAATGGACGCAAAAGCAGTCAAGGGTAGTTTAGGGTTAGGGTTAGGGTTAGGGTTAGTGTTAGGGTTAGGGTACGGCTTAGGGTATGAGATAGGGTACGGGTGAGGGTACGGCGTAGGGTAGGGGTTAGGGTTAGGGTTAGGGTTAGGGTATGGCTTAGGGTACGGGTGAGGGTACGGGTGAGGGTACTCTGTAGGCTATTGGTTATGGTTAGGGTACGGCTTAGAATACGGGTTAGGGTACGGGTTAGGTTACGGCGTAGGGTATGGGTTAGGGTTAAGGTTAGGGTTAGGGTTAGGGTACGGCTTAGGGTACGGCTTAGGGTACGGGTGAGGGTAAGGAGTAGTGTATAGGTTAGGGTTAGGGTTAGGGTTAGGGTTCGGCTTAGGGTACGGGTTAGGGTACGGGTGAGGGTATGGCGTAGTGTATATGTTAGGGTTAGGGTTAGGGTTAGGGTACGGCTTAGGGTATGGGATAGGGTACGGGTGAGGGTACGGCGTAGGGTAGGGGTTAGGGTTAGGTTTAGGGTTAGTGTTAGGTTTAGGGTACCGCTTAGGGTATGGGATAGGGTACAGCGTAGGGTAGCGGTTAGGGTTAGGGTTAGGGTTAGGGGTAGGGTACGGCTTAGGATACGGTTTAGGGTACGGGTGAGGGTACGGCGTAGCGTATGGGTTAGGGTTAGGGTTAGGGTTAGGGTACGGCTTAGGGTACGGGTTAGGGTACGGGTGAGGGTACGGCGTAGGTTATGGGTTAGGGTTAGGGTTAGGGTTAGGGTTAGTTTTAGGGTTAGGGATTGGTTTAGGGTACGGGTTAGGATTAGCATACTTGTTCGGGTTAGGGTTTTGGTTAGGGTTAGGGTACACGTTAGGGTTAGGGTATGGGTTAGGTTTAGGGTACACTTTAGGATTAGGGTATTTATTAAACCTATCCCACTCTCTAGATACCACTTAGCACGTAAAGGATTATTATTTGGGGTTCAGCCATGGAGAAGATTTTAGTCACTAGGATAAGATAAAGAATAAACACATTATAAAAAAATCACATAAGGTTTTCTTTTTAACCTGTTCCTTAAAACACTAGTGTTTAGGAAATCTAATGGAGGCAAAAGCAGTAAAGGGTATTTTAGTGTTAGGGTAAGGGTTAGGGTTAGGGTAGGGCTTAGGATACGGGTGAGGGTACTGGTAAGGGTACTGCATAGGTTATTGGTTAGGGTTAGGGTACGGCTTAGGATACGGGTTAGGATATGGGTTAGGTTACGGCGTTGGGTATGGGTGAGGGTTAGGGTTAGGGTTAGGGTAAGGCTTTGGGTACGGGTTAGGGTACGGGTGAGGGTACGGCGTAGGGTAGAGGTTAGGGTTAGGTTTAGGGTTAGGGTACGGATTAGGATACGGGTTAGGGTACGGGTGAGGGTATGGCGTAGCGTATGGGTTAGGGTTAGGGTTAGGGTACGTCTTAGGGTACAGGTTAGGGTACGGGTGAGGGTACGGCGTAGGGTAAGGTTTAGGGTTAGGGTTAGGGTTAGGGTTAGTTTTAGGGTTAGGGATTGGTTTAGGGTACGGGTTAGGATTAGCGTACGTGTTAGGGTTAGATTTTGGGTTAGGGTTAGGGTACGCGTTAGGGTTACGGTATGGGTTAGGGTTAGGGTACACGTTAGGATTAGGGTATTTATTAAACCTATCCCACTCTCTAGATACCACTTAGCACGTAAAGGAATATTATTAGGGATCCAGCCATGGAGAAGATTTTAGTCACTAGGATAAGATAAAGAATAAACACATTATAAAAAAATCACATTAGGATTTTCTTTTTAACCTGTTCCTTAAAACACTAGTGCTTAGGAAATCTAATAAAGGCAAAAGCAATCAAGGGTAGTTTAGGGTTAGGGTTAGGGTTAGGGTTAGTGTTAGGGTTAGGGTACGGCTTAGGGTATGGGATAGGATACGGGTGAGGGTACGGCGTAGGTTAGGGGTTAGGGTTAGGGTTAGGGTTAGGGTTAGGGTATGGCTTAGGGTACGGGTGAGGGTACGGGTGAGGGTACTGCGTAGGGTATTGCTTAGGGTTAGGGTACGGCTTAGGATACGTGTTAGGGTACGGGTTAGGGTACGGCGTAGAGTGTGGGTTAGGGTTAGTGTTAGGGTTAGGGTTACGGTACGTCTTAGGGTACGTGTTAGGGTACGGGTGAGGGTACGGCGTAGGTTATGGGTTAGGGTTAGGGTTAGGGTTAGGGTTAGGGTACGGCTTAGGATACGGGTTAGTGTACGGGTGAGGGTACGGCATAGGTTATGGTTTAGGGTTAGGGTTAGTGTTAGGGTTATGGTACGGCTTAGGTTATGGGATAGGGTACAGGTGAGGGTATGGCATAGGGTAGGGGTTAGGGTTAGGGTTAGGGTTAGGGTAAGGGTTAGGGTACGGCTTAGGGTACGGTTGAGGGTATGGGTGAGGATACTGCGTAGGGTATTGGTTAGGGTTAGGGTACGGCTTAGGATATGGGTTAGGGTACGTGTTAGGGTATGGCGTACGGTATGGGTTAGGGTTAGGGTTAGGGTTAGGGTTAGGGTTAGGGTACGGCTTAGGGTACGGGTTAGGGTACGGGTGAGGTTACGGCGTAGGGTATAGTTTAGGGTTAGGGTTAGGGTTAGGGTACGGCTTAGGATACGGGTTAGGGTACGGGTGAGGGTACGGCGTAGCGTATGGTTTAGGGTTAGGGTTAGGGTTAGGGTACGGCTTAGGGTACGGGTTAGGGTACGGGTGAGGGTACGGTGTAGGTTATGCATTAGGGTTAGGGTTAGGGTTAGGGTTAGTTTTAGGGTTAGGGATTGGTTTAGGGTACGGGTTAGGATTAGCATATGTGTTCGGGTTAGGGTTTTGGTTAGGGTTAGGGTACGCGTTAGGGTTAGGGTATGGGTTAGGTTTAGGGTACACTTTAGGATTAGGGTATTTATTAAACCTATCCCACTCTCTAGATACCACTTAGCACGTAAAGGAATATTATTTGGGGTTCAGCCATGGAGAAGATTTTAGTCACTAGGATAAGATAAAGAATAAACACATTATAAAAAAATCACATAAGGTTTTCTTTTTAACCTGTTCCTTAAAACACTAGTGTTTAGGAAATCTAATGGAGGCAAAAGCAGTAAAGGGTAGTTTAGGATTAGGGTTAGGGTTAGGGTTAGGGTAGGACTTAGGATACGGGTGAGGGTACTGGTGAGGGTACTGCGTAGGTTATTGGTTAGGGTTAGGGTACGGCTTAGGATACGGGTTAGGATATGTGTTAGGTTACGGCGTTGGGTATGGGTGAGGGTTAGGGTTAGGGTTAGGGTAAGGCTTTGGGTAAGGGTTAGGGTACGGGTGAGGGTACGGCGTAGGGTAGAGGTTAGGGTTAGGTTTAGGGTTAAGGTACGGCTTATGATACGGGTTAGGGTATGGGTGAGGGTACGGCGTAGCGTATGGGTTAGGGTTAGGGTAAGGGTTAGGGTTAGTTTTAGGGTTAGGGATTGGTTTAGGGTACGGGTTAGGATTAGCGTACGTGTTAGGGTTAGATTTTGGGTTAGGGTTAGGGTACGCGTTAGGGTTACGGTATGGGTTAGGGTTAGGGTACACGTTAGGATTAGGGTATTTATTAAACCTATCCCACTCTCTAGATACCACGTAGCACGTAAAGGAATATTATTAGGGATCCAGCCATGGGGAAGATTTTAGTCACTAGGATAAGATAAAGAATAAACACATTATAAAAAAATCACATTAGGATTTTCTTTTTAACCTGTTCCTTAAAACACTAGTGCTTAGGAAATCTAATAAAGGCAAAAGCAATCAAGGGTAGTTTAGGGTTAGGGTTAGGGTTAGGGTTAGTGTTAGGGTTAGGGTACGGCTTAGGGTATGGGATAGGATACGGGTGAGGGTACGGCGTAGGTTAGGGGTTAGGGTTAGGGTTAGGGTTAGGGTTAGGGTATGGCTTAGGGTACGGGTGAGGGTACGGGTGAGGGTACTGCGTAGGGTATTGCTTAGGGTTAGGGTACGGCTTAGGATACGTGTTAGGGTACGGGTTAGGGTACGGCGTAGAGTGTGGGTTAGGGTTAGGGTTAGTGTTAGGGTTAGGGTTACGGTACGTCTTAGGGTACGTGTTAGGGTACGGGTGAGGGTACGGCGTAGGTTATGGGTTAGGGTTAGGGTTAGGGTTAGGGTTAGGGTACGGCTTAGGATACGGGTTAGTGTACGGGTGAGGGTACGGCATAGGTTATGGTTTAGGGTTAGGGTTAGTGTTAGGGTTATGGTACGGCTTAGGTTATGGGATAGGGTACAGGTGAGGGTATGGCATAGGGTAGGGGTTAGGGTTAGGGTTAGGGTTAGGGTAAGGGTTAGGGTACGGCTTAGGGTACGGTTGAGGGTATGGGTGAGGATACTGCGTAGGGTATTGGTTAGGGTTAGGGTACGGCTTAGGATATGGGTTAGGGTACGTGTTAGGGTATGGCGTACGGTATGGGTTAGGGTTAGGGTTAGGGTTACGGTTAGGGTTAGGGTTAGGGTTAGGGTACGGCTTAGGGTACGGGTTAGGGTACGGGTGAGGTTACGGCGTAGGGTATAGTTTAGGGTTAGGGTTAGGGTTAGGGTACGGCTTAGGATACGGGTTAGGGTACGGGTGAGGGTACGGCGTAGCGTATGGTTTAGGGTTAGGGTTAGGGTTAGGGTACGGCTTAGGGTACGGGTTAGGGTACGGGTGAGGGTACGGTGTAGGTTATGCATTAGGGTTAGGGTTAGGGTTAGGGTTAGTTTTAGGGTTAGGGATTGGTTTAGGGTACGGGTTAGGATTAGCATATGTGTTCGGGTTAGGGTTTTGGTTAGGGTTAGGGTACGCGTTAGGGTTAGGGTATGGGTTAGGTTTAGGGTACACTTTAGGATTAGGGTATTTATTAAACCTATCCCACTCTCTAGATACCACTTAGCACGTAAAGGAATATTATTTGGGGTTCAGCCATGGAGAAGATTTTAGTCACTAGGATAAGATAAAGAATAAACACATTATAAAAAAATCACATAAGGTTTTCTTTTTAACCTGTTCCTTAAAACACTAGTGTTTAGGAAATCTAATGGAGGCAAAAGCAGTAAAGGGTAGTTTAGGATTAGGGTTAGGGTTAGGGTTAGGGTAGGACTTAGGATACGGGTGAGGGTACTGGTGAGGGTACTGCGTAGGTTATTGGTTAGGGTTAGGGTACGGCTTAGGATACGGGTTAGGATATGTGTTAGGTTACGGCGTTGGGTATGGGTGAGGGTTAGGGTTAGGGTTAGGGTAAGGCTTTGGGTAAGGGTTAGGGTACGGGTGAGGGTACGGCGTAGGGTAGAGGTTAGGGTTAGGTTTAGGGTTAAGGTACGGCTTATGATACGGGTTAGGGTATGGGTGAGGGTACGGCGTAGCGTATGGGTTAGGGTTAGGGTAAGGGTTAGGGTTAGTTTTAGGGTTAGGGATTGGTTTAGGGTACGGGTTAAGATTAGCGTACGTGTTAGGGTTAGGGTTTGGGTTAGGGTTAGAGTACGCATTAGGGTTAAGGTGTGGGTTAGGCTTAGGGTACACGTTAGGATTAGGGTATTTATTAAACCTATCCCACTCTCTAGATACCACTTAGCACGTAAAGGAATATTATTTAGGATCCAGCCATGGAGAAGATTTTCGTCACTAGGATAAGATAAAGAATAAACACATTATAAAAAAATCACATTAGGATTTTCTTTTTAACCTGTTCCTTAAAACACTAGTGCTTAGGAAATCTAATGGACGCAAAAGCAGTCAAGGGTAGTTTAGGGTTAGGGTTAGGGTTAGGGTTAGTGTTAGGGTTAGGGTACGGCTTAGGGTATGAGATAGGGTACGGGTGAGGGTACGGCGTAGGGTAGGGGTTAGGGTTAGGGTTAGGGTTAGGGTATGGCTTAGGGTACGGGTGAGGGTACGGGTGAGGGTACTCTGTAGGCTATTGGTTATGGTTAGGGTACGGCTTAGAATACGGGTTAGGGTACGGGTTAGGTTACGGCGTAGGGTATGGGTTAGGGTTAAGGTTAGGGTTAGGGTTAGGGTACGGCTTAGGGTACGGCTTAGGGTACGGGTGAGGGTAAGGAGTAGTGTATAGGTTAGGGTTAGGGTTAGGGTTAGGGTTCGGCTTAGGGTACGGGTTAGGGTACGGGTGAGGGTATGGCGTAGTGTATATGTTAGGGTTAGGGTTAGGGTTAGGGTACGGCTTAGGGTATGGGATAGGGTACGGGTGAGGGTACGGCGTAGGGTAGGGGTTAGGGTTAGGTTTAGGGTTAGTGTTAGGTTTAGGGTACCGCTTAGGGTATGGGATAGGGTACAGCGTAGGGTAGCGGTTAGGGTTAGGGTTAGGGTTAGGGGTAGGGTACGGCTTAGGATACGGTTTAGGGTACGGGTGAGGGTACGGCGTAGCGTATGGGTTAGGGTTAGGGTTAGGGTTAGGGTACGGCTTAGGGTACGGGTTAGGGTACGGGTGAGGGTACGGCGTAGGTTATGGGTTAGGGTTAGGGTTAGGGTTAGGGTTAGTTTTAGGGTTAGGGATTGGTTTAGGGTACGGGTTAGGATTAGCATACTTGTTCGGGTTAGGGTTTTGGTTAGGGTTAGGGTACACGTTAGGGTTAGGGTATGGGTTAGGTTTAGGGTACACTTTAGGATTAGGGTATTTATTAAACCTATCCCACTCTCTAGATACCACTTAGCACGTAAAGGATTATTATTTGGGGTTCAGCCATGGAGAAGATTTTAGTCACTAGGATAAGATAAAGAATAAACACATTATAAAAAAATCACATAAGGTTTTCTTTTTAACCTGTTCCTTAAAACACTAGTGTTTAGGAAATCTAATGGAGGCAAAAGCAGTAAAGGGTATTTTAGTGTTAGGGTAAGGGTTAGGGTTAGGGTAGGGCTTAGGATACGGGTGAGGGTACTGGTAAGGGTACTGCATAGGTTATTGGTTAGGGTTAGGGTACGGCTTAGGATACGGGTTAGGATATGGGTTAGGTTACGGCGTTGGGTATGGGTGAGGGTTAGGGTTAGGGTTAGGGTAAGGCTTTGGGTACGGGTTAGGGTACGGGTGAGGGTACGGCGTAGGGTAGAGGTTAGGGTTAGGTTTAGGGTTAGGGTACGGATTAGGATACGGGTTAGGGTACGGGTGAGGGTATGGCGTAGCGTATGGGTTAGGGTTAGGGTTAGGGTACGTCTTAGGGTACAGGTTAGGGTACGGGTGAGGGTACGGCGTAGGGTAAGGTTTAGGGTTAGGGTTAGGGTTAGGGTTAGTTTTAGGGTTAGGGATTGGTTTAGGGTACGGGTTAGGATTAGCGTACGTGTTAGGGTTAGATTTTGGGTTAGGGTTAGGGTACGCGTTAGGGTTACGGTATGGGTTAGGGTTAGGGTACACGTTAGGATTAGGGTATTTATTAAACCTATCCCACTCTCTAGATACCACTTAGCACGTAAAGGAATATTATTAGGGATCCAGCCATGGAGAAGATTTTAGTCACTAGGATAAGATAAAGAATAAACACATTATAAAAAAATCACATTAGGATTTTCTTTTTAACCTGTTCCTTAAAACACTAGTGCTTAGGAAATCTAATAAAGGCAAAAGCAATCAAGGGTAGTTTAGGGTTAGGGTTAGGGTTATGGTTAGTGTTAGGGTTAGGGTACGGCTTAGGGTATGGGATAGGATACGGGTGAGGGTACGGCATAGGTTAGGGGTTAGGGTTAGGGTTAGGGTTAGGGTTAGGGTATGGCTTAGGGTACGGGTGAGGGTACGGGTGAGGGTACTGCGTAGGGTATTGCTTAGGGTTAGGGTACGGCTTAGGATACATGTTAGGGTACGGGTTAGGGTACGGCGTAGAGTGTGGGTTAGGGTTAGGGTTAGTGTTAGGGTTAGGGTTACGGTACGTCTTAGGGTACGTGTTAGGGTACGGGTGAGGGTACGGCGTAGGTTATGGGTTAGGGTTAGGGTTAGGGTTAGGGTTAGGGTATGGCTTAGGATACGGGTTATTGTACGGGTGAGGGTACGGCATAGGTTATGGTTTAGGGTTAGGGTTAGTGTTAGGGTTATGGTACGGCTTAGGTTATGGGATAGGGTACAGGTGAGGGTATGGCATAGGGTAGGGGTTAGGGTTAGGGTTAGGGTTAGGGTAAGGGTTAGGGTACAGCTTAGGGTACGGGTGAGGGTATGGGTGAGGATACTGCATAGGGTATTGGTTAGGGTTAGGGTATGGCTTAGGATATGGTTTAGGGTACATGTTAGGGTATGGCGTACGGTATGGGTTAGGGTTAGGGTTAGGGTTAGGGTTAGGGTTAGGGTACGGCTTAGGGTACGGGTTAGGGTACGGGTGAGGTTACTGCGTAGGGTATAGTTTAGGGTTAGGGTTAGGGTTAGGGTACGGCTTAGGATACGGGTTAGGGTACGGGTGAGGGTACGGCGTAGCGTATGGTTTAGGGTTAGGGTTAGGGTTAGGGTACGGCTTAGGGTACGGGTTAGGGTACGGGTGAGGGTACGGTGTAGGTTATGGATTAGGGTTAGGGTTAGGGTTAGGGTTAGTTTTAGGGTTAGGGATTGGTTTAGGGTATGGGTTAGGATTAGCATACGTGTTCGGGTTAGGGTTTTGGTTAGGGTTAGGGTACGCGTTAGGGTTAGGGTATGGGTTAGGTTTAGGGTACACTTTAGGATTAGGGTATTTATTAAACCTATCCCACTCTCTAGATACCACTTAGCACGTAAAGGAATATTATTTGGGGTTCAGCCATGGAGAAGATTTTAGTCACTAGGATAAGATAAAGAATAAACACATTATAAAAAAATCACATAAGGTTTTCTTTTTAACCTGTTCCTTAAAACACTAGTGTTTAGGAAATCTAATGGAGGCAAAAGCAGTAAAGGGTAGTTTAGGGTTAGGGTTAGGGTTAGGGTTAGGGTAGGACTTAGGATACGGGTGAGGGTACTGGTGAGGGTACTGCGTAGGTTATTGGTTAGGGTTAGGGTACGGCTTAGGATACGGGTTAGGATATGGGTTAGGTTACGGCGTTGGGTATGGGTGAGGGTTAGGGTTAGGGTTAGGGTAAGGCTTTGGGTAAGGGTTAGGGTACGGGTGAGGGTACGGCGTAGGGTAGAGGTTAGGGTTAGGTTTAGGGTTAAGGTACGGCTTATGATACGGGTTAGGGTATGGGTGAGGGTACGGCGTAGCGTATGGGTTAGGGTTAGGGTAAGGGTTAGGGTTAGTTTTAGGGTTAGGGATTGGTTTAGGGTACGGGTTAGGATTAGCGTACGTGTTAGGGTTAGGGTTTGGGTTAGGGTTAGAGTACGCATTAGGGTTAAGGTGTGGGTTAGGGTTAGGGTACACGTTAGGATTAGGGTATTTATTAAACCTATCCCACTCTCTAGATACCACTTAGCACGTAAAGGAATATTATTTAGGATCCAGCCATGGAGAAGATTTTCGTCACTAGGATAAGATAAAGAATAAACACATTATAAAAAAATCACATTAGGATTTTCTTTTTAACCTGTTCCTTAAAACACTAGTGCTTAGGAAATATAATGGACGCAAAAGCAGTCAAGGGTAGTTTAGGGTTAGGGTTAGGGTTAGGGTTAGTGTTAGGGTTAGGGTACGGCTTAGGGTATGGGATAGGGTACGGGTGAGGGTACGGCGTAGGGTAGGGGTTAGGGTTAGGGTTAGGGTTAGGGTTACGGTTAGGGTATGGCTTAGGGTACGGCTGAGGGTACTGCGTAGGGTATTGGTTAGGGTTAGGGTACGGCTTAGGATACGTGTTAGGGTACGGGTTAGGTTACGGCGTAGAGTGCGGGTTACTGTTAGGGTTAGTGTTAGGGTTAGGGTTACGGTACATCTTAGGGTACGTGTTAGGGTACGGGTGAGGGTACGGCGTAGGTTATGGGTTAGGGTTAGGGTTAGGGTTAGGGTTACGGTACGGCTTAGGATACGGGTTAGGGTACGGGTGAGGGTACGGCATAGGTTATGGGTTAGGGTTAGGGTTAGTGTTAGGGTTATGGTACGTCTTAGGTTATGGGATAGGGTACAGGTGAGGGTATGGCATAGGGTAGGGGTTAGGGTTAGGGTTAGGGTTAGGGTTAGGGTTAGGGTACGGCTTAGGGTACGGGTGAGGGTATGGGTGAGGATACTGCGTAGGGTATTGGTTAGGGTTACGGTACGTCTTAGGATACGGGTTAGGGTACGGGTGAGGGCACGGCGTAGGTTATGGGTTAGGTTTAGGTTTAGTGTTAGGGATATGGTTAGGGTTAGGTTATGGGATAGGGTACAGGTGAGGGTACGGTATAGGGTAGGGTTTAGGGTTAGGGTTAGTGTTAGGGTTACGTTTAGGGTATGGCTTATGGTACGGGTGAGGGTACTGTGTAGGTCATTGGTTAGGGTTAGGTTATGGCTTAGGATACACGTTATTGTATGGGTTAGGGTACGGCGCAGGGTATGGGTAAGGGTTAGGGTTAGGGTTAGGGTTAGAGTTAGGGTACGGCTTAGGGTAAGGGTTAGGGTACGGGTGAGGGTACGGCGTAGTGTATAGGTTAGGGTTAGGGTTAGGGTACGGCTTAGGGTACGGGTTAGGTTACGGGTGAGGGTACGGCGTAGGGTAAGGGTTAGGGTTAGGGTTAGGGTTAGTGTTAGGGTTAGGGTTAGGGTACGGCTTAGCGTATGGGATAGGGTACGGGTGAGGGTACGGCATAGGGTAAGGGTTAGGGTTAGGGTTAGGTTTAGAGTTAGGGTATGGCTTAAGGTACGGGTGAGGGTACGGGTGAGGGTACTGCGTAGGGTATTGGTTAGGGTTAGGGTACGGCTTAGGATACGGGTTAGGGTACGGGTGAGGGTACGGCGTAGGTTATGGGTTAGGGTTAGGGTTAGTGTTAGGGTTATGGTACGGCTTAGGTTATGGGATAGGGTACAGGTGAGGGTATGGCATAGGGTAGGGGTTAGGGTTAGGGTTAGGGTTAGGGTTAGGGTTAGGGTACGGCTTAGGGTACGGGTGAGGGTTTCGGTGAGGATACTGCGTAGGGTATTGGTTAGGGTTAGGGTACGGCTTAGGATAAGGGTTATGGTACGTGTTAGGGTATGGCGTACGGTATGGGTTAGGGTTAGGTTTAGGGTTAGGGTTAGGGTTAGGGTTAGGGTACGGCTTAGGGTACGGGTTAGGGTACGGGTGAGGTTACGGCGTAGGGTATAGTTTAGGGTTAGGGTTAGGGTTAGGGTACGGCTTAGGATACGGGTTAGGGTACGGGTGAGGGTAGGGCGTAGCGTATGGTTTAGGGTTAGGGTTAGGGTTAGGGTACGGCTTAGGGTACGGGTTAGGGTACGGGTGAGGGTACTGCGTAGGTTATTGGTTAGGGTTAGGGTACGGCTTAGGATACGGGTTAGGGTACGGGTGAGGGTACGGCGTAGGTTATGGGTTA
Source organism: Eubalaena glacialis (assembly GCF_028564815.1). Lineage (NCBI taxonomy): Eukaryota > Metazoa > Chordata > Mammalia > Artiodactyla > Balaenidae > Eubalaena > Eubalaena glacialis. Next base: position 28,522 of record NW_026871256.1, read on the forward strand.
AGGATAGGGTTAGTGTTAGGGTTATGGTACGGCTTAGGTTATGGGATAGGGTAGAGGTGAGGGTATGGCATAGGGTAGGGGTTAGGGTTAGGGTTAGGGTTAGGGTTAGGGTTAGGATACGGCTTAGGGTACGAGTGAGGGTATGGGTGAGGATACTGCGTAGGGTATTGGTTAGGGTTAGGGTACGGCTTAGGATACGGGTTAAGGCACGGGTGAGGGTACGGCGTAGGGTATGGGTTAGGGTTAGTGTTAGGGTTAGGGTACCGCTTAGGGTATGGGATAGGGTATGGCGTAGGGTAGCGGTTAGGGTTAGGGTTAGGGTTAGGGTACGGCTTAGGATACGGGTTAGGGTACGGGTGAGGGTACGGCGTAGCGTATGGGTTAGGGTTAGGGTTAGGGTTAGGGTACGGCTTAGGGCACGGGTTAGGGTACGGGTGAGGGTACGGCGTAGGTTATGGGTTAGGGTTAGGGTTAGGGTTAGGGTTAGTTTTAGGGTTAGGGATTGGTTTATGGTACGGGTTAGGATTAGCATACTTGTTCGGGTTAGGGTTTTGGTTAGGGTTAGGGTACACGTTAGGGTTAGGGTATGGGTTAGGTTTAGGGTACACTTTAGGATTAGGGTATTTTTTAAACCTATCCCACTCTCTAGATACCACTTAGCACGTAAAGGATTATTATTTGGGGTTCAGCCATGGAGAAGATTTTAGTCACTAGGATAAGATAAAGAATAAACACATTATAAAAAAATCACATAAGGTTTTCTTTTTAACCTGTTCCTTAAAACACTAGTGTTTAGGAAATCTAATGGAGCCAAAGCAGTAAAGGGTAGTTTAGGGTTAGGGTTAGGGTTAGGGTTAGGGTAGGGCTTAGGATACGGGTGAGGGTACTGGTGAGGGTACTGCGTAGGTTATTGGTTAGGGTTAGGGTACGGCTTAGGATACGGGTTAGGATATGGTTTAGGTTATGGCGTTGGGTATGGGTGAGGGTTAGGGTTAGGGTTAGGGTAAGGCTTTGGGTACGGGTTAGGGTACGGGTGAGGGTACGGCGTAGGGTAGAGGTTAGGGTTAGATTTAGGGTTAGGGTACGGCTTAGGATACGGGTTAGGGTATGGGTGAGGGTACGCCGTAGCGTATGGGTTAGGGTTAGGGTTAGGGTTAGGGTTAGTTTTAGGGTTAGGGATTGGTTTAGGGTACGGGTTAGGATTAGCGTACGTGTTAGGGTTAGGGTTTGGGTTAGGGTTAGGGTACGCATTAGGGTTAGGGTGTGGGTTAGGGTTAGGGTACACGTTAGGATTAGGGTATTTATTAAACCTATCCCACTCTCTAGATACCACTTAGCACGTAAAGGAATATTATTTAGGGTCCAGCCATGGAGAAGATTTTCGTCACTAGGATAAGATAAAGAATAAACACATTATAAAAAAATCACATTAGGATTTTCTTTTTAACCTGTTCCTTAAAACACTAGTGCTTAGGAAATCTAATGGAGGCAAAAGCAGTCAAGGGTAGTTTAGGGTTAGGGTTAGGGTTAGGGTTAGTGTTAGGGTTAGGGTACGTCTTAGGGTATGGGATAGGGTATGGGTGAGGGTACGGCATAGGGTAGGGTTTAGGGTTAGGGTTAGTGTTAGGGTTAGGGTTAGGGTATGGCTTAGGGTACGTGTGAGGGTAATGTGTAGGGCATTGGTTAGGGTTAGGTTAAGGCTTAGGATACAGGTTATTGTATGGGTTAGTGTACGGCACAGGGTATGGTTAAGGGTTATGGTTAGGGTTAGGGTTAGAGTTAGGGTACGGCTTAGGGTACGGGTTAGGGTACGGGTGAGGGTACGGCGTACTGTATAGGTTAGGGTTAGGGTTAGGGTACGGCTTAGAGTACGGGTTAGGTTACGGGTGAGGGTACGGCGTAGGGTATGGGTTAGGGTTAGGGTTAGGGTTAGTGTTAGTGTTAGGGTTAGGGTACGGCTTAGCGTATGGGATAGGGTACGGGTGAGGGTACGGCGTAGGGTAGGGGTTAGGGTTAGAGTTAGGGTTAGGGTTGGGGTTAGGGTACGGCTTAGGGTACGGGTGAGAGTACGGGTGAGGGTACTGCGTAGGGTATTGGTTAGGGTTAGGATACGGCTTAGGATACGGGTTAGGGTACGGGTTAGTGTATGGCGTAGGGTATGGGTTAGGGTTAGGGTTAGGGTTAGGGTTAGGGTTAGGGTACGGCTTAGGATACGGGTTAGGGTACGGGTGAGGGTACGGCGTAGCGTATGGGTTAGGGTTAGGCTTAGGGTTAGGGTTAGGGTTAGGGTTAGGGTTAGGGTTAGGGTTAGTTTTAGGGTTAGGGATTGGTTTAGGGTACAGGTTAGGATTAGCGTACGTGTTAGGGTTAGGTTTTGGGTTAGGGTTAGGGTACGCGTTAAGGTTAGGGTATGGGTTAGGGTTAGGGTACACGTTAGGAGTAGGGTATTTATTAAACCTATCCCACTCTCTAGATACCTCTTAGCACGTAAAGGAATATTATTAGGGATCCAGCCATGGAGAAGATTTTAGTCACTAGGATAAGATAAAGAATAAACACATTATAAAAAAATCACATTAGGATTTTCTTTTTAACCTGTTCCTTAAAACACTAGTGCTTAGGAAATCTAATAGAGGCAAAAGCAATCAAGGGTAGTTTAGGGTTAGGGTTAGGGTTAGGGTTAGTGTTAGGGTTAGGGTACGGCTTAGGGTATGGGATAGGGTACGGGTGAGGGTACTGCATAGGGTAGGGGTTAGGGTTAGGGTTAGGGTTGGGGTTAGGGTATGGCTTAGGGTACGGGTGAGGGTACGGGTGAGGGTACTGCGTAGGGTATTGGTTAGGGTTAGGGTACGGCTTAGGATACGTGTTAGGGTACGGGTTAGGGTACGGCGTAGAGTGTGGGTTAGGGTTAGGGTTACTGTTAGGGTTAGGGTTACGGTACGTCTTAGGGTACGTGTTAGGGTACGGGTGAGGGTACGGCGTAGGTTATGGGTTAGGGTTAGGGTTAGGGTTAGGGTACGGCTTAGGATACGGGTTAGGGTACGGGTGAGGGTACAGCGTAGGTTATGGGTTAGCGTTAGGCTTAGTGTTAGGGTTATGGTACAGCTTAGGTTATGGGATAGGGTACAGGTGAGGGTATGGCATAGGGTAGGGGTTAGGGTTAGGGTTAGGGTTAGGGTTAGGGTTAGTTTTATGGTTAGGGATTGGTTTAGGGTACGGGTTAGCATTAGCATACGTGTTCGGGTTAGGGTATTGGTTAGGGTTAGGGTACGCGTTAGGGTTAGGGTATGGGTTAGGTTTAGGGTACACTTTAGGATTAGGGTATTTATTAAACCTATCCCACTCTCTAGATACCACTTAGCACGTAAAGGATTATTATTTGGGGTTCAGCCATGGAGAAGATTTTAGTCACTAGGATAAGATAAAGAATAAACACATTATAATAAAATCACATAAGGTTTTCTTTTTAACCTGTTCCTTAAAACACTAGTGTTTAGGAAATCTAATGGAGGCAAAAGCAGTAAAGGGTAGTTTAGGATTAGGGTTAGGGTTAGGGTTAGGGTAGGACTTAGGATACGGGTGAGGGTACTGGTGAGGGTACTGCGTAGGTTATTGGTTAGGGTTAGGGTACGGCTTAGCATACGGGTTAGGATATGGGTTAGGTTACGGCGTTGGGTATGGGTGAGGGTTAGGGTTAGGGTTAGGGTAAGGCTTTGGGTAAGGGTTAGGGTACGGGTGAGGGTACGGCGTAGGGTAGAGGTTAGGGTTAGGTTTAGGGTTAAGGTACGGCTTATGATACGGGTTAGGGTATGGGTGAGGGTACGGCGTAGCGTATGGGTTAGGGTTAGGGTAAGGGTTAGGGTTAGTTTTAGGGTTAGGGATTGGTTTAGGGTACGGGTTAGGATTAGCGTACGTGTTAGGGTTAGGGTTTGGGTTAGGGTTAGAGTACGCATTAGGGTTAAGGTGTGGGTTAGGCTTAGGGTACACGTTAGGATTAGGGTATTTATTAAACCTATCCCACTCTCTAGATACCACTTAGCACGTAAAGGAATATTATTTAGGATCCAGCCATGGAGAAGATTTTCGTCACTAGGATAAGATAAAGAATAAACACATTATAAAAAAATCACATTAGGATTTTCTTTTTAACCTGTTCCTTAAAACACTAGTGCTTAGGAAATCTAATGGACGCAAAAGCAGTCAAGGGTAGTTTAGGGTTAGGGTTAGGGTTAGGGTTAGTGTTAGGGTTAGGGTACGGCTTAGGGTATGAGATAGGGTACGGGTGAGGGTACGGCGTAGGGTAGGGGTTAGGGTTAGGGTTAGGGTTAGGGTTAGGGTTAGGGTATGGCTTAGGGTACGGGTGAGGGTACGGGTGAGGGTACTCTGTAGGCTATTGGTTATGGTTAGGGTACGGCTTAGAATACGGGTTAGGGTACGGGTTAGGTTACGGCGTAGGGTATGGGTTAGGGTTAAGGTTAGGGTTAGGGTTAGGGTACGGCTTAGGGTACGGCTTAGGGTACGGGTGAGGGTAAGGAGTAGTGTATAGGTTAGGGTTAGGGTTAGGGTTAGGGTTCGGCTTAGGGTACGGGTTAGGGTACGGTGAGGGCATGGCGTAGTGTATATGTTAGGGTTAGGGTTAGGGTTAGGGTACGGCTTAGGGTATGTTATAGGGTACGGGTGAGGGTACGGCGTAGGGTAGGGGTTAGGTTTAGGGTTAGGGTTAGTGTTAGGGTTAGGGTACGGCTTAGGGTATGGGATAGGTTACGGGTGAGGGTACGGCGTAGGGTAGGGGTTAGGGTTAGGTTTAGGGTTAGTGTTAGGTTTAGGGTACCGCTTAGGGTATGGGATAGGGTACAGCGTAGGGTAGCGGTTAGGGTTAGGGTTAGGGTTAGGGTTAGGGTACGGCTTAGGATACGGTTTAGGGTACGGGTGAGGGTACGGCGTAGCGTATGGGTTAGGGTTAGGGTTAGGGTTAGGGTACGGCTTAGGGTACGGGTTAGGGTACGGGTGAGGGTACGGCGTAGGTTATGGGTTAGGGTTAGGGTTAGGGTTAGTTTTAGGGTTAGGGATTGGTTTAGGGTACGGGTTAGGATTAGCATACTTGTTCGGGTTAGGGTTTTGGTTAGGGTTAGGGTACACGTTAGGGTTCGGGTATGGGTTAGGTTTAGGGTACACTTTAGGATTAGGGTATTTATTAAACCTATCCCACTCTCTAGATACCACTTAGCACGTAAAGGATTATTATTTGGGGTTCAGCCATGGAGAAGATTTTAGTCACTAGGATAAGATAAAGAATAAACACATTATAAAAAAATCACATAAGATTTTCTTTTTAACCTGTTCCTTAAAACACTAGTGTTTAGGAAATCTAATGGAGGCAAAAGCAGTAAAGGGTATTTTAGGGTTAGGGTAAGGGTTAGGGTTAGGGTAGGGCTTAGGATACGGGTGAGGGTACTGGTGAGGGTACTGCATAGGTTATTGGTTAGGGTTAGGGTACGGCTTAGGATACGGGTTAGGATATGGGTTAGGTTACGGCGTTGGGTATGGGTGAGGGTTAGGGTTAGGGTTAGGGTAAGGCTTTGGGTACGGGTTAGGGTACCGGTGAGGGTACGGCGTAGGGTAGAGGTTAGGGTTAGTTTTAGGGTTAGGGTACGGCTTAGGATACGGGTTAGGGTACGGGTGAGGGTGTGGCGTAGCGTATGGGTTAGGGTTAGGGTTAGGGTACGTCTTAGGGTACGGGTTAGGGTACGGGTGAGGGTACGGCGTAGGGTAAGGTTTAGGGTTAGGGTTAGGGTTAGTGTTAGTTTTAGGGTTAGGGATTGGTTTAGGGTACGGGTTAGGATTAGCGTACGTGTTAGGGTTAGATTTGGGGTTAGGGTTAGGGTACGCGTTAGGGTTAGGGTATGGGTTAGGGTTAGGGTACACGTTAGGATTAGGGTATTTATTAAACCTATCCCACTCTCTAGATACCACGTAGCACGTAAAGGAATATTATTAGGGATCCAGCCATGGAGAAGATTTTAGTAACTAGGATAAGATAAAGAATAAACACATTATAAAAAAATCACATTAGGATTTTTTTTTAACCTGTTCCTTAAAACACTAGTGCTTAGGAAATCTAATAAAGGCAAAAGCAATCAAGGGTAGTTTAGGGTTAGGGTTAGGGTTAGGGTTAGTGTTAGGGTTAGGGTACGCCTTAGGGTATGGGATAGGATACGGGTGAGGGTACGGCGTAGGTTAGGGGTTAGGGTTAGGGTTAGGGTTAGGGTTAGGGTATGGCTTAGGGTACAGGTGAGGGTACGGGTGAGGGTACTGCGTAGGGTATTGCTTAGGGTTAGGGTACGGCTTAGGATACGTGTTAGGGTACGGGTTAGGGTACGGCGTAGAGTGTGGGTTAGGGTTACGGTTAGTGTTAGGGTTAGGGTTACGGTACGTCTTAGGGTACGTGTTAGGGTACGGGTGAGGGTACGGCGTAGGTTATGGGTTAGGGTTAGGGTTAGGGTTAGGGTTAGGGTACGGCTTAGGATACGGGTTAGTGTACGGGTGAGGGTACGGCATAGGTTATGGTTTAGGGTTAGGGTTAGTGTTAGGGTTATGGTACGGCTTAGGTTATGGGATAGGGTACAGGTGAGGGTATGGCATAGGGTAGGGGTTAGGGTTAGGGTTAGGGTTAGGGTAAGGGTTAGGGTACGGCTTAGGGTACGGGTGAGGGTATGGGTGAGGATACTGCGTAGGGTATTGGTTAGGGTTAGGGTACGGCTTAGGATATGGGTTAGGGTACGTGTTAGGGTATGGCGTACGGTATGGGTTAGGGTTAGGGTTAGGGTTAGGGTTAGGGTTAGGGTTAGGGTACGGCTTAGGGTACGGGTTAGGGTACGGGTGAGGTTACGGCGTAGGGTATAGTTTAGGGGTAGGGTTAGGGTTAGGGTACGGCTTAGGATACGTGTTAGGGTACGGGTTAGGGTACGCCGTAGAGTGTGGGTTAGGGTTAGGGTTAGTGTTAGGGTTAGGGTTACGGTACGTCTTAGGGTACGTGTTAGGGTACAGATGAGGGTACGGCGTAGGTTATGGGTTAGGGTTAGGGTTAGGGTTAGGGTTAGGGTTAGGATACGGCTTAGGGTACGGGTGAGGGTATGGGTGAGGATACTGCGTAGGGTATTGGTTAGGGTTAGGGTACGGCTTAGGATACGGGTTAAGGTACGGGTGAGGGTACGGCGTAGGGTATGGGTTAGGGTTAGGGTTAGGGTTAGTGTTAGGGTTAGGGTACCGCTTAGGGTATGGGATAGGGTATGGGGTAGGGTAGCGGTTAGGGTTAGGGTTAGGGTTAGGGTACGGCTTAGGATACGGGTTAGGGTACGGGTGAGGGTACGGCGTAGCGTATGGGTTAGGGTTAGGGTTAGGGTTAGGGTACGGCTTAGGGCATGGGTTAGGGTACGGGTGAGGGTACGGCGTAGGTTATGGGTTAGGGTTAGGGTTAGGGTTAGGGTTAGTTTTAGGGTTAGGGATTGGTTTAGGGTACGGGTTAGGATTAGCATACTTGTTCGGGTTAGGGTTTTGGTTAGGGTTAGGGTACACGTTAGGGTTAGGATATGGGTTAGGTTTAGGGTACACTTTAGGATTAGGGTATTTTTTAAACCTATCCCACTCTCTAGATACCACTTAGCACGTAAAGGATTATTATTTGGGGTTCAGCCATGGAGAAGATTTTAGTCACTAGGATAAGATAAAGAATAAACACATTATAAAAAAATCACATAAGGTTTTCTTTTTAACCTGTTCCTTAAAACACTAGTGTTTAGGAAATCTAATGGAGGCAAAAGCAGTAAAGGGTAGTTTAGGGTTAGGGTTAGGGTTAGGGTTAGGGTAGGGCTTAGGATACGGGTGAGGGTACTGGTGAGGGTGCTGCGTAGGTTATTGGTTAGGGTTAGGGTACGGCTTAGGATACGGGTTAGGATATGGGTTAGGTTATGGCGTTGGGTATGGGTGAGGGTTAGGGTTAGGGTTAGGGTAAGGCTTTGGGTACGGGTTAGGGTACGGGTGAGGGTACGGCGTAGGGTAGAGGTTAGGGTTAGATTTAGGGTTAGGGTACGGCTTAGGATACGGGTTAGGGTATGGGTGAGGGTACGGCGTAGCGTATGGGTTAGGGTTAGGGTTAGGGTTAGGGTTAGTTTTAGGGTTAGGGATTGGTTTAGGGTACGGGTTAGGATTAGCGTACGTGTTAGGGTTAGGGTTTGGGTTAGGGTTAGGGTACGCATTAGGGTTAGGGTGTGGGTTAGGGTTAGGGTACACGTTAGGATTAGGGTATTTATTAAACCTATCCCACTCTCTAGATACCACTTAGCACGTAAAGGAATATTATTTAGGGTCCAGCCATGGAGAAGATTTTCGTCACTAGGATAAGATAAAGAATAAACACATTATAAAAAAATCACATTAGGATTTTCTTTTTAACCTGTTCCTTAAAACACTAGTGCTTAGGAAATCTAATGGAGGCAAAAGCAGTCAAGGGTAGTTTAGGGTTAGGGTTAGGGTTAGTGTTAGGGTTAGGGTACGGCTTAGGGTATGGGATAGGGTATGGGTGAGGGTACGGCATAGGGTAGGGTTTAGGGTTAGGGTTAGTGTTAGTGTTAGGGTTAGGGTATGGCTTAGGGTACGTGTGAGGGTACTGTGTAGGGCATTGGTTAGGGTTAGGTTAAGGCTTAGGATACAGGTTATTGTATGGGTTAGTGTACGGCACAGGGTATGGTTAAGGGTTAGGGTTAGGGTTAGGGTTAGAGTTAGGGTACGGCTTAGGGTACGGGTTAGGGTACGGGTGAGGGTACGGCGTAGTGTATAGGTTAGGGTTAGGGTTAGGGTACGGCTTAGGGTACGGGTTAGGTTACGGGTGAGGGTACGGCGTAGGGTATGGTTTAGGGTTAGGGTTAGGGTTAGTGTTAGTGTTAGGGTTAGGGTACGGCTTAGCGTATGGGATAGGGTACGGGTGAGGGTACGGCGTAGGGTAGGGGTTAGGGTTAGAGTTAGGGTTAGGGTTGGGGTTAGGGTACGGCTTAGGGTACGGGTGAGAGTACGGGTGAGGGTACTGCGTAGGGTATTGGTTAGGGTTAGGATACGGCTTAGGATACGGGTTAGGGTACGGGTTAGTGTATGGCGTAGGGTATGGGTTAGGGTTAGGGTTAGGGTTAGGGTTAGGGTTAGGGTACGGCTTAGGATACGGGTTAGGGTACGGGTGAGGGTACGGCGTAGCGTATGGTTTAGGGTTAGGGTTAGGGTTAGGGTTAGGGTTAGGGTTAGGGTTAGGGTTAGGGTTAGGGTTAGGGTTAGTTTTAGGGTTAGGGATTGGTTTAGGGTACGGGTTAGGATTAGCGTACGTGTTAGGGTTAGGTTTTGGGTTAGGGTTAGGGTACGCGTTAAGGTTAGGGTATGGGTTAGGGTTAGGGTACACGTTAGGAGTAGGGTATTTATTAAACCTATCCCACTCTCTAGATACCTCTTAGCACGTAAAGGAATATTATTAGGGATCCAGCCATGGAGAAGATTTTAGTCACTAGGATAAGATAAAGAATAAACACATTATAAAAAAATCACATTAGGATTTTCTTTTTAACCTGTTCCTTAAAACACTAGTGCTTAGGAAATCTAATAGAGGCAAAAGCAATCAAGGGTAGTTTAGGGTTAGGGTTAGGGTTAGTGTTAGTGTTAGGCTTAGGGTACGGCTTAGGGTATGGGATAGGGTACGGGTGAGGGTACGGCATAGGGTAGGGGTTAGGGTTAGGGTTAGGGTTGGGGTTAGGGTATGGCTTAGGGTACGGGTGAGGGTACGTGTGAGGGTACTGCGTAGGGTATTGGTTAGGGTTAGGGTACGGCTTAGGATACGTGTTAGGGTACGGGTTAGGGTACGGCGTAGAGTGTGGGTTAGGGTTAGGGTTAGTGTTAGGGTTAGGGTTACGGTACGTCTTAGGGTACGTGTTAGGGTACGGGTGAGGGTACGGCGTAGGTTATGGGTTAGGGTTAGGGTTAGGGTTAGGGTACGGCTTAGGATACTGGTTAGTGTACGGGTGAGGGTACAGCGTAGGTTATGGGTTAGGGTTAGGGTTAGTGTTAGGGTTATGGTACAGCTTAGGTTATGGGATAGGGTACAGGTGAGGGTATGGCATAGGGTAGGGGTTAGGGTTAGGGTTAGGGTTAGGGTTAGGGTTAGTTTTATGGTTAGGGATTGGTTTAGGTTACGGGTTAGGATTAGCATACGTGTTCGGGTTAGGGTATTGGTTAGGGTTAGGGTACGCGTTAGGGTTAGGGTATGGGTTAGGTTTAGGGAACACTTTAGGATTAGGGTATTTATTAAACCTATCCCACTCTCTAGATACCACTTAGCACGTAAAGGATTATTATTTGGGGTTCAGCCATGGAGAAGATTTTAGTCACTAGGATAAGATAAAGAATAAACACATTATAATAAAATCACATAAGGTTTTCTTTTTAACCTGTTCCTTAAAACACTAGTGTTTAGGAAATCTAATGGAGGCAAAAGCAGTAAAGGGTAGTTTAGGGTTAGGGTTAGGGTTAGGGTTAGGGTAGGGCCTAGGATACGGGTGAGGGTACTGGTGAGGGTACTGCATAGGTTATTGGTTAGGGTTAGGGTACGGCTTAGGATACGGGTTAGGATATGGGTTAGGTTACGGCGTTGGGTATGGGTGAGGGTTAAGGTTAGGGTTAGGGTAAGGCTTTGGGTACGGGTTAGGGTACGGGTGAGGGTACGGCGTAGGATAGAGGTTAGGGTTAGGTTTAGGGTTAGGGTACGGCTTAGGATACGGGTTAGGGTATGGGTGAGGGTACGGCGTAGCGTATGGGTTAGGGTTAGGGTTAGGGTTAGGGTTAGTTTTAGGGTTAGGGATTGGTTTAGGGTACGGGTTAGGATTAGCATACGTGTTAGGGTTAGGGTTTGGGTTAGGGTTAGGGTACGCATTAGGGTTAGGGTGTGGGTTAGGGTTAGGGTACACGTTAGGATTAGGGTATTTATTAAACCTATCCCACTCTCTAGATACCACTTAGCACGTAAAGGATTATTATTTGGGGTCCAGCCATGGAGAAGATTTTCGTCACTAGGATAAGATAAAGAATAAACACATTATAAAAAAATCACATTAGGATTTTCTTTTTAACCTGTTCCTTAAAACACTACTGCTTAGGAAATCTAATGGAGGCAAAAGCAGTCAAGGGTAGTTTAGGGTTAGGGTTAGGGTTAGTGTTAGGGTTAGGGTACGGCTTAGGGTATGGGATAGGGTATGGGTGAGGGTACGGCATAGGGTAGGGTTTAGGGTTAGGGTTAGTGTTAGGGTTAGGGTTAGGGTACGGCTTAGGGTACGGGTGAGGGTACTGTGTAGGTCATTGGTTAGGGTTAGGTTAAGGCTTAGGATACAGGTTATTGTATGGGTTAGGGTACGGCGCAGGGTATGGGTAAGGGTTAGGGTTAGGGTTAGGGTTAGAGTTAGGGTACAGCTTAGGGTACGGGTGAGGGTACGGCGTAGTGTATAGGTTAGGGTTAGGGTTAGGGTTAGTGTTAGTGTTAGGGTTAGGGTACGGCTTAGCATATGGGATAGGGTACGGGTGAGGGTACGGCGTAGGGTATGAGTTAGGGTTAGGGTTAGGGTTAGTGTTAGTGTTAGGGTTAGGGTACGGCTTAGCATATGGGATAGGGTACGGGTGAGGGTACGGCGTAGGGTAGGGCTTAGGGTTAGGGTTAGGGTTAGGGTTAGGGTATGGCTTAGGGTACGGGTGAGGGTACGGGTGAGGGTACTGCGTAGGGTATTGCTTAGGGTTAGGGTATGGCTTAGGATACGTGTTAGGGTACGGGTTAGGGTACGGCGTAGGTTATGGGTTAGGTTTAGGGTTAGGGTTAGGGTTAGGGTACGGCTTAGGATACGGGTTAGGGTATAGGTGAGGGTACGGCGTAGGTTAGGGGTTAGGGTTAGGGTTAGTGTTAGGGTTATGGTACGGCTTAGGTTATGGGATTGGGTACAGGTGAGGGTATGGCATAGGGTAGGGGTTAGGGTTAGGGTTAGGGTTAGGGTTAGGGTACGGCTTAGGGTACGGGTGAGGGTATGGGTGAGGATACTGCGTAGGGTATTGGTTAGGGTTAGGGTACGGCTTAGGATACGGGTTAGGGTACGTGTTAGGGTATGGCGTACGGTATGGGTTAGGGTTAGGGTTAGGGTTAGGGTTAGGGGTTGGGTACGGCTTAGGGTACGGGTTAGGGTACGGGTGAGGTTACGGCGTAGGGTATAGTTTAGGGTTAGGGTTAGGGTTAGGGTACGGCTTAGGATACGGGTTAGGGTACGGGTGAGGGTACGGCGTAGCGTATGGTTTGGGGTTAGGGTTAGGGTTAGGGTACGGCTTAGGGTACGGGTTAGGGTACGGGTGAGGGTATGGCGTAGTGTATAGGTTAGGGTTAGGGTTAGGGTTAGGGTATGGCTTAGGGTACGGGTGAGGGTACGGGTGAGGGTACTGTGTAGGGTATTGGTTATGGTTAGGGTACGGCTTAGAATACGGGTTAGGGTACGGGTTAGGGTACTGCGTAGGGTATGGGTTAGGGTTAGGGTTAGGGTTAGGGTTAGGGTACGGCTTAGGGTACGTGTTAGGGTACGGGTGAGGGTACGGCGTAGTGTATAGGTCAGGGTTAGGGTTAGGGTTAGGGTACGGCTTAGGGTACGGGTTAGGGTACGGGTGAGGGTATGGCGTAGTGTATAGGTTAGGGTTAGGGTTAGGGTTAGGGTACGGCTTAGGGTATGGGATAGGGTACGTGTGAGGGTACGGCTTAGGTTAGGGTTTAGGTTTAGGGTTAGGGTTAGTGTTAGGGTTAGGGTACGGCTTAGGGTATGGGATAGGTTACGGTTGAGGGTACGGCGTAGGGTAGGGGTTAGGGTTAGGTTTAGGGTTAGTGTTAGGGTTAGGGTACCGCTTAGGGTATGGGATAGTGTACTGCGTAGGGTAGCGGTTAGGGTTATGGTTAGGGTTAGGGTTAGGGTACGGCTTAGGATACGGGGTAGGGTACGGGTGAGGGTACGGCGTAGGTTATGGGTTAGGGTTAGGGTTAGGTTTAGGGTTAGTTTAGGGTTAGGGATTGTTTTAGGGTACGGGTTAGGATTAGCATACTTGTTTGGGTTAGGGTTTTGGTTAGGGTTAGGGTACGCGTTAGGGTTAGGGTATGGGTTAGTTTTAGGGTTCACTTTAGGATTTGGGTATTTATTAAACCTATCCCACTCTCTAGATACCACTTAGCACGTAAAGGAATATTATTTGGGGTTCAGCCATGGAGAAGGTTTTAGTCACTAGGATAAGATAAAGAATAAACACATTATAAAAAAATCACATAAGGTTTTCTTTTTAACCTGTTCCTTAAAACACTAGTGTTTAGGAAATCTAATGGAGGCAAAAGCAGTAAAGGGTAGTTTAGGGTTAGGGTTAGGGTTAGGGTTAGGGTAGGGCTTAGGATACGGGTGAGGGTACTGGTGAGGGTACTGCGTAGGTTATTGGTTAGGGTTAGGGTACGACTTAGGATACGGGTTAGGATATGGGTTAGGTTACGGCGTTGGGTATGGGTGAGGGTTAGGGTTAGGGTTAGGGTAAGGCTTTGGGTACGGGTTAGGGTACGGGTGAGGGTACGGTGTTGGGTAGATGTTAGGGTTAGGTTTAGGGTTAGGGTACGGCTTAGGATACGGGTTAGGGTAAGGGTGAGGGTACGGCGTAGCGTATGGGTTAGGGTTAGGGTTAGGGTACGTCTTAGGGTACGGGTTAGGGTACGGGTGAGGGTACGGCGTAGGGTAAGTGTTAGGGTTAGGGTTAGGGTTAGGGTTAGTTTTAGGGTTAGGGATTGGTTTAGGGTACGGGTTAGGATTAGCGTACGTGTTAGGGTTAGATTTTGGGTTAGGGTTAGGGTACGCGTTAGGGTTAGGGTATGGGTTAGGGTTAGGGTACACGTTAGGATTAGGGTATTTATTAAACCTATCCCACTCTCTAGATACCACTTAGCACGTAAAGGAATATTATTAGGGATCCAGCCATGGAGAAGATTTTAGTCACTAGGATAAGATAAAGAATAAACACATTATAAAAAAATCACATTAGGATTTTCTTTTTAACCTGTTCCTTAAGACACTAGTGCTTAGGAAATCTAATAAAGGCAAAAGCAATCAAGGGTAGTTTAGGGTTAGGGTTAGGGTTAGGGTTAGTGTTAGGGTTAGGGTACGGCTTAGGGTATGGGATAGGATACGGGTGAGGGTACGGCGTAGGGTAGGGGTTAGGGTTAGGGTTAGGGTTAGGGTTAGGGTATGGCTTAGGGTACGGGTGAGGGTACGGGTGAGGGTACTGCGTACGGTATTGCTTAGGGTTAGGGTACGGCTTAGGATACGTGTTAGGGTACGGGTTAGGGTACGGCGTAGAGTGTGGGTTAGGGTTAGGGTTAGTGTTAGGGTTAGGGTTACGGTACGTCTTAGGGTACGTGTTAGGGTACGGGTGAGGGTACGGCGTAGGTTATGGGTTAGGGTTAGGGTTAGGGTTAGGGTTAGGGTACGGCTTAGGATACGGGTTAGGGTACGGGTGAGGGTACGGCGTAGTTTATGGTTTAGGGTTAGGGTTAGTGTTAGGGTTATGGTACGGCTTAGGTTATGGGATAGGGTACAGGTGAGGGTAAGGCATATGGTAGGGTTTAGGGTTAGGGTTAGGGTTAGGGTTAGGGTTAGGGTTAGGGTTAGGGTACGGCTTAGGGTACGGGTTAGGGTACGGGTGAGGTTACGGCGTAGGGTATAGTTTAGGGTTAGGGTTAGGGTTAGGGTACGGCTTAGGATACGGGTTAGTGTACGGGTGAGGGTACGGCGTAGCGTATGGTTTAGGGTTAGGGTTAGGGTTAGGGTACGGCTTAGGGTACGGGTTAGGGTACGGGTGAGGGTACGGTGTAGGTTATGGGTTAGGGTTAGGGTTAGGGTTAGTTTTAGGGTTAGGGATTGGTTTAGGGTACGGGTTAGGATTAGCATACGTGTTCGGGTTAGGGTTTTGGTTAGGGTTAGGGTACGCGTTAGGGTTAGGGTATGGGTTAGGTTTAGGGTACACTTTAGGATTAGGGTATTTATTAAACCTATCCCACTCTCTAGATACCACTTAGCACGTAAAGGAATATTATTTGGGGTTCAGCCATGGAGAAGATTTTAGTCACTAGGATAAGATAAAGAATAAACACATTATAAAAAAATCACATAAGGTTTTCTTTTTAACCTGTTCCTTAAAACACTAGTGTTTAGGAAATCTAATGGAGGCAAAAGCAGTAAAGTGTAGTTTAGGGTTAGGGTTAGGGTTAGTGTTAGGGTAGGGCTTAGGATACGGGTGAGGGTACTGGTGAGGGTACTGCGTAGGTTATTGGTTAGGGTTAGGGTACGGCTTAGGATACGGGTTAGGATATGGGTTAGGTTACGGTGTTGGGTATGGTTGAGGGTTAGGGTTAGGGTTAGGGTAAGGCTTTGGGTACGGGTGAGGGTACGGGTGAGGGTACGGCGTAGGGTAGAGGTTAGGGTTAGGTTTAGGATTAGGGTACGGGTTAGGATACGGGTTAGGGTATGGGTGAGGGTACGGCGTAGCGTATGGGTTAGGGTTAGGGTTAGGGTTAGGGTTAGTTTTAAGGTTAGGGATTGGTTTAGGGTACGGGTTAGGATTAGCGTACGTGTTAGGGTTAGGGTTTGGGTTAGGGTTAGGGTACGCATTAGGGTTAAGGTGTGGGTTAGGGTTAGGGTACACGTTAGGATTAGGGTATTTATTAAACCTATCCCACTCTCTAGATACCACTTAGCACGTAAAGGAATATTATTTAGGGTACAGCCATGGAGAAGATTTTCGTCACTAGGATAAGATAAAGAATAAACACATTATAAAAAAATCACATTAGGATTTTCTTTTTAACCTGTTCCTTAAAACACTAGTGCTTAGGAAATCTAATGGAGGCAAAAGCAGTCAACGGTAGTTTAGGGTTAGAGTTAGGGTTAGGGTTAGTGTTAGGGTTAGGGTACGGCTTAGGGTATGGGATAGGGTATGGGTGAGGTTACGGCATAGGGTAGGGTTTAGGGTTAGGGTTAGTGTTAGGGATAGGGTTAGGGTATGGCTTAGGGTATGGGTGAGGGTACTGTGTAGGTCATTGGTTAGGGTTAGGTTAAGGCTTAGGATACAGGTTATTGTATGGGTTAGGGTACGGCGCAGGGTATGGGTAAGGGTTAGGGTTAGGGTTAGGGTTAGAGTTAGGGTACGGCTTAGGGTACGGGTTAGGGTACGGGTGAGGGTACGGCGTAGTGTATAGGTTAGGGTTAGATTTAGGGTACGGCTTAGGGTACGGGTTAGGTTACGGGTGAGGGTACGGTGTAGGGTATGGGTTAGGGTTAGGGTTAGGGTTAGTGTTAGTGTTAGGGTTAGGGTACGGCTTAGCGTATGGGATAGGGTACGGGTGAGGGTACAGCGTAGGGTAGGGGTTAGGGTTAGAGTTAGGGTTAGGGTTGGCGTTAGGGTACAGCTTAGGGTACGGGTGAGGGTACGGGTGAGGGTACTGCGTAGGGTATTGGTTAGGGTTAGGATATGGCTTAGGATACGGGTTAGGGTACGGGTTAGGGTATGGCGTAGGGTATGGATTAGGGTTAGGGTTAGGGTTAGGGTTAGGGTACGGCTTAGGATACGGGTTAGGGTACGGGTGAGGGTACTGCGTAGCGTATGGGTTAGGGTTAGGTTTAGGGTACGTCTTAGGGTACGGGTTAGGGTACGGGTGAGGGTACGGCGTAGGGGAAGGGTTAGGGTTAGGGTTAGGGTTAGTTTTAGGGTTAGGGATTGGTTTAGTGTACGGGTTAGGATTAGCGTACGTGTTAGGGTTAGGTTTTAGGTTAGGGTTAGGGTACGCGTTAGGGTTAGGGTATGGGTTAGGGTTAGGGTACACGTTAGGATTAGGGTATTTATTAAACCTATCCCACTCTCTAGATACCACTTAGCACGTAAAGGAATATTATTAGGGATCCAGCCAAGGAGAAGATTTTAGTCACTAGGATAAGATAAAGAATAAACACATTATAAAAAATCACATTAGGATTTTCTTTTTAACCTGTTCCTTAAAACACTAGTGCTTAGGAAATCTAATAGAGGCAAAAGCAATCAAGGGTAGTTTAGGGTTAGGGTTAGGGTTAGGGTTAGTGTTAGGGTTAGGGTACGGCTTAGGATATGGGATAGGGTACGGGTGAGGGTACGGCGTAGGGTAGGGGTTAGGGTTAGGGTTAGGGTATGGCTTAGGGTACGGGTGAGGGTACGGGTGAGGGTACTGAGTAGCGTATTGGTTAGGGTTAGGGTACGGCTTAGGATACGTGTTAGGGTACGGGTTAGGGTACGGCGCAGAGTGTGGGTTAGGGTTAGTGTTAGGGTTAGAGTTACGGTACGTCTTAGGGTACGTGTTAGGGTATGGGTGAGGGTACGGCGTAGGTTATGGGTTAGGGTTAGGGTTAGGGTTAGGGTTAGGGTACGGCTTAGGATACGGGTTAGGGTACGGCGTAGGTTATGGGTTAGGGTTAGGGTTAGTGTTAGGGTTATGGTACGGCTTAGGTTATGGGATAGGGTACAGGTGAGGGTATGGCATAGGGTAGGGGTTAGGGTTAGGGTTAGGGTTAGGGTTAGGGTTAGGGTACGGCTTAGGATACGGGTTAGGGTACGGGTGAGGGTACGGCGTAGCGTATGGTTTAGGGTTAGGGTTAGGGTTAGGGTATGGCTTAGGGTACGGGTTAGGGTACGGGTGAGGGTACGGCGTAGGTTATGGGTTAGGGTTAGGGTTAGTTTTAGGGTTAGGGATTGGTTTAGGGTACGGGTTAGGATTAGCATACGTGTTCGGGTTAGGGTTTTGGTTAGGGTTAGGGTACGCGTTAGGGTTAGGGTATGGGTTAGGTTTAGGGTACACTTTAGGATTAGGGTATTTATTAAACCTATCCCACTCTCTAGATACCACTTAGCACGTAAAGGAATATTATTTGGGGTTCAGCCATGGAGAAGATTTTAGTCACTAGGATAAGATAAATAATAAACACATTATAAAAAAATCACATAAGGTTTTCTTTTTAACCTGTTCCTTAAAACACTAGTGTTTAGGAAATCTAATGGAGGCAAAAGCAGTAAAGGGTAGTTTAGGGTTAGGGTTAGGGTTAGGGTTAGGGTAGGGCTTAGGATACGGGTGAGGGGACTGGTGAGGGTACTGCGTAGGTTATTGGTTAGGGTTAGGGTACGGCTTAGGATACGGGTTAGGGTATGGGTGAGGGTACGGCGTAGCGTATGGGTTAGGGTTAGGGTTAGGGTTAGGGTTAGTTTTAGGGTTAGGGATTGGTGTAGGGTACGGGTTAGGATTAGCGTACGTGTTAGGGTTAGGGTTTGGGTTAGGGTTAGGGTACGCATTAGGGTTAGGGTATGGGTTAGGGTTAGGGTACACGTTAGGATTAGGGTATTTATTAAACCTATCCCACTCTCTAGATACCACTTAGCACGTAAAGGAATATTATTTAGGGTCCAGCCATGGAGAAGATTTTCGTCACTAGGATAAGATAAAGAATAAACACATTATAAAAAAATCACATTAGGATTTTCTTTTTAACCTGTTCCTTAAAACACTAGTGCTTAGGAAATCTAATGGAGGCAAAAGCAGTCAAGGGTAGTTTAGGGTTAGGGTTAGGGTTAGGGTTAGTGTTAGGTTTAGGGTACAGCTTAGGGTATGGGATAGCGTATGGGTGAGGGTACGGCATAGGGTAGGTTTTAGGGTTAGGGTTAGTGTTAGGGTTAGGGTTAGGGTATGGCTTAGGGTACGGGTGAGGGTACTGTGTCGGTCATTGGTTAGGGTTAGGTTAAGGCTTAGGATACAGGTTATTGTATGTGTTAGGGTACGGCGCAGGGTATGGGTAAGGGTTAGGGTTAGGGTTAGGGTTAGAGTTAGGGTACGGCTTAGGGTACGGGTTAGGGTACGGGTGAGGGTACGGCGTAGTGTATAGGTTAGGGTTAGGGTTAGGGTACGGCTTAGGGTACGGGTTAGGTTACGGGTGAGGGTACGGCGTAGGGTATGGGTTAGGGTTAGGGTTAGTGTTAGTGTTAGGGTTAGGGTACCGCTTAGCGTATGGGATAGGGTACGGGTGAGGGTACGGCGTAGGGTAGGGATTAGGGTTAGAGTTAGGGTTAGGATTGGGGTTAGGGTACGGCTTAGGGTACGGGTGAGGGTACGGGTGAGCGTACTGCGTAGGGTATTGGTTAGGGTTAGGATACGGCTTAGGATACGGGTTAGGGTACGGGTTAGGGTATCGCGTAGGTTATGGGTTAGGGTTAGGGTTAGGGTTAGGTTTAGGGTACGGCTTAGGGT
This sequence comes from Eubalaena glacialis, assembly GCF_028564815.1. Taxonomy (NCBI): domain Eukaryota; kingdom Metazoa; phylum Chordata; class Mammalia; order Artiodactyla; family Balaenidae; genus Eubalaena; species Eubalaena glacialis. The sequence goes on from NW_026871256.1 coordinate 47,918, forward strand.
ACGGGTGAGGGTATGGGTGAGGGTACTGCGTAGGGTATTGGTTAGGGTTAGGATACGGCTTAGGATACGGGTTAGGGTACGGGTTAGGGTACGGCGTAGGGTATGGGTTAGGGTTTGGGTTAGGGTTAGGGTTAGTGTTAGGGTACGGCTTAGGGTACGGGTTAGGGTACGGGTGAGGGTACGGCGTAGGGTACAGGTTAGGGTTAGGTTTAGGGTTAGGGTTAGGGTACGGCGTAGGGTACGGGTTAGGGTACGGTTGATGGTACGACGTAGGGTATAGGTTAGGTTTAGGGTTAGGGTACGGCTTAGGATACGGTTTAGGGTACGGGTGAGGGTACGGCGTAGCGTATGGGTTAGGGTTAGGGTTAGGGTTAGGGTACGGCTTAGGGTACGGGTGAGGGTACTAGTGAGGGTACTGCGTAGGTTACTGGTTAGGGTTAGGGTACGGCTTAGGATACGGGTTAGGATATGGGTTAGGTTACGGCGTTGGGTATGGGTGAGGGTTAGGGTTAGGGTTAGGGTAAGGCTTTGGGTACGGGTTAGGGTACGGGTGAGGGTACGGCGTAGGTTATGGGTTAGGGTTAGGGTTAGTGTTAGGGTTAGGGTACGGCTTAGGCTATGGGATAGGGTATGGGTGAGGGTACGGCATAGGGTAGGTTTTAGGGTTAGGGTTAATGTTAGGGTTAGGTTTAGGGTATGGCTTAGGGTACGGGTGAGGGTACTGTGTAGGTCATTGGTTAGGGTTAGGTTAAGGCTTAGGATACAGGTTATTGTATGGGTTAGGGTACGGCGCAGGGTATGGGTAAGGGTTAGGGTTAGGGTTAGAGTTAGGGTACGGCTTAGGGTACGGGTTAGGGTACGGGTGAGGGTACGGCGTAGTGTATAGGTTAGGGTTAGGGTTAGGGTACGGCTTAGGGTACGGGTTAGGTTACGGGTGAGGGTACGGCGTAGGGTATGGGTTAGGGTTAGGGTTAGGGTTAGTGTTAGTGTTAGGGTTAGGGTACGGCTTAGCGTATGGGATAGGGTACGGGTGAGGGTACGGCGTAGGGTAGGGGTTAGGTTTAGAGTTAGGGTTAGGGTTGGTGTTAGGGTACGGCTTTGGGTACGGGTGAGGGTACGGGTGAGGGTACTGCGTAGGGTATTGGTTAGGGTTAGGATACGGCTTAGGATACGGGTTAGGGTGCGGGTTAGGGTATGGCGTAGGGTATGGGTTAGGGTTAGGGTACGGCTTAGGTTATGGGATAGGGTACAGGTGAGGGTATGGCATAGGGTAGGGTTTAGGGTTAGGGTTAGGGTTAGGGTACGGCTTCGGGTACGGGTGAGGGTATGGGTGAGGATACTGCGTAGGGTATTGGTTAGGGTTAGGGTACGGCTTAGGATACGGGTTAGGGTACGTGTTAGGGTATGGCGTACGGTATGGGTTAGGGTTAGGGTTAGGGTTAGGGTTAGGGTTAGGGTTAGGGTACGGCTTAGGGTACGGGTTAGGGTACGGGTGAGGTTACGGCGTAGGGTATAGTTTAGGGTTAGGGTTAGGGTTAGGGTACGGCTTAGGATATGGGTTAGGGTATGGGTGAGGTTACGGCATAGGGTATAGTTTAGGGTTAGGGTTAGGGTTAGGGTACGGCTTAGGATACGGGTTAGGGTACGGGTGAGGGTACGGCGTAGCGTATGGTTTAGGGTTAGGGTTAGGGTTAGGGTACGGCTTAGGGTACGGGTTAGGGTACGGGTGAGGGTATGGCGTAGTGTATAGGTTAGGGATAGGGTTAGGGTATGGCTTAGGGTACGGTGAGGGTACGGGTGAGGGTACGGTGTAGGGTATTGGTTATGGTTAGGGTACGGCTTAGAATACGGGTTAGGGTACGGGTTAGGGTACGGCATAGGGTATGGGTTAGGGTTAGGGTTAGGGTTAGGGTTAGGGTTAGGGTACGGCTTAGGGTACGGGTTAGGGTACGGGTGAGGGTACGGCGTAGTGTATAGGTTAGGGTTAGGGTTAGGGTACGGCTTAGGGTATGGGATAGGGTACGGGAGAGGGTACGGCATAGGGTAGGGGTTAGGTTTAGGGTTAGGGTTAGTGTTAGGGTTAGGGTACGGCTTAGGGTATGGGATAGGTTACGGGTGAGGGTACGGCATAGGGTAGGGTTTAGGGTTAGGTTTAGGGTTAGTGTTAGGGTTAGGGTACCGCTTAGGGTATGGGATAGGGTACGGCGTAGGGTAGCGGTTAGGGTTAGGGTTAGGGTTAGGGTTAGGGTACGGCTTAGGAAACCGGTTAGGGTACGGGTGAGGGTACGGCGTAGCGTATGGGTTAGGGTTAGGGTTAGGGTTAGGGTACGGCTTAGCGTATGGGATAGGGTACGGGTGAGGGTACGGCGTAGGGTAGGGGTTAGGGTTAGAGTTAGGGTTAGGGTTGGGGTTAGGGTAAGGCTTAGGGTACGGGTGAGGGTACGGGTGAGGGTACTGCGTAGGGTATTGGTTAGGGTTAGGATACGGCTTAGGATACGGGTTAGGGTACGGGTTAGGGTATGGCGTAGGGTATGGGTTAGGATTAGGGTTAGGGTTAGGGTTAGGGTTAGGGTACGGCTTAGGATACGGGTTAGGGTACGGGTGAGGGTACGGCGTAGGTTATGGGTTAGGGTTAGGGTTAGGGTTAGTTTTAGGGTTAGGGTACGGCTTAGGGTATGGGATAGGGTATGGGTGAGGGTACGGCATAGGGTAGGGTTTAGGGTTAGGGTTAGTGTTAGGGTTAGGGTACGGGTGAGGTTACGGCGTAGGGTATAGTTTAGAGTTAGGGTTAGGGTTAGGGTACGGCTTAGGATACGGGTTAGGGTACGGGTGAGGGTACGGCATAGGTTATGGGTTAGGGTTAGGGTTAGTGTTAGGGTTAGGGTTACGGTACGTCTTAGGGTACGTGTTAGGGTACGGGTGAGGATACGGCGTAGGTTATGGGTTAGGGTTAGGGTTAGGGTTAGGGTTAGGGTATGGCTTAGGATACGGGTTAGTGTACGGGTTTGGGTACGGCGTAGGCTATGGGTTAGGGTTAGGGTTAGTGTTAGGGTTATGGTACGGCTTAGGTTATGGGATAGGGTACAGGTGAGGGTATGGCATAGGGTAGGGGTTAGGGTTAGGGTACGGCTTAGGGTACGGGTTAGGGTATGGGTGAGGATACTGCGTAGGGTATTGGTTAGGGTTAGGGTACGGCTTAGGATACGGGTTAGGGTACGTGTTAGGGTATGGCGTACGGTATGGGTTAGGGTTAGGGTTAGGGTTAGGGTTAGGGTTAGGGTACGGCTTAGGGTACGGGTTAGGGTACGGGTGAGGTTACGGCGTAGGGTATAGTTTAGAGTTAGGGTTAGGGTACGGCTTAGGATACGGGTTAGGGTACGGGTGAGGGTATGGCGTAGCGTATGGTTTAGGGTTAGGGTTAGGGTTAGGGTACGGCTTAGAGTACGGGTTAGGGTACGGGTGAGTGTACGGCGTAGGTTATGGGTTAGGGTTAGGGTTAGGGTTAGTTTTAGGGTTAGGGATTGGTTTAGGGTACGGGTTAGGATTAGCATACTTGTTCGGGTTAGGGTTTTGGTTGGGGTTAGGGTATGCGTTAGGGTTAGGGTATGGGTTAGGTTTAGGGTACACTTTAGGATTAGGGTATTTATTAAACCTATCCCACTCTCTAGATACCAATTAGCACGTAAGGGAATATTATTTGGGGTTCAGCCATGGAGAAGATTTTAGTCACTAGGATAAGATAAAGAATAAACACATTATAAAAAAAACACATTAGGATTTTCTTTTTAACCTGTTCCTTAAAACACTAGTGTTTAGGAAATCTAATGGAGGCAAAAGCAGTAAAGGGTAGTTTAGGGTTAGGGTTAGGGTTAGGGTTAGGGTAGGGCTTAGGATACGGGTGAGGGTACTGGTGAGGGTACTGCGTAGGTTATTGGTTAGGGTTAGGGTACGGCTTAGGATACGGGTTAGGATATGGGTTAGGTTATGGCGTTGGGTATGGGTGAGGGTTAGGGTTAGGGTTAGGGTAAGGCTTTGGGTACGGGTTAGGGTACGGGTGAGGGTACGGCGTAGGGTAGAGGTTAGGGTTAGGTTTAGGGTTAGGGTACGGCTTAGGATACGGGTTAGGGTATGGGTGAGGGTACGGCGTAGCGTATGGGTTAGGGTTAGGTTTAGGGTTAGGGTTAGTTTTAGGGTTAGGGCTTGGTTTAGGGTACGGGTTAGGATTAGCGTACGTGTTAGGGTTAGGGTTTGGGTTAGGGTTAGGGTACGCATTAGGGTTAGGGTATGGGTTAGGGTTAGGGTACACGTTAGGATTAGGGTATTTATTAAACCTATCCCACTCTCTAGATACCACTTAGCACGTAAAGGAATATTATTTAGGGTCCAGCCATGGAGAAGATTTTCGACACTAGGATAAGATAAAGAATAAACACATTATAAAAAAATCACATTAGGATTTTCTTTTTAACCTGTTCCTTAAAACACTCGTGCTTAGGAAATTTAATGGAGGCAAAAGCAGTCAAGGGTAGTTTAGTGTTAGGGTTAGGGTTAGGGTTAGTGTTAGGGTTAGGGTACGGCTTAGGGTATGGGATAGGGTATGGGTGAGGGTACGGCATAGGGTAGGGTTTAGCGTTAGGGTTAGTGTTAGGGTTAGGGTTAGAGTATGGCTTCGGGTACGGGTGAGGGTACTGTGTAGGTCAATGGTTAGGGTTAGGTTAAGGCTTAGGATACAGTTTATTGTATGGGTTAGGGTACGGCGCAGGGTATGGGTAAGGGTTAGGGTTAGGGTTAAGGTTAGAGTTAGGGTACGGCTTAGGGTACGGGTTAGGGTACGGGTGAGGGTACGGCATAGTGTATAGGTTAGGGTTAGGGTTAGGGTACGGCTTAGGTTACGGGTTAGGTTACGGGTGAGGGTACGGCATAGGGTATGGGTTAAGGTTAGGGTTAGGGTTAGGGTTAGTGTTAGTGTTAGGGTTAGGGTACGGCTTAGCGTATGGGATAGGGTACGGGTGAGGGTACGGCGTAGGGTAGGGGTTAGGGTTAGAGTTAGGGTTAGGGTTGGGGTTAGGGTACGGCTTAGTGTACGGGTGAGGGTACGGGTGAGGGTACTGCGTAGGGTATTGGTTAGGGTTAGGATACGGCTTAGGATACGGGTTAGGGTACGGGTTAGGGTATGGCGTAGGGTATGGGTTAGGGTTAGGGTTAGGGTTAGGGTTAGGGTTAGGGTACGGCTTAGGATACGGGTTAGGGTACGGGTGAAGGTACGGCGTAGCGTATGGGTTAGGGTTAGGGTTAGGGTTAGGGTACGGCTTAGGTTATGGGATAGGGTACAGGTGAGGGTATGGCATAGGGTATGGGTTAGGGTTAGGGTTAGGGTTAGGGTTAGGGTTAGGGTACGGCTTAGGGTACGGGTGAGGGTATGGGTGAGGATACTGCATAGGGTATTGGTTAGGGTTAGGGTACGGCTTAGGATATGGGTTAGGGTACATGTTAGGGTATGGCGTACGGTATGGGTTAGTGTTAGGGTTAGGGTTAGGTTTAGGGTACGGCTTAGGGTACGGGTTAGGGTAAGAGTGAGGGTATGGCGTAGTGTATAGGTTAGGGTTAGGGTTAGGGTTAGGGTTAGGGTACGGCTTAGGGTACGGGTTAGGGTACGGGTGAGGTTACGGCGTAGGGTATAGTTTAGGGTTAGGGTTAGGGTTAGGGTACGGCTTAGGATACGGGTTAGGTTACGGGTGAGGGTACGGCCTAGCGTATGGTTTAGGGTTAGGGTTAGGGTTAGGGTACGGCTTAGGGTACGGGTTAGGGTACGGGTGAGGGTACGGTGTAGGTTATGGGTTAGGGTTAGGGTTAGGGTTAGGGTTTGTTTTAGGGTTAGGGATTGGTTTAGGGTACGGGTTAGGATTAGCATACGTGTTCGGGTTAGGGTTTTGGTTAGGGTTAGGGTACGCGTTAGGGTTAGGGTATGGGTTAGGTTTAGGGTACACTTTAGGATTAGGGTATTTATTAAACCTATCCCACTCTCTAGATACCACTTAGCACGTAAAGGAATATTATTTGGGGTTCAGCCATGGAGAAGATTTTAGTCACTAGGATAAGATAAAGAATAAACACATTATAAAAAAATCGCATAAGGTTTTCTTTTTAACCTGTTCCTTAAAACACTAGTGTTTAGGAAATCTAATGGAGGCAAAAGCAGTAAAGGGTAGTTTAGGGTTAGGGTTAGGGTTAGGGTTAGGGTAGGGCTTAGGATACGGGTGAGGGTACTGGTGAGGGTACTTCGTAGGTTATTGGTTAGGGTTAGGGTACGGCTTAGGATACGGGTTAGGATATGGGTTAGGTTACGGCGTTGGGTATGGGTGAGGGTTAGGGTTAGGGTTAGGGTAAGGCTTTGGGTACGGGTTAGGGTACGGGTGAGGGTACGGCGTAGGGTAGAGGTTAGGGTTAGGTTTAGGATTAGGGTACGGCTTAGGATACGGGTTAGGGTATGGGTGAGGGTACGGCGTAGCGTATGGGTTAGGGTTAGGGTAAGGGTTAGGGTTAGTTTTAGGGTTAGGGATTGGTTTAGGGTACGGGTTAGGATTAGCGTACGTGTTAGGGTTAGGGTTTGGGTTAGGGTTAGGGTACGCATTAGGGTTAGGGTATGGGTTAGGGTTAGGGTACACGTTAGGATTAGGGTATTTATTAAACCTATCCCACTCTCTAGATACCACTTAGCACGTAAAGGAATATTATTTAGGGTCCAGCCATGGAGAAGATTTTCGTCACTAGGATAAGATAAAGAATAAACACATTATAAAAAAATCACATTAGGATTTTCTTTTTAACCTGTTCCTTAAAACACTAGTGCTTAGGAAATCTAATGGAGGCAAAAGCAGTCAAGGGAAGTTTAGGGTTAAGGTTAGGGTTAGGGTTAGTGTTAGGGTTAGGGTACGGCTTAGGGTATGGGATAGGGTATGGGTGAGGGTACAGCATAGGGTAGGGTTTAGGGTTAGGGTTAGTGTTAGGGTTAGGGTTAGGGTATGGCTTAGGGTACGGGTGAGGGTACTGTGTAGGTCATTGGTTAGGTTTAGGTTAAGGCTTAGGATACAGTTTATTGTATTGATTAGGGTACGGCGCAGGGTATGGGTAAGGGTTAGGGTTAGGGTTAGGGTTAGAGTTAGGTTACGGCTTAGGGTACGGGTTAGGGAACGGGTGAGGGTACGGCGTAGTGTATAGGTTAGGGTTAGGGTTAGGGTACGGCTTAGGGTACGGATTAGGTTATGGGCGAGTGTACGGCGTAGGGTATGGGTTAGGGTTAGGGTTAGGGTTAGTGTTAGGGTTAGGGTACGGCTTAGCGTATGGGATAGGGTATGGGTGAGGGTACGGCGTAGGGTAGGGGTTAGGGTTAGGATACGGCTTAGGATACGGGTTAGGGTACGGGTTAGGGTATCGCGTAGGGTATGGGTTAGGGTTAGGGTTAGGGTTAGGTTTAGGGTACGGCTTAGGGTACGGGTGAGGGTACGGGTGAGGGTACTGCGTAGGGTATTGGTTAGGGTTAGGATACGGCTTAGGATACGGGTTAGGGTACGGGTTAGGGTACGGCGTAGGGTATGGGTTAGGGTTTGGGTTAGGGTTAGGGTTAGTGTTAGGGTACGGCTTAGGGTACGGGTTAGGGTACGGGTGAGGGTACGGCGTAGGGTACAGGTTAGGGTTAGGTTTAGGGTTAGGGTTAGGGTACGGCGTAGGGTACGGGTTAGGGTACGGTTGATGGTACGACGTAGGGTATAGGTTAGGTTTAGGGTTAGGGTACGGCTTAGGATACGGTTTAGGGTACGGGTGAGGGTACGGCGTAGCGTATGGGTTAGGGTTAGGGTTAGGGTTAGGGTACGGCTTAGGGTACGGGTGAGGGTACTGGTGAGGGTACTGCGTAGGTTACTGGTTAGGGTTAGGGTACGGCTTAGGATACGGGTTAGGATATGGGTTAGGTTACGGCGTTGGGTATGGGTGAGGGTTAGGGTTAGGGTTAGGGTAAGGCTTTGGGTACGGGTTAGGGTACGGGTGAGGGTACGGCGTAGGTTATGGGTTAGGGTTAGGGTTAGTGTTAGGGTTAGGGTACGGCTTAGGCTATGGGATAGGGTATGGGTGAGGGTACGGCATAGGGTAGGTTTTAGGGTTAGGGTTAGTGTTAGGGTTAGGTTTAGGGTATGGCTTAGGGTACGGGTGAGGGTACTGTGTAGGTCATTGGTTAGGGTTAGGTTAAGGCTTAGGATACAGGTTATTGTATGGGTTAGGGTACGGCGCAGGGTATGGGTAAGGGTTAGGGTTAGGGTTAGAGTTAGGGTACGGCTTAGGGTACGGGTTAGGGTACGGGTGAGGGTACGGCGTAGTGTATAGGTTAGGGTTAGGGTTAGGGTACGGCTTAGGGTACGGGTTAGGTTACGGGTGAGGGTACGGCGTAGGGTATGGGTTAGGGTTAGGGTTAGGGTTAGTGTTAGTGTTAGGGTTAGGGTACGGCTTAGCGTATGGGATAGGGTACGGGTGAGGGTACGGCGTAGGGTAGGGGTTAGGTTTAGAGTTAGGGTTAGGGTTGGTGTTAGGGTACGGCTTTGGGTACGGGTGAGGGTACGGGTGAGGGTACTGCGTAGGGTATTGGTTAGGGTTAGGATACGGCTTAGGATACGGGTTAGGGTGCGGGTTAGGGTATGGCGTAGGGTATGGGTTAGGGTTAGGGTACGGCTTAGGTTATGGGATAGGGTACAGGTGAGGGTATGGCATAGGGTAGGGGTTAGGGTTAGGGTTAGGGTTAGGGTACGGCTTCGGGTACGGGTGAGGGTATGGGTGAGGATACTGCGTAGGGTATTGGTTAGGGTTAGGGTACGGCTTAGGATACGGGTTAGGGTACGTGTTAGGGTATGGCGTACGGTATGGGTTAGGGTTAGGGTTAGGGTTAGGGTTAGGGTTAGGGTTAGGGTACGGCTTAGGGTACGGGTTAGGGTACGGGTGAGGTTACGGCGTAGGGTATAGTTTAGGGTTAGGGTTAGGGTTAGGGTACGGCTTAGGATATGGGTTAGGGTATGGGTGAGGTTACGGCATAGGGTATAGTTTAGGGTTAGGGTTAGGGTTAGGGTACGGCTTAGGATACGGGTTAGGGTACGGGTGAGGGTACGGCGTAGCGTATGGTTTAGGGTTAGGGTTAGGGTACGGCTTAGGGTACGGGTTAGGGTACGGGTGAGGGTATGGCGTAGTGTATAGGTTAGGGTTAGGGTTAGGGTATGGCTTAGGGTACGGTGAGGGTACGGGTGAGGGTACGGTTTAGGGTATTGGTTATGGTTAGGGTACGGCTTAGAATACGGGTTAGGGTACGGGTTAGGGTACGGCATAGGGTATGGGTTAGGGTTAGGGTTAGGGTTAGGGTTAGGGTTAGGGTACGGCTTAGGGTACGGGTTAGGGTACGGGTGAGGGTACGGCGTAGTGTATAGGTTAGGGTTAGGGTTAGGGTACGGCTTAGGGTATGGGATAGGGTACGGGTGAGGGTACGGCATAGGGTAGGGGTTAGGTTTAGGGTTAGGGTTAGTGTTAGGGTTAGGGTACGGCTTAGGGTATGGGATAGGTTACGGGTGAGGGTACGGCATAGGGTAGGGTTTAGGGTTAGGTTTAGGGTTAGTGTTAGGGTTAGGGTACCGCTTAGGGTATGGGATAGGGTACGGCGTAGGGTAGCGGTTAGGGTTAGGGTTAGGGTTAGGGTTAGGGTACGGCTTAGGAAACCGGTTAGGGTACGGGTGAGGGTACGGCGTAGCGTATGGGTTAGGGTTAGGGTTAGGGTTAGGGTACGGCTTAGCGTATGGGATAGGGTACGGGTGAGGGTACGGCGTAGGGTAGGGGTTAGGGTTAGAGTTAGGGTTAGGGTTGGGGTTAGGGTAAGGCTTAGGGTACGGGTGAGGGTACGGGTGAGGGTACTGCGTAGGGTATTGGTTAGGGTTAGGATACGGCTTAGGATACGGGTTAGGGTACGGGTTAGGGTATGGCGTAGGGTATGGGTTAGGATTAGGGTTAGGGTTAGGGTTAGGGTTAGGGTACGGCTTAGGATACGGGTTAGGGTACGGGTGAGGGTACGGCGTAGGTTATGGGTTAGGGTTAGGGTTAGGGTTAGTTTTAGGGTTAGGGTACGGCTTAGGGTATGGGATAGGGTATGGGTGAGGGTACGGCATAGGGTAGGGTTTAGGGTTAGGGTTAGTGTTAGGGTTAGGGTACGGGTGAGGTTACGGCGTAGGGTATAGTTTAGAGTTAGGGTTAGGGTTAGGGTACGGCTTAGGATACGGGTTAGGGTACGGGTGAGGGTACGGCATAGGTTATGGGTTAGGGTTAGGGTTAGTGTTAGGGTTAGGGTTACGGTACGTCTTAGGGTACGTGTTAGGGTACGGGTGAGGATACGGCGTAGGTTATGGGTTAGGGTTAGGGTTAGGGTTAGGGTTAGGGTATGGCTTAGGATACGGGTTAGTGTACGGGTTTGGGTACGGCGTAGGCTATGGGTTAGGGTTAGGGTTAGTGTTAGGGTTATGGTACGGCTTAGGTTATGGGATAGGGTACAGGTGAGGGTATGGCATAGGGTAGGGGTTAGGGTTAGGGTACGGCTTAGGGTACGGGTTAGGGTATGGGTGAGGATACTGCGTAGGGTATTGGTTAGGGTTAGGGTACGGCTTAGGATACGGGTTAGGGTACGTGTTAGGGTATGGCGTACGGTATGGGTTAGGGTTAGGGTTAGGGTTAGGGTTAGGGTTAGGGTACGGCTTAGGGTACGGGTTAGGGTACGGGTGAGGTTACGGCGTAGGGTATAGTTTAGAGTTAGGGTTAGGGTACGGCTTAGGATACGGGTTAGGGTACGGGTGAGGGTATGGCGTAGCGTATGGTTTAGGGTTAGGGTTAGGGTTAGGGTACGGCTTAGAGTACGGGTTAGGGTACGGGTGAGTGTACGGCGTAGGTTATGGGTTAGGGTTAGGGTTAGGGTTAGTTTTAGGGTTAGGGATTGGTTTAGGGTACGGGTTAGGATTAGCATACTTGTTCGGGTTAGGGTTTTGGTTGGGGTTAGGGTATGCGTTAGGGTTAGGGTATGGGTTAGGTTTAGGGTACACTTTAGGATTAGGGTATTTATTAAACCTATCCCACTCTCTAGATACCACTTAGCACGTAAGGGAATATTATTTGGGGTTCAGCCATGGAGAAGATTTTAGTCACTAGGATAAGATAAAGAATAAACACATTATAAAAAAAACACATTAGGATTTTCTTTTTAACCTGTTCCTTAAAACACTAGTGTTTAGGAAATCTAATGGAGGCAAAAGCAGTAAAGGGTAGTTTAGGGTTAGGGTTAGGGTTAGGGTTAGGGTAGGGCTTAGGATACGGGTGAGGGTACTGGTGAGGGTACTGCGTAGGTTATTGGTTAGGGTTAGGGTACGGCTTAGGATACGGGTTAGGATATGGGTTAGGTTATGGCGTTGGGTATGGGTGAGGGTTAGGGTTAGGGTTAGGGTAAGGCTTTGGGTACGGGTTAGGGTACGGGTGAGGGTACGGCGTAGGGTAGAGGTTAGGGTTAGGTTTAGGGTTAGGGTACGGCTTAGGATACGGGTTAGGGTATGGGTGAGGGTACGGCGTAGCGTATGGGTTAGGGTTAGGGTTAGGGTTAGGGTTAGTTTTAGGGTTAGGGCTTGGTTTAGGGTACGGGTTAGGATTAGCGTACGTGTTAGGGTTAGGGTTTGGGTTAGGGTTAGGGTACGCATTAGGGTTAGGGTATGGGTTAGGGTTAGGGTACACGTTAGGATTAGGGTATTTATTAAACCTATCCCACTCTCTAGATACCACTTAGCACGTAAAGGAATATTATTTAGGGTCCAGCCATGGAGAAGATTTTCGACACTAGGATAAGATAAAGAATAAACACATTATAAAAAAATCACATTAGGATTTTCTTTTTAACCTGTTCCTTAAAACACTCGTGCTTAGGAAATTTAATGGAGGCAAAAGCAGTCAAGGGTAGTTTAGTGTTAGGGTTAGGGTTAGGGTTAGTGTTAGGGTTAGGGTACGGCTTAGGGTATGGGATAGGGTATGGGTGAGGGTACGGCATAGGGTAGGGTTTAGCGTTAGGGTTAGTGTTAGGGTTAGGGTTAGAGTATGGCTTCGGGTACGGGTGAGGGTACTGTGTAGGTCAATGGTTAGGGTTAGGTTAAGGCTTAGGATACAGGTTATTGTATGGGTTAGGGTACGGCGCAGGGTATGGGTAAGGGTTAGGGTTAGGGTTAAGGTTAGAGTTAGGGTACGGCTTAGGGTACGGGTTAGGGTACGGGTGAGGGTACGGCATAGTGTATAGGTTAGGGTTAGGGTTAGGGTACGGCTTAGGTTACGGGTTAGGTTACGGGTGAGGGTACGGCATAGGGTATGGGTTAAGGTTAGGGTTAGGGTTAGGGTTAGTGTTAGTGTTAGGGTTAGGGTACGGCTTAGCGTATGGGATAGGGTACGGGTGAGGGTACGGCGTAGGGTAGGGGTTAGGGTTAGAGTTAGGGTTAGGGTTGGGGTTAGGGTACGGCTTAGTGTACGGGTGAGGGTACGGGTGAGGGTACTGCGTAGGGTATTGGTTAGGGTTAGGATACGGCTTAGGATACGGGTTAGGGTACGGGTTAGGGTATGGCGTAGGGTATGGGTTAGGGTTAGGGTTAGGGTTAGGGTTAGGGTTAGGGTACGGCTTAGGATACGGGTTAGGGTACGGGTGAAGGTACGGCGTAGCGTATGGGTTAGGGTTAGGGTTAGGGTTAGGGTACGGCTTAGGTTATGGGATAGGGTACAGGTGAGGGTATGGCATAGGGTATGGGTTAGGGTTAGGGTTAGGGTTAGGGTTAGGGTTAGGGTACGGCTTAGGGTACGGGTGAGGGTATGGGTGAGGATACTGCATAGGGTATTGGTTAGGGTTAGGGTACGGCTTAGGATATGGGTTAGGGTACATGTTAGGGTATGGCGTACGGTATGGGTTAGGGTTAGGGTTAGGGTTAGGTTTAGGGTACGGCTTAGGGTACGGGTTAGGGTAAGAGTGAGGGTATGGCGTAGTGTATAGGTTAGGGTTAGGGTTAGGGTTAGGGTTAGGGTACGGCTTAGGGTACGGGTTAGGGTACGGGTGAGGTTACGGCGTAGGGTATAGTTTAGGGTTAGGGTTAGGGTTAGGGTACGGCTTAGGATACGGGTTAGGGTACGGGTGAGGGTACGGCGTAGCGTATGGTTTAGGGTTAGGGTTAGGGTTAGGGTACGGCTTAGGGTACGGGTTAGGGTACGGGTGAGGGTACGGTGTAGGTTATGGGTTAGGGTTAGGGTTAGGGTTAGGGTTTGTTTTAGGGTTAGGGATTGGTTTAGGGTACGGGTTAGGATTAGCATACGTGTTCGGGTTAGGGTTTTGGTTAGGGTTAGGGTACGCGTTAGGGTTAGGGTATGGGTTAGGTTTAGGGTACACTTTAGGATTAGGGTATTTATTAAACCTATCCCACTCTCTAGATACCACTTAGCACGTAAAGGAATATTATTTGGGGTTCAGCCATGGAGAAGATTTTAGTCACTAGGATAAGATAAAGAATAAACACATTATAAAAAAATCGCATAAGGTTTTCTTTTTAACCTGTTCCTTAAAACACTAGTGTTTAGGAAATCTAATGGAGGCAAAAGCAGTAAAGGGTAGTTTAGGGTTAGGGTTAGGGTTAGGGTTAGGGTAGGGCTTAGGATACGGGTGAGGGTACTGGTGAGGGTACTTCGTAGGTTATTGGTTAGGGTTAGGGTACGGCTTAGGATACGGGTTAGGATATGGGTTAGGTTACGGCGTTGGGTATGGGTGAGGGTTAGGGTTAGGGTTAGGGTAAGGCTTTGGGTACGGGTTAGGGTACGGGTGAGGGTACGGCGTAGGGTAGAGGTTAGGGTTAGGTTTAGGATTAGGGTACGGCTTAGGATACGGGTTAGGGTATGGGTGAGGGTACGGCGTAGCGTATGGGTTAGGGTTAGGGTAAGGGTTAGGGTTAGTTTTAGGGTTAGGGATTGGTTTAGTGTACGGGTTAGGATTAGCGTACGTGTTAGGGTTAGGGTTTGGGTTAGGGTTAGGGTACGCATTAGGGTTAGGGTATGGGTTAGGGTTAGGGTACACGTTAGGATTAGGGTATTTATTAAACCTATCCCACTCTCTAGATACCACTTAGCACGTAAAGGAATATTATTTAGGGTCCAGCCATGGAGAAGATTTTCGTCACTAGGATAAGATAAAGAATAAACACATTATAAAAAAATCACATTAGGATTTTCTTTTTAACCTGTTCCTTAAAACACTAGTGCTTAGGAAATCTAATGGAGGCAAAAGCAGTCAAGGGAAGTTTAGGGTTAAGGTTAGGGTTAGGGTTAGTGTTAGGGTTAGGGTACGGCTTAGGGTATGGGATAGGGTATGGGTGAGGGTACAGCATAGGGTAGGGTTTAGGGTTAGGGTTAGTGTTAGGGTTAGGGTTAGGGTATGGCTTAGGGTACGGGTGAGGGTACTGTGTAGGTCATTGGTTAGGTTTAGGTTAAGGCTTAGGATACAGTTTATTGTATTGATTAGGGTACGGCGCAGGGTATGGGTAAGGGTTAGGGTTAGGGTTAGGGTTAGAGTTAGGGTACGGCTTAGGGTACGGGTTAGGGAACGGGTGAGGGTACGGCGTAGTGTATAGGTTAGGGTTAGGGTTAGGGTACGGCTTAGGGTACGGATTAGGTTATGGGCGAGTGTACGGCGTAGGGTATGGGTTAGGGTTAGGGTTAGGGTTAGTGTTACTGTTAGGGTTAGGGTACGGCTTAGCGTATGGGATAGGGTACGGGTGAGGGTACGGCGTAGGGTAGGGGTTAGGGTTAGGGTTAGGGTTAGGGTTAGGGTATGGCTTAGGGTATGGGTGAGGGTACGGGTGAGGGTACTGCCTAGGGTATTGGTTAGGGTTAGGGTACGGCTTAGGATATGTGTTAGGGTACGGGTTAGGGTACGGCGTAGAGTGTGGGTTAGGGTTAGGGTTAGTGTTAGGGTTAGGGTTACGGTACGTCTTAGGGTACGTGTTAGGGTACGGGTGAGGGTACGGCGTAGGTTATGGGTTAGGGTTAGGGTTAGGGTTAGGGTTAGGGTACGGCTTAGGATACGGGTTAGGGTTCGGGTGAGGGTACGGCATAGGTTATGGGTTAGGGTTAGGGTTAGTGTTAGGGTTATGGTACGGCTTAGGTTATGGGATAGGGTACAGGTGAGGGTATGGCATAGGGTAGGGGTTAGGGTTAGGGTTAAGGTTAGGGTTAGGGTTAGGGTACGGCTTAGGGTACGGGTGAGGGTATGGGTGAGGATACTGCGTAGGGTATTGGTTAGGGTTAGGGTACGGCTTAGGATACGGGTTAGGGTACGTGTTAGGGTATGGCGTACGGTATGGGTTAGGGTTAGGGTTAGGGTTAGGGTTAGGGTTAGGGTTAGGGTACGGCTTAGGGTTCGGGTTAGGGTACGGGTGAGGTTACGGCGTAGGGTATAGTTTAGGTTTAGGGTTAGGGTTAGGGTACGGCTTAGGATACGGGTTAGGGTACGGGTGAGGGTACGGCGTAGCGTATGGTTTAGGGTTAGGGTTAGGGTTAGGGTACGGCTTACGGTACGGGTTAGGGTAGGGGTGAGGGTATGGTGTAGTGTATAGGTTAGGGTTAGGGTTAGGGTTAGGGTATGGCTTAGGGTACGGGTGAGTGTACGGGTGAGGGTACTGTGTAGGCTATTGGTTATGGTTAGGGTACGGCTTAGAATACGGGTTAGGGTACGGGTTAGGGTACGGCGTAGGGTATGTGTTAGGGTTAGGGTTAGGGTTAGGGTTAGGGTTAGGGTACGTCTTAGGGTACGGGTTAGGGTACGGGTGAGGGTACGGCGTAGTGTATAGGTTAGGGTTAGGGTTAGGGTTAGGGTACGGCTTAGGGTACGGGTTAGGGTACGGGTGAGGGTATGGCGTAGTGTATAGGTTAGGGTTAGGGTTAGGGTACGGCTTAGGGTATGGGATAGGGTACGGTTGAGGGTACGACGTAGGGTAGGTGTTAGGTTTAGGGTTAGGGTTAGTGTTAGGGTTAGGGTACGGCTTAGGGTATGGGATAGGTTACGGGTGAGGATACGGCGTAAGGTAGGGGTTAGGGTTAGGTTTAGGGTTAGTGTTAGGTTTAGGGTACCGCTTAGGGTTTGGGATAGGGTACGGCGTAGGGTAGCGGTTAGGGTTAGGGTTAGGGTTAGGATTAGGGTTAGGGTACGGCTTAGGATACGGGTTAGGGTACGGGTGAGGGTACGGCGTAGGTTATGGGTTAGGGTTAGGGATAGGGTTAGTGTTAGTTTTAGGGTTAGGGATTGGTTTAGGGTACGGGTTAGGATTAGCATACTTGTTCGGGTTAGGGTTTTGGTTAGGGTTAGGGTACGCGTTAGGTTTAGGGTATGGGTTAGGTTTAGGGTACACGTTAGGATTAGGGTATTTATTAAACCTATCCCACTCTCTAGATACCACTTAGCACGTAAAGGAATATTATTTGGGGTTCAGCCATGGAGAAGATTTTCGTCACTAGGATAAGATAAAGAATAAACACATTATAAAAAAATCACATAAGGTTTTCTTTTTAACCTGTTCCTTAAAACACTAGTGTTTAGGAAATCTAATGGAGGCAAAAGCAGTAAAGGGTAGTTTAGGGTTAGGGTTAGGGTTAGGGTTAAGGTAGGGCTTAGGATACGGGTGAGGTTACTGGTTAGGGTACTGCGTAGGTTATTGGTTAGGGTTAGGGTACGGCTTAGGATACGGGTTAGGATATGGGTTAGGTTACGGCGTTGTGTATGGGTGAGGGTTAGGGTTAGGGTTAGGGTAAGGCTTTGGGTACGGGTTAGGGTACGGGTGAGGGTACGGCGTAGGGTAGAGGTTAGGGTTAGGTTTAGGGTTAGGGTACGGCTTAGGATACGGGTTAGGGTATGGGTGAGGGTACGGCGTAGCGTATGGGTTAGGGTTAGGGTAAGGGTTAGGGTTAATTTTAGGGTTAGGGATTGGTTTAGGGTACGGGTTAGGATTAGCGTACGTGTTAGGGTTAGGGTTTGGGTTAGGGTTAGGGTACGCGTTAGGGTTAGGGTATGGGTTAGGGTTAGGGTACGCGTTAGGATTAGGGTATTTATTAAACCTATCCCACTCTCTAGATACCACTTAGCACGTAAAGGAATATTATTTAGGGTCCAGCCATGGAGAATATTTTCGTCACTAGGATAAGATAAAGAATAATCACATTATAAAAAAATCACATTAGGATTTTCTTTTTAACCTCTTCCTTAAAACACTAGTGCTTAGTAAATCTAATGGAGGCAAAAGCAGTCAAGGATAGTTTAGGGTTAGGGTTAGGGTTAGGGTTAGTGTTAGGGTTAGGGTACGGCTTAGGGTATGGGATAGGGTATGGGTGTGGGTACGGCATAGGGTAGGGTTTAGGGTTAGGATTAAGGTTAGGGTTAGGGTATGGCTTAGGGTACAGGTGAGGGTACGGGTGAGGGTACTGCGTAGGGTATTGCTTAGGGTTAGGGTTAGGGTACGGCTTAGGATACGGGTTAGGGTACGGGTGAGGGTACGGCGTAGCGTATGGTTTAGGGTTAGGGTTAGGGTTAGGGTACGGCTTAGGGTACGGGTTAGGGTACGGGTGAGGGTACGGCGTAGGTTATGGGTTAGGGTTAGGGTTAGGGTTAGTTTTAGGGTTAGGGATTGGTTTAGGGTACGGGTTAGGATTAGCATACTTCTTCGGGTTAGGGTTTTGGTTGGGGTTAGGGTATGCGTTAGGGTTAGGGTATGGGTTAGGTTTAGGGTACACTTTAGGATTAGGGTATTTATTAAACCTATCCCACTCTCTAGATACCACTTAGCACGTAAGGGAATATTATTTGGGGTTCAGCCATGGAGAAGATTTTAGTCACTAGGATAAGATAAAGAATAAACACATTATAAAAAAATCACATTAGGATTTTCTTTTTAACCTGTTCCTTAAAACACTAGTGTTTAGGAAATCTAATGGAGGCAAAAGCAGTAAAGGGTAGTTTAGGGTTAGGGTTAGGGTTAGGGTTAGGGTAGGGCTTAGGATACGGGTGAGGGTACTGGTGAGGGTACTGCGTAGGTTATTGGTTAGGGTTAGGGTACGGCTTAGGATACGGGTTAGGATATGGGTTAGGTTACGGCGTTGGGTATGGGTGAGGGTTAGGGTTAGGGTTAGGGTAAGGCTTTGGGTACGGGTTAGGGTACGGGTGAGGGTACGGCGTAGGGTAGAGGTTAGGGTTAGGTTTAGGATTAGGGTACGGCTTAGGATACGGGTTAGGGTATGGGTGAGGGTACGGCGTAGCGTATGGGTTAGGGTTAGGGTAAGGGTTAGGGTTAGTTTTAGGGTTAGGGATTGGTTTAGGGTACGGGTTAGGATTAGCGTACGTGTTAGGGTTAGGGTTTGGGTTAGGGTTAGGGTACGCATTAGGGTTAGGGTATGGGTTAGGGTTAGGGTACACGTTAGGATTAGGGTATTTATTAAACCTATCCCACTCTCTAGATACCACTTAGCACGTAAAGGAATATTATTTAGGGTCCAGCCATGGAGAAGATTTTCGTCACTAGGATAAGATAAAGAATAAACACATTATAAAAAAATCACATTAGGATTTTCTTTTTAACCTGTTCCTTAAAACACTAGTGCTTAGGAAATCTAATGGAGGCAAAAGCAGTCAAGGGAAGTTTAGGGTTAAGGTTAGGGTTAGGGTTAGTGTTAGGGTTAGGGTACGGCTTAGGGTATGGGATAGGGTATGGGTGAGGGTACAGCATAGGGTAGGGTTTAGGGTTAGGGTTAGTGTTAGGGTTAGGGTTAGGGTATGGCTTAGGGTACGGGTGAGGGTACTGTGTAGGTCATTGGTTAGGTTTAGGTTAAGGCTTAGGATACAGTTTATTGTATTGATTAGGGTACGGCGCAGGGTATGGGTAAGGGTTAGGGTTAGGGTTAGGGTTAGAGTTAGGGTACGGCTTAGGGTACGGGTTAGGGAACGGGTGAGGGTACGGCGTAGTGTATAGGTTAGGGTTAGGGTTAGGGTACGGCTTAGGGTACGGATTAGGTTATGGGCGAGTGTACGGCGTAGGGTATGGGTTAGGGTTAGGGTTAGGGTTAGTGTTACTGTTAGGGTTAGGGTACGGCTTAGCGTATGGGATAGGGTATGGGTGAGGGTACGGCGTAGGGTAGGGGTTAGGGTTAGGGTTAGGGTTAGGGTTAGGGTATGGCTTAGGGTATGGGTGAGGGTACGGGTGAGGGTACTGCCTAGGGTATTGGTTAGGGTTAGGGTACGGCTTAGGATACGTGTTAGGGTACGGGTTAGGGTACGGCGTAGAGTGTGGGTTAGGGTTAGGGTTAGTGTTAGGGTTAGGGTTACGGTACGTCTTAGGGTACGTGTTAGGGTACGGGTGAGGGTACGGCGTAGGTTATGGGTTAGGGTTAGGGTTAGGGTTAGGGTTAGGGTACGGCTTAGGATACGGGTTAGGGTACGGGTGAGGGTACGGCATAGGTTATGGGTTAGGGTTAGGGTTAGTGTTAGGGTTATGGTACGGCTTAGGTTATGGGATAGGGTACAGGTGAGGGTATGGCATAGGGTAGGGGTTAGGGTTAGGGTTAAGGTTAGGGTTAGGGTTAGGGTACGGCTTAGGGTACGGGTGAGGGTATGGGTGAGGATACTGCGTAGGGTATTGGTTAGGGTTAGGGTACGGCTTAGGATACGGGTTAGGGTACGTGTTAGGGTATGGCGTACGGTATGGGTTAGGGTTAGGGTTAGGGTTAGGGTTAGGGTTAGGGTTAGGGTACGGCTTAGGGTTCGGGTTAGGGTACGGGTGAGGTTACGGCGTAGGGTATAGTTTAGGTTTAGGGTTAGGGTTAGGGTACGGCTTAGGATACGGGTTAGGGTACGGGTGAGGGTACGGCGTAACGTATGGTTTAGGGTTAGGGTTAGGGTTAGGGTACGGCTTAGGGTACGGGTTAGGGTACGGGTGAGGTTACGGCGTAGGGTATAGTTTAGGTTTAGGGTTAGGGTTAGGGTACGGCTTAAGATACGGGTTAGGGTACGGGTGAGGGTACGGCGTAGCGTATGGTTTAGGGTTAGGGTTAGGGTTAGGGTACGGCTTAGGGTAGGGGTTAGGGTAGGGGTGAGGGTATGGTGTAGTGTATAGGTTAGGGTTAGGGTTAGGGTTAGGGTATGGCTTAGGGTACGGGTGAGGGTACGGGTGAGGGTACTGTGTAGGGTATTGGTTATGGTTAGGGTACGGCTTAGAATACGGGTTAGGGTACGGGTTAGGGTACGGCGTAGGGTATGTGTTAGGGTTAGGGTTAGGGTTAGGGTTAGGGTTAGGGTACGTCTTAGGGTACGGGTTAGGGTACGGGTGAGGGTACGGCGTAGTGTATAGGTTAGGGTTAGGGTTAGGGTTAGGGTACGGCTTAGGGTACGGGTTAGGGTACGGGTGAGGGTATGGCGTAGTGTATAGGTTAGGGTTAGGGTTAGGGTACGGCTTAGGGTATGGGATAGGGTACGGGTGAGGGTACGACGTAGGGTAGGTGTTAGGTTTAGGGTTAGGGTTAGTGTTAGGGTTAGGGTACGGCTTAGGGTATGGGATAGGTTACGGGTGAGGATACGGCGTAGGGTAGGGGTTAGGGTTAGGTTTAGGGTTAGTGTTAGGTTTAGGGTACCGCTTAGGGTTTGGGATAGGGTACAGCGTAGGGTAGCGGTTAGGGTTAGGGTTACGGTTAGGGTTAGGGTTAGGGTACGGCTTAGGATACGGGTTAGGGTACGGGTGAGGGTACGGCGTAGGTTATGGGTTAGGGTTAGGGATAGGGTTAGGGTTAGTTTTAGGGTTAGGGATTGGTTTAGGGTACGGGTTAGGATTAGCATACTTGTTCGGGTTAGGGTTTTGGTTAGGGTTAGGGTACGCGTTAGGGTTAGGGTATGGGTTAGGTTTAGGGTACACGTTAGGATTAGGGTATTTATTAAACCTATCCCACTCTCTAGATACCACTTAGCACGTAAAGGAATATTATTTGGGGTTCAGCCATGGAGAAGATTTTCGTCACTAGGATAAGATAAAGAATAAACACATTATAAAAAAATCACATAAGGTTTTCTTTTTAACCTGTTCCTTAAAACACTAGTGTTTAGGAAATCTAATGGAGGCAAAAGCAGTAAAGGGTAGTTTAGGGTTAGGGTTAGGGTTAGGGTTAGGGTAGGGCTTAGGATACGGGTGAGGTTACTGGTGAGGGTACTGCGTAGGTTATTGGTTAGGGTTAGGGTACGGCTTAGGATACGGGTTAGGATATGGGTTAGGTTACGGCGTTGGGTATGGGTGAGGGTTAGGGTTAGGGTTAAGGTAAGGCTTTGGGTACGGGTTAGGGTACGGGTGAGGGTACGGCATAGGGTAGAGGTTAGGGTTAGGTTTAGGGTTAGGGTACGGCTTAGGATACGGGTTAGGGTATGGGTGAGGGTACGGCGTAGCGTATGGGTTAGGGTTAGGGTAAGGGTTAGGGTTAGTTTTAGGGTTAGGGATTGGTTTAGGGTACGGGTTAGGATTAGCGTACGTGTTAGGGTTAGGTTTTGGGTTAGGGTTAGGGTTAGGGTATGGCTTAGGGTACGGGTGAGGGTACGGGTGAGGGTACTGCGTAGGGTATTGGTTAGGGTTAGGGTACGGCTTAGCATACGTGTTAGGGTACGGGTTAGGGTACGGCGTAGAGTGTGGGTTAGGGTTAGGGTTAGTGTTAGGGTTAGGGTTACGGTACGTCTTAGGGTACGTGTTAGGGTACGGGTGAGGGTACGGCGTAGGTTATGGGTTAGGGTTAGGGTTAGGGTTAGGGTTAGGGTACGGCTTAGGATACGGGTTAGGGTACGGGTGAGGGTAGGGCATAGGTTATGGGTTAGGATTAGGTTTAGTGTTAGGGTTATGGTACGGCTTAGGTTATGGGATAGGGTACAGGTGAGGGTATGGCATAGGGTAGGGGTTAGGGTTAGGGTTAAGGTTAGGGTTAGGGTTAGGGTACGGCTTAGGGTACGGGTGAGGGTATGGGTGAGGATACTGCGTAGGGTATTGGTTAGGGTTAGGGTACGGCTTAGGATACGGGTTAGGGTACGTGTTAGGGTATGGCGTACGGTATGGGTTAGGGTTAGGGTTAGGGTTAGGGTTAGGGTTAGGGTTAGGGTACGGCTTAGGGTTCGGGTTAGGGTACGGGTGAGGTTACGGCGTAGGGTATAGTTTAGGTTTAGGGTTAGGGTTAGGGTACGGCTTAGGATACGGGTTAGGGTACGGGTGAGGGTACGGCGTAACGTATGGTTTAGGGTTAGGGTTAGGGTTAGGGTACGGCTTAGGGTACGGGTTAGGGTACGGGTGAGGTTACGGCGTAGGGTATAGTTTAGGTTTAGGGTTAGGGTTAGGGTACGGCTTAGGATACGGGTTAGGGTACGGGTGAGGGTACGGCGTGGCGTATGGTTTAGGGTTAGGGTTAGGGTTAGGGTACGGCTTAGGGTAGGGGTTAGGGTAGGGGTGAGGGTATGGTGTAGTGTATAGGTTAGGGTTAGGGTTAGGGTTAGGGTATGGCTTAGGGTACGGGTGAGGGTACGGGTGAGGGTACTGTGTAGGGTATTGGTTATGGTTAGGGTACGGCTTAGAATACGGGTTAGGGTACGGGTTAGGGTACGGCGTAGGGTATGTGTTAGGGTTAGGGTTAGGGTTAGGGTTAGGGTTAGGGTACGTCTTAGGGTACGGGTTAGGGTACGGGTGAGGGTACGGCGTAGTGTATAGGTTAGGGTTAGGGTTAGGGTTAGGGTACGGCTTAGGGTACGGGTTAGGGTACGGGTGAGGGTATGGCGTAGTGTATAGGTTAGGGTTAGGGTTAGGGTACGGCTTAGGGTATGGGATAGGGTACGGGTGAGGGTACGACGTAGGGTAGGTGTTAGGTTTAGGGTTAGGGTTAGTGTTAGGGTTAGGGTACGGCTTAGGGTATGGGATAGGTTACGGGTGAGGATACGGCGTAGGGTAGGGGTTAGGGTTAGGTTTAGGGTTAGTGTTAGGTTTAGGGTACCGCTTAGGGTTTGGGATAGGGTACGGCGTAGGGTAGCGGTTAGGGTTAGGGTTAGGGTTAGGGTTAGGGTTAGGGTACGGCTTAGGATACGGGTTAGGGTACGGGTGAGGGTACGGCGTAGGTTATGGGTTAGGGTTAGGGATAGGGTTAGGGTTAGTTTTAGGGTTAGGGATTGGTTTAGGGTACGGGTTAGGATTAGCATACTTGTTCGGGTTAGGGTTTTGGTTAGGGTTAGGGTACGCGTTAGGGTTAGGGTATGGGTTAGGTTTAGGGTACACGTTAGGATTAGGGTATTTATTAAACCTATCCCACTCTCTAGATACCACTTAGCACGTAAAGGAATATTATTTGGGGTTCAGCCATGGAGAAGATTTTCGTCACTAGGATAAGATAAAGAATAAACACATTATAAAAAAATCACATAAGGTTTTCTTTTTAACCTGTTCCTTAAAACACTAGTGTTTAGGAAATCTAATGGAGGCAAAAGCAGTAAAGGGTAGTTTAGGGTTAGGGTTAGGGTTAGGGTTAGGGTAGGGCTTAGGATACGGGTGAGGTTACTGGTGAGGGTACTGCGTAGGTTATTGGTTAGGGTTAGGGTGCGGCTTAGGATACGGGTTAGGATATGGGTTAGGTTACGGCGTTGGGTATGGGTGAGGGTTAGGGTTAGGGTTAGGGTAAGGCTTTGGGTACGGGTTAGGGTACGGGTGAGGGTACGGCGTAGGGTAGAGGTTAGGGTTAGGTTTAGGGTTAGGGTACGACTTAGGATACGGGTTAGGGTATGGGTGAGGGTACGGCGTAGCGTATGGGTTAGGGTTAGAGTTAGCGTTAGGGTTAGTTTTAGGGTTAGGGATTGGTTTAGGGTACGGGTTAGGATTAGCGTACGTGTTAGGGTTAGGGTTTGGGTTAGGGTTAGGGTACGCGTTAGGGTTAGGGTATGGGTTAGGGTTAGGGTATGCGTTAGGATTAGGGTATTTATTAAACCTATCCCACTCTCTAGATACCACTTAGCACGTAAAGGAATATTATTTAGGGTCCAGCCATGGAGAATATTTTCGTCACTAGGAGAAGATAAAGAATAATCACATTATAAAAAAATCACATTAGGATTTTCTTTTTAACCTGTTCCTTAAAACACTAGTGCTTATGAAATCTAATGGAGGCAAAAGCAGTCAAGGGTAGTTTAGGGTTAGGGTTAGGTTTAGGGTCAGTTTTAGGGTTAGGGTACGGCTTAGGGTATGGGAGATTGTATGGGTGAGGGTACGGCATAGGGTAGGGTTTAGGGTTAGGGTTAGTGTTAGGGTTAGGGTTAGCGTATGGCTTAGGGTACGGGTGAGGGTACTGTGTAGGTCATTGGTTAGGGTTAGGTTAAGGCTTAGGATACAGGTTATTGTATGGGTTAGGGTACGGCACAGGGTATGGGTAAGGTTTAGGGTTAGGGTTAGGGTTAGTGTTAGGGTACGGCTTAGGGTACGGGTTAGGGTACGGGTGAGGGTATGGCGTAGTGTATAGGTTAGGGTTAGGGTTAGGGTACGGCTTAGGGTACGGGTTAGGTTACGGGTGAGGGTACGGCGTAGGGTATGGGTTAGGGTTAGGGTTAGGGTTAGTGTTAGTGTTAGGGTTAGGGTACGGCTTAGCGTATGGGATAGGGTACGGGTGAGGGTACGGCGTATGGTAGGGGTTAGGGTTAGAGTTAGGGTTAGGGTTGGGGTTAGGGTACGGCTTATGGTACGGGTGAGGGTACGGGTGAGGGTACTGCGTAGGGTATTGGTTAGGGTTAGGATATGGCTTAGGATACGGGTTAGGGTACGGGTTAGGGTATGGTGTAGGGTATGGGTTAGGGTTATGGTTAGGGTTAGGGTTAGGGTTAGGGTACGGCTTAGGATACGGGTTAGGGTACGGGTGAGGGTACGGCGTAGCGTATGGGTTAGGGTTAGGGTTAGGGTACGTCTTAGGCTACGGGTTAGGGTACGGGTGAGGGTACGGCGTAGGGTAAGGGTTAGGGTTAGGGTTAGGGTTAGGTTTAGTTTTAGGGTTAGGGATTGGTTTAGGGTACGGGTTAGGATTAGCGTACGTGTTAGGGTTAGGTTTTGGGTTAGGGTTAGGGAACGCGTTAGGGTTAGGGTATGGGTTAGGGTTAGGGTACTCGTTAGGATTAGGGTATTTATTAAACCTATCCCACTCTCTAGATACCACTTAGCACGTAAAGGAATATTATTAGGGATCCAGCCATGGAGAAGATTTTAGTCACTAGGATAAGATAAAGAATAAACACATTATAAAAAAATCACATTAGGATTTTCTTTTTAACCTGTTCCTTAAAACACTAGTGCTTAGGAAATCTAATAGAGGCAAAAGCAATCAAGGGTAGTTTAGGGTTAGGGTTAGGGTTAGGGTTAGTGTTTGGGTTAGGGTACGGCTTAGGGTATGGGATAGGGTACGGGTGAGGGTACGGCGTAGGGTAGGGGTTAGGGTTAGGGTTAGGGTTATGGTTAGGGTATGGCTTAGGGTACGGGTGAGGGTACGGGTGAGGGTACTGCGTAGGGTATTGGTTAGGGATAGGGTACAGCTTAGGATACGTGTTAGGGTACGGGTTAGGGTACGGCGTAGAGTGTGGGTTAGGGTTAGGATAAGTGTTAGGGTTAGGGTTACGGTACGTCTTAGGGTACGTGTTAGGGTACGGGTGAGGGTACGGCGTAGGTTATGGGTTAGGGTTAGGGTTAGGGTTAGGGTTAGGGTACGGCTTAGGATACGGGTTAGGGTACGGGTGAGGGTACGGCGTAGGTTATGTGTTAGGGTTAGGGTTAGTGTTAGGGTTATGGTACGGCTTAGGTTATGGGATAGGGTACAGGTGAGGGTATGGCATAGGGTAGGGGTTAGGGTTAGGTTTAGGGTTAGGGTTAGGGTTAGGGTACGCCTTAGGGTACGGGTGAGGGTATGGGTGAGGATACTGCGTAGGGTATTGGTTAGGGTTAGGGTACGGCTTAGGATACGGGTTAGGGTACGTGTTAGGGTATGGCGTACGCTATGGGTTAGGGTTAGGGTTAGGGTTAGGGTTAGGGTTAGGGTTAGGGTACGGGTTAGGGTACGGGTGAGGTTACGGCGTAGGGTATAGTTTAGGGTTAGGGTTAGGGTTAGGGTACGGCTTAGGGTAAGGGTTAGTGTACGGGTGAGGGTATGGCGTAGTGTATAGGTTAGGGTTAGGGTTAGGGTATGGCTTAGGGTATGGGTGAGGGTACGGGTGAGGGTACTGTGTAGGGTATTGGCTATGGTTAGGGTACGGCTTAGAATACGGGTTAGGGTACGGTTTAGGGTACGGCGTAGGGTATGGGTTAGGGTTAGGGTTAGGGTTAGGGTTAGGGTTAGGGTACGGCTTAGGGTACGGGTTAGGGTACGGGTGAGGGTACGGCGTAGTGTATAGGTTAGGGTTAGGGTTAGGGTTAGGGTACGGCTTAGGGTATGGGATAGGGTACGGGTGAGGGTACGTCGTTGGGTAGGGGTTAGGTTTAGGGTTAGGGTTAGTGTTAGGGTTAGGGTACGGCTTAGGGTATGGGATAGGTTACGGGTGAGGGTACGGCATAGGGTAGGGGTTAGGGTTAGGTTTAGGGTTAGTGTTAGGTTTAGGGTACCGCTTAGGGTATGGGATAGGGTGCGGCGTAGGGTAGCGGTTAGGGTTAGGGTTAGGGTTAGGGTACGGCTTAGGATACAGGTTAGGGTACGGGTGAGGGTGCGGCGTAGCGTATGGGTTAGGGTTAGGGTTAGGGTTAGTGTACGGCTTAGGGTACGGGTTAGGGTACGGGTGAGGGTACGGCGTAGGTTATGGGTTAGGGTTAGGGTTAGGGTTAGGGTTAGTTTTAGGGTTAGGGATTGGTTTAGGGTAAGGGTTAGGATTAGCATACTTGTTCGGGTTAGGGTTTTGGTTAGGGTTAGGGTACGCGTTAGGGTTAGGGTATGGGTTAGGTTTAGGGTACACGTTAGGATTAGGGTATTTATTAAACCTATCCCACTCTCTAGATACCACTTAGCACGTAAAGGAATATTATTTGGGGTTCAGCCATGGAGAAGATTTTAGTCACTAGGATAAGATAAAGAATAAACACATTATAAAAAAAATCACATAAGGTTTTCTTTTTAACCTGTTCTTTAAAACACTAGTGTTTAGGAAATCTAATGGAGGCAAAAGCAGTAAAGGTTAGTTTAGGGTTAGGGTTAGGGTAGGGCTTAGGATACGGGTGAGGGTACTGGTGAGGGTACTGCGTAGGTTATTGGTTAGGGTTAGGGTACGGCTTAGGATACGGGTTAGGATATGGGTTAGGTTACGGCGTTGGGTATGGGTGGGGGTTAGGGTTAGGGTTAGGGTAAGTCTTTGGGTACGGGTTAGGGTACGGGTGAGGGTACGGCGTAGGGTAGAGGTTAGGGTTAGGTTTAGGGTTAGGGTACGGCTTAGGATACGGGTTAGGGTATGGGTGAGGGTACGGCGTAGCGTATGGGTTAGGGTTAGGGTTAGGGTTAGGGTTAGTTTTAGGGTTAGGGATTGCTTTAGGGTACGGGTTAGGATTAGTGTACGTGTTAGGGTTAGGGTTTGGGTTAGGGTTAGGGTACGCATTAGGGTTAGGGTGTGGGTTAGGGTTAGGGTACACGTTAGGATTAGGGTATTTATTAAACCTATCCCACTCTCTAGATACCACTTAGCACGTAAAGGAATATTATTTAGGGTCCAGCCATGGAGAAGATTTTCGTTACTAGGATAAGATAAAGAATAAACACATTATAAAAAAATCACATTAGGATTTTTTTTAACCTGTTCCTTAAAACACTAGTGCTTAGGAAATCTAATGGAGGCAAAAGCAGTCAAGGGTAGTTTAGGGTTAGGGTTAGGGTTAGGGTTAGTGTTAGGGTTAGGGCACGGCTTAGGGTATGGGATAGGGTATGGTGAGGGTACGGCATAGGGTAGGGTTTAGGGTTAGGGTTAGTGTTAGGGTTAGGGTTAGGGTATGGCTTAGGGTACGGGTGAGGGTACTGTGTAGGTCATTGGTTAGGGTTAGGTTAAGGCTTAGGATACAGGTTATTGTATGGGTTAGGGTACGGCGCAGGGTATGGGTAAGGTTTAGGGTTAGGGTTAGGGTTAGAGTTAGGGTACGGCTTAGGGTACGGGTTAGGGTACGGGTGAGGGTATGGCGTAGTGTATAGGTTAGGGTTACGGTTAGAGTACGGCTTAGGGTACGGGTTAGGTTACGGGTGAGGGTATGGCGTAGGGTATGGGTTAGGGTTAGGGTTAGGGTTAGTGTTAGTGTTAGGGTTAGGGTACGGCTTAGCGTATGGGATAGGGTACGGGTGAGGGTACGGCGTAGGGTAGGGGTTAGGGTTAGAGTTAGGGTTAGGGTTGGGGTTAGGGTACGGCTTAGGGTACGGGTGAGGGTACGGGTGAGGGTACTGCGTAGGGTATTGGTTAGGGTTAGGATATGGCTTAGGATACGGGTTAGGGTACGGGTTAGGGTATGGTGTAGGGTATGGGTTAGGGTTAGGGTTAGGGTTAGGGTTAGGGTTAGGGTACGGCTTAGGATACGGGATAGCGTACGGGTGAGGGTACGGCGTAGCGTATGGGTTAGGGTTAGGGTTAGGGTACGTCTTAGGCTACGGGTTAGGGTACGGGTGAGGGTACGGCGTAGGGTAAGGGTTAGGGTTAGGGTTAGGGTTAGGGTTAGTTTTAGGGTTAGGGATTGGTTTAGGGTACGGGTTAGGATTAGCGTACGTGTTAGGGTTAGGTTTTGGGTTAGGGTTAGGGAACGCGTTAGGGTTAGTGTATGGGTTAGGGTTAGGGTACTCGTTAGGATTAGGGTATTTATTAAACCTATCCCACTCTCTAGATACCACTTAGCACGTAAAGGAATATTATTAGGGATCCAGCCATGGAGAAGATTTTAGTCACTAGGATAAGATAAAGAATAAACACATTATAAAAAAATCACATTAGGATTTTCTTTTTAACCTGTTCCTTAAAACACTAGTGCTTAGGAAATCTAATAGAGGCAAAAGCAATCAAGGGTAGTTTAGGGTTAGGGTTAGGGTTAGGGTTAGTGTTTGGGTTAGGGTACGGCTTAGGGTATGGGATAGGGTACGGGTGAGGGTACGGCGTAGGGTAGGGGTTAGGGTTAGGGTTAGGGTTATGGTTAGGGTATGGCTTAGGGTATGGGTGAGGGTACGGGTGAGGGTACTGCGTAGGGTATTGGTTAGGGATAGGGTACAGCTTAGGAT
This sequence comes from Eubalaena glacialis, assembly GCF_028564815.1. Taxonomy (NCBI): domain Eukaryota; kingdom Metazoa; phylum Chordata; class Mammalia; order Artiodactyla; family Balaenidae; genus Eubalaena; species Eubalaena glacialis. Next base: position 77,285 of record NW_026871256.1, read on the forward strand.
ACGTGTTAGGGTACGGGTTAGGGTACGGCCTAGAGTGTGGGTTAGGGTTAGGATAAGTGTTAGGGTTAGGGTTACGGTACGTCTTAGGGTACGTGTTAGGGTACGGGTGAGGGTACGGCGTAGGTTATGGGTTAGGGTTAGGGTTAGGGTTAGGGTTAGGGTACGGCTTAGGATACGGGTTAGGGTACGGGTGAGGGTACGGCGTAGGTTATGTGTTAGGGTTAGGGTTAGTGTTAGGGTTATGGTACGGCTTAGGTTATGGGATAGGGTACAGGTGAGGGTATGGCATAGGGTAGGGGTTAGGGTTAGGTTTAGGGTTAGGGTTAGGGTTAGGGTACGCCTTAGGGTACGGGTGAGGGTATGGGTGAGGATACTGCGTAGGGTATTGGTTAGGGTTAGGGTACGGCTTAGGATACGGGTTAGGGTACGTGTTAGGGTATGGCGTACGCTATGGGTTAGGGTTAGGGTTAGGGTTAGTGTTAGGGTTAGGGTTAGGGTACGGGTTAGGGTACGGGTGAGGTTACGGCGTAGGGTATAGTTTAGGGTTAGGGTTAGGGTTAGGGTACGGCTTAGGGTACGGGTTAGTGTACGGGTGAGGGTATGGCGTAGTGTATAGGTTAGGGTTAGGGTTAGGGTATGGCTTAGGGTATGGGTGAGGGTACGGGTGAGGGTACTGTGTAGGGTATTGGTTATGGTTAGGGCACGGCTTAGAATACGGGTTAGGGTACGGTTTAGGGTACGGCGTAGGGTATGGGTTAGGGTTAGGGTTAGGGTTAGGGTTAGGGTTAGGGTACGGCTTAGGGTACGGGTTAGGGTACGGGTGAGGGTACGGCGTAGTGTATAGGTTAGGGTTAGGGTTAGGGTTAGGGTACGGCTTAGGGTATGGGATAGGGTACGGGTGAGGGTACGTCGTTGGGTAGGGGTTAGGTTTAGGGTTAGGGTTAGTGTTAGGGTTAGGGTACGGCTTAGGGTATGGGATAGGTTACGGGTGAGGGTACGGCGTAGGGTAGGGGTTAGGGTTAGGTTTAGGGTTAGTGTTAGGTTTAGGGTACCGCTTAGGGTATGGGATAGGGTGCGGCGTAGGGTAGCGGTTAGGGTTAGGGTTAGGGTTAGGGTACGGCTTAGGATACAGTTTAGGGTACGGGTGAGGGTGCGGCGTAGCGTATGGGTTAGGGTTAGGGTTAGGGTTAGGGTACGGTTGAGGGTACGGCGTAGGTTATGGGTTAGGGTTAGGGTTAGGGTTAGGGTTAGTTTTAGGGTTAGGGATTGGTTTAGGGTAAGGGTTAGGATTAGCATACTTGTTCGGGTTAGGGTTTTGGTTAGGGTTAGGGTACGCGTTAGGGTTAGGGTATGGGTTAGGTTTAGGGTACACGTTAGGATTAGGGTATTTATTAAACCTATCCCACTCTCTAGATACCACTTAGCACGTAAAGGAATATTATTTGGGGTTCAGCCATGGAGAAGATTTTAGTCACTAGGATAAGATAAAGAATAAACACATTATAAAAAAAATCACATAAGGTTTTCTTTTTAACCTGTTCTTTAAAACACTAGTGTTTAGGAAATCTAATGGAGGCAAAAGCAGTAAAGGGTAGTTTAGGGTTAGGGTTAGGGTAGGGCTTAGGATACGGGTGAGGGTACTGGTGAGGGTACTGCGTAGGTTATTGGTTAGGGTTAGGGTACGGCATAGGATACGGGTTAGGATATGGGTTAGGTTACGGCGTTGGGTATGGGTGAGGGTTAGGGTTAGGGTTAGGGTAAGGCTTTGGGTACGGGTTAGGGTACGGGTGAGGGTACGGCGTAGGGTAGAGGTTAGGGTTAGGTTTAGGGTTAGGGTACGGCTTAGGATACGGGTTAGGGTATGGGTGAGGGTACGGCGTAGCGTATGGGTTAGGGTTAGGGTTAGGGTTAGGGTTAGTTTTAGGGTTAGGGATTGCTTTAGGGTACGGGTTAGGATTAGTGTACGTGTTAGGGTTAGGGTTTGGGTTAGGGTTAGGGTACGCATTAGGGTTAGGGTGTGGGTTAGGGTTAGGGTACACGTTAGGATTAGGGTATTTATTAAACCTATCCCACTCTCTAGATACCACTTAGCACGTAAAGGAATATTATTTAGGGTCCAGCCATGGAGAAGATTTTCGTTACTAGGATAAGATAAAGAATAAACACATTATAAAAAAATCACATTAGGATTTTCTTTTTAACCTGTTCCTTAAAACACTAGTGCTTAGGAAATCTAATGGAGGCAAAAGCAGTCAAGGGTAGTTTAGGGTTAGGGTTAGGGTTAGGGTTAGTGTTAGGGTTAGTGTACGGCTTAGGGTATGGGATAGGGTATGGTGAGGGTACGGCATAGGGTAGGGTTTAGGGTTAGGGTTAGTGTTAGGGTTAGGGTTAGGGTATGGCTTAGGGTACGGGTGAGGGTACTGTGTAGGTCATTGGTTAGGGTTAGGTTAAGGCTTAGGATACAGGTTATTGTATGGGTTAGTGTACGGTGCAGGGTATGGGTAAGGTTTAGGGTTAGGGTTAGGGTTAGAGTTAGGGTACGGCTTATGGTACGGGTTAGGGTACGGGTGAGGGTACGGCGTAGTGTATAGGTTAGGGTTAGGGTTAGGGTACGGCTTAGGGTACGGGTTAGGTTACGGGTGAGGGTACGGCGTAGGGTATGGGTTAGCGTTAGGGTTAGGGTTAGTGTTAGTGTTCGGGTTAGGGTACGGCTTAGCGTATGGGATAGGGTACGTGTGAGGGTACGGCGTAGGGTAGGGGTTAGGGTTAGAGTTAGGGTTAGGGTTGGGGTTAGGGTACGGCTTAGGGTACGGGTGAGGGTATGGGTGAGGGTACTGCGTAGGGTATTGGTTAGGGTTAGGATATGGCTTAGGATACGGGTTAGGGTACGGGTTAGGGTATGGCATAGGGTATGGGTTAGGGTTAGGGTTAGAGTTAGGGTTAGGGTTAGGGTACGGCTTAGGATACGGGTTAGGGTACGGGTGAGGGTACGGCGTAGTGTATGGGTTAGGGTTAGGGTTAGGGTACGGCTTAGGGTACGGGTTAGGGTACGGTTGAGGGTACTGTGTAGGGTATTGGTTATGGTTAGGGTACGGCTTAGAATACGGGTTAGGGTACGGTTTAGGGTACGGCGTAGGGTATGGGTTAGGGTTAGGGTTAGGGTTAGCGTTAGGTTTAGGGTACGGCTTAGGGTACGGGTTAGGGTACGGGTGAGGGTACGGCGTAGTGTATAGGTTAGGGTTAGGGTTAGGTTAGGGTACGGCTTAGGGTATGGGATAGGTTACGGGTGAGGGTACGTCGTAGGGTAGGGGTTAGGGTTAGGTTTACGGTTAGTGTTAGGTTTAGGGTACCGCTTAGGGTATGGGATAGGGTACGGCGTAGGGTAGTGGTTAGGGTTAGGGTTAGGGTTAGGGTACGGCTTAGGATACGGGTTAGGGTACGGGTGAGGGTGCGGCGTAGCGTATTGGTTAGGGTTAGGGTTAGGGTTAGGGTACGGCTTAGGGTACGAGTTAGGGTATGGGTGAGGGTACGGCGTAGGTTATGGGTTAGGGTTAGGGTTAGGGTTAGGGTTAGTTTTAGGGTTAGGGATTGGTTTAGGGTAAGGTTTAGGATTAGCATACTTGTTCGGGTTAGGGTTTTGGTTAGGGTTAGGGTACGCGTTAGGGTTAGGGTATGGGTTAGGTTTAGGGTACACGTTAGGATTAGGGTATTTATTAAACCTATCCCACTCTCTAGATACCACTTAGCACGTAAAGGAATATTATTTAGGGTCCAGCCATGGAGAAGATTTTCGTCACTAGGATAAGATAAAGAATAAACACATTATAAAAAAATCACATTAGGATTTTCTTTTTAACCTGTTCCTTAAAACACTAGTGCTTAGGAAATCTAATGGAGGCAAAAGCAGTCAAGGGTAGTTTAGGGTTAGGGTTAGGGTTAGGGTTAGTGTTAGGGTTAGGGTACGGCTTAGGGTATGGGATAGGGTATGTGTGAGGGTACGGCATAGGGTAGGGTTTAGGTTTAGGGTTAGTGTTAGGGTTAGGGTTAGAGTATGGCTTAGGGTACGGGTGAGGGTACTGTGTAGGTCATTGGTTAGGGTTAGGTTAAGGCTTAGGATACAGGTTATTGTATGGGTTAGGGTACGGCGCAGGGTATGGGTAAGGGTTAGGGTTAGGGTTAGGGTTAGAGTTAGGGTACGGCTTAGGGTACGGTTTAGGGTACGGGTGAGGGTACGTCATAGTGTATAGGTTAGGGTTAGGGTTAGGGTACGGCTTAGGGTACGGGTTAGGTTACGGGTGAGGGTACGGCATAGGGTATGGTTTAGGGTTAGGGTTAGTGTTAGTGTTAGGGTTAGGGTACGGCTTAGAGTATGGGATAGGGTACGGGTGAGGGTACGGCGTAGGGTAGGGGTTAGGGTTAGAGTTAGGGTTAGGGTTGGGGTTAGGGTACGGCTTAGGGTACGGGTGAGGGTACGGGTGAGGGTACTGCGTAGGGTATTGGTTAGGGTTAGGATACGGATTAGGATACGGGTTAGGGTACGGGTTAGGGTATGGCATAGGGTATGGGTTAGGGTTAGGGTTAGGGTTAGGGTTAGGGTTAGGGTACGGCTTAGGATACGGGTTAGGGTACGGGTGAAGGTACGGCGTAGCGTATGGGTTACGGTTAGGTTTAGGGTTAGGGTTAGGGTACGGCTTAGGTTATGGGATAGGGTACAGGTGAGGGTATGGCATAGGGTATGGGTTAGGGTTAGGGTTAGGGTACGGCTTAGGGTACGGGTGAGGGTATGGGTGAGGATACTGCGTAGGGTATTGGTTAGGGTTACGGTACGTCTTAGGATACGGGTTAGGGTACGGGTGAGGGTACAGCGTAGGTTATGGGTTAGGGTTAGGGTTAGTGTTACTGTTAGGGTTAGGGTACGGCTTAGCATATGGGATAGGATACGGGTGAGGGTACGGCGTAGGGTAGGGGTTAGGGTTAGGGTTAGGGTTAGGGTTAGGGTATGGCTTAGGGTACGGGTGAGGGTACGGGTGAGGGTACTGCGTAGGGTATTGGTTAGGGTTAGGGTACGGCTTAGGATACGTGTTAGGGTACGGGTTAGGGTACGGCGTAGAGTGTGGGTTAGGGTTAGGGTTAGTGTTAGGGTTAGGGTTACGGTACGTCTTAGGGTACGTGTTAGGGTACGGGTGAGGGTACGGCGTAGGTTATGGGTTAGGGTTATGGTTAGGGTTAGGGTTAGGGTACGGCTTAGGTTATGGGATAGGGTACAGGTGAGGGTATGGCATAGGGTAGGGGTTAGGGTTAGGGTTAGGGTTAGGGTTAGGGTTAGGGTTAGGGTACGGCTTAGGGTACGGGTGAGGGTATGGGTGAGGATACTGCGTAGGGTATTGGTTAGGGTTAGGGTACGGCTTAGGATACGGGTTAGGGTACGTGTTAGGGTATGGCGTACGGTATGGGTTAGGGTTAGGGTTAGGGTTAGGGTTAGGTTTAGGGTTAGGGTTAGGGTACGGCTTAGGGTACGGGTTAGGGTACGGGTGAGGTTACGGCGTAGGGTATAGTTTAGGGTTAGGGTTAGGGTTAGGGTACGGCTTAGGATACGGGTTAGGGTACGGGTGAGGGTACGGCGTAGCGTATGGTTTAGGGTTAGGGTTAGGGTTAGGGTACGGCTTAGGGTACGGGTTAGGGTACGGGTGAGGGTATGGTGTAGTGTATAGGTTAGGGTTAGGGTTAGGGTTAGGGTATGGCTTAGGGTACGGGTGAGGGTACGGGTGAGGGTACTGTGTAGGGTATTGGTTATGGTTAGGGTACGGCTTAGAATACGGGTTAGGGTACGGGATAGGGTACGGCGTAGGGTATAGTTTAGGGTTAGGGTTAGGGTTAGGGTACGGCTTAGGATACGGGTTAGGGTACGGGTGAGGGTACGGCGTAGTGTATAGGTTAGGGTTAAGGTTAGGTTTAGGGTACGGCTTAGGGTAAGGGTTAGGGTACGGGTGAGGGTATGGCGTAGTGTATAGGTTAGGGTTATGGTTAGGGTTAGGGTACGGCTTAGGATATGGGATAGTGTACGGGTGAGGGTACGGCGTAGGGTAGGGGTTAGGTTTAGGGTTAGGGTTAGTGTTAGGGTTAGGGTACGGCTTAGGGTATGGGATAGGTTACGGGTGTGGGTACGGCGTAGGGTAGGGGTTAGGGTTAGGTTTAGGGTTAGTGTTAGGTTTAGGGTACCGCTTAGGGTATGGGATAGGGTACGGCGTAGGGTAGCGGTTAGGGTTAGGGTTAGGGTTAGGGTACGGCTTAGGGTACGGGTTAGGGTACGGGTGAGGGTACTGCGTAGGGTATTCGTTAGGGTTAGGGTACGGCTTAGGATACGTGTTAGGGTACGGGTTAGGGTACGGCATAGAGTGTGGGTTAGGGTTAGGGTTAGTGTTAGGGTTAGGGTTACGGTACGTCTTAGGGTACGTGTTAGGGTACGGGTGAGGGTACGGCGTAGGTTATGGGTTAGGGTTAGGGTTAGGGTTAGGGTTAGGGTGCGGCTTAGGATACGGGTTAGGGTACGGGTGAGGGTACGGCGTAGGGTAGGGGTTAGGTTTAGGGTTAGGGTTAGTGTTAGGGTTAGGGTACGGCTTAGGGTATGGGATAGGTTACGGTGAGGGTACGGCGTAGGGTAGGGGTTAGGGTTAGGTTTAGGGTTAGTGTTAGGTTTAGGGTACCGCTTAGGGTATGGGATAGGGTACGGCGTAGGGTAGCGGTTAGGGTTAGGCTTTGGGTACGGCTTAGGATACGGGTTAGGGTATGGGTGAGGGTGCGGCGTAGCGTATGGGTTAGGGTTAGGGTTAGGGTTAGGGTACGGCTTAGGGTACGGGTTAGGGTACGGGTGAGGTTACGGCGTAGGTTATGGGTTAGGGTTAGGGTTAGGGTTAGGGTTAGTTTTAGGGTTAGGGATTGGTTTAGGGTACGGGTTAGGATTAGCATACTTGTTCGGGTTAGGGTTTTGGTTAGGGTTAGGGTACGCGTTAGGGTTAGGGTATGGGTTAGGTTTAGGGTACACGTTAGGATTAGGGTATTTATTAAACCTATCCCACTCTCTAGATACCACTTAGCACGTAAAGGAATATTATTTGGGGTTCAGCCATGGAGAAGATTTTAGTCACTAGGATAAGATAAAGAATAAACACATTATAAAAAAAATCACATAAGGTTTTCTTTTTAACTTGTTCTTTAAAACACTAGTGTTTAGGAAATCTAATGGAGGCAAAAGCAGTAAAGGGTAGTTTAGGGTTAGGGTTAGGGTTAGGGTTAGAGTAGGGCTTAGGATACGGGTGAGGGTACTGGTGAGGGTACTGCGTAGCTTATTGGTTAGGGTTAGGGTACGGCTTAGGATACGGGTTAGGATATGGGTTAGGTTACGGCGTTGGGTATGGGTGAGGGTTAGGGTTAGGTTTAGGGTTAGTTTTAGGGTTAGGGATTGGTTTAGGGTACGGGTTAGGATTAGCATACTTGTTCGGGTTAGGGTTTTGGTTAGGGTTAGGGTACGCGTTAGGGTTAGGGTATGGGTTAGGTTTAGGGTACACGTTAGGATTAGGGTATTTATTAAACCTATCCCACTCTCTAGATACCACTTAGCACGTAAAGGAATATTATTTGGGGTTCAGCCATGGAGAAGATTTTAGTCACTAGGATAAGATAAAGAATAAACACATTATAAAAAAAATCACATAAGGTTTTCTTTTTAACTTGTTCTTTAAAACACTAGTGTTTAGGAAATCTAATGGAGGCAAAAGCAGTAAAGGGTAGTTTAGGGTTAGGGTTAGGGTTAGGGTTAGGGTAGGGCTTAGGATACGGGTGAGGGTACTGGTGAGGGTACTGCGTAGGTTATTGGTTAGGGTTAGGGTACGGCTTAGGATACGGGTTAGGATATGGGTTAGGTTACGGCGTTGGGTATGGGTGGGGGTTAGGGTTAGGGTTAGGGTAAGGCTTTGGGTACGGGTTAGGGTACGGGTGAGGGTACGGCGTAGGGTAGAGGTTAGGGTTAGGTTTAGGGTTAGGGTACGGCTTAGGATACGGGTTAGGGTATGGGTGAGGGTACGGCGTAGCGTATGGGTTAGGGTTAGGGTTAGGGTTAGGGTTAGTTTTAGGGTTAGGGATTGCTTTAGGGTACGGGTTAGGATTAGTGTACGTGTTAGGGTTAGGGTTTGGGTTAGGGTTAGGGTACGCATTAGGGTTAGGGTGTGGGTTAGGGTTAGGGTACACGTTAGGATTAGGGTATTTATTAAACCTATCCCACTCTCTAGATACCACTTAGCACGTAAAGGAATATTATTTAGGGTCCAGCCATGGAGAAGATTTTCGTTACTAGGATAAGATAAAGAATAAACACATTATAAAAAAATCACATTAGGATTTTTTTTAACCTGTTCCTTAAAACACTAGTGCTTAGGAAATCTAATGGAGGCAAAAGCAGTCAAGGGTAGTTTAGGGTTAGGGTTAGGGTTAGGGTTAGTGTTAGGGTTAGGGCACGGCTTAGGGTATGGGATAGGGTATGGTGAGGGTACGGCATAGGGTAGGGTTTAGGGTTAGGGTTAGTGTTAGGGTTAGGGTTAGGGTATGGCTTAGGGTACGGGTGAGGGTACTGTGTAGGTCATTGGTTAGGGTTAGGTTAAGGCTTAGGATACAGGTTATTGTATGGGTTAGGGTACGGCGCAGGGTATGGGTAAGGTTTAGGGTTAGGGTTAGGGTTAGAGTTAGGGTACGGCTTAGGGTACGGGTTAGGGTACGGGTGAGGGTATGGCGTAGTGTATAGGTTAGGGTTACGGTTAGAGTACGGCTTAGGGTACGGGTTAGGTTACGGGTGAGGGTATGGCGTAGGGTATGGGTTAGGGTTAGGGTTAGGGTTAGTGTTAGTGTTAGGGTTAGGGTACGGCTTAGCGTATGGGATAGGGTACGGGTGAGGGTACGGCGTAGGGTAGGGGTTAGGGTTAGAGTTAGGGTTAGGGTTGGGGTTAGGGTACGGCTTAGGGTACGGGTGAGGGTACGGGTGAGGGTACTGCGTAGGGTATTGGTTAGGGTTAGGATATGGCTTAGGATACGGGTTAGGGTACGGGTTAGGGTATGGTGTAGGGTATGGGTTAGGGTTAGGGTTAGGGTTAGGGTTAGGGTTAGGGTACGGCTTAGGATACGGGTTAGCGTACGGGTGAGGGTACGGCGTAGCGTATGGGTTAGGGTTAGGGTTAGGGTACGTCTTAGGCTACGGGTTAGGGTACGGGTGAGGGTACGGCGTAGGGTAAGGGTTAGGGTTAGGGTTAGGGTTAGGGTTAGTTTTAGGGTTAGGGATTGGTTTAGGGTACGGGTTAGGATTAGCGTACGTGTTAGGGTTAGGTTTTGGGTTAGGGTTAGGGAACGCGTTAGGGTTAGTGTATGGGTTAGTGTTAGGGTACTCGTTAGGATTAGGGTATTTATTAAACCTATCCCACTCTCTAGATACCACTTAGCACGTAAAGGAATATTATTAGGGATCCAGCCATGGAGAAGATTTTAGTCACTAGGATAAGATAAAGAATAAACACATTATAAAAAAATCACATTAGGATTTTCTTTTTAACCTGTTCCTTAAAACACTAGTGCTTAGGAAATCTAATAGAGGCAAAAGCAATCAAGGGTAGTTTAGGGTTAGGGTTAGGGTTAGGGTTAGTGTTTGGGTTAGGGTACGGCTTAGGGTATGGGATAGGGTACGGGTGAGGGTACGGCGTAGGGTAGGGGTTAGGGTTAGGGTTAGGGTTATGGTTAGGGTATGGCTTAGGGTATGGGTGAGGGTACGGGTGAGGGTACTGCGTAGGGTATTGGTTAGGGATAGGGTACAGCTTAGGATACGTGTTAGGGTACGGGTTAGGGTACGGCCTAGAGTGTGGGTTAGGGTTAGGATAAGTGTTAGGGTTAGGGTTACGGTACGTCTTAGGGTACGTGTTAGGGTACGGGTGAGGGTACGGCGTAGGTTATGGGTTAGGGTTAGGGTTAGGGTTAGGGTTAGGGTACGGCTTAGGATACGGGTTAGGGTACGGGTGAGGGTACGGCGTAGGTTATGTGTTAGGGTTAGGGTTAGTGTTAGGGTTATGGTACGGCTTAGGTTATGGGATAGGGTACAGGTGAGGGTATGGCATAGGGTAGGGGTTAGGGTTAGGTTTAGGGTTAGGGTTAGGGTTAGGGTACGCCTTAGGGTACGGGTGAGGGTATGGGTGAGGATACTGCGTAGGGTATTGGTTAGGGTTAGGGTACGGCTTAGGATACGGGTTAGGGTACGTGTTAGGGTATGGCGTACGCTATGGGTTAGGGTTAGGGTTAGGGTTAGTGTTAGGGTTAGGGTTAGGGTACGGGTTAGGGTACGGGTGAGGTTACGGCGTAGGGTATAGTTTAGGGTTAGGGTTAGGGTTAGGGTACGGCTTAGGGTACGGGTTAGTGTACGGGTGAGGGTATGGCGTAGTGTATAGGTTAGGGTTAGGGTTAGTGTATGGCTTAGGGTATGGGTGAGGGTACGGGTGAGGGTACTGTGTAGGGTATTGGTTATGGTTAGGGCACGGCTTAGAATACGGGTTAGGGTACGGTTTAGGGTACGGCGTAGGGTATGGGTTAGGGTTAGGGTTAGGGTTAGGGTTAGGGTTAGGGTACGGCTTAGGGTACGGGTTAGGGTACGGGTGAGGGTACGGCGTAGTGTATAGGTTAGGGTTAGGGTTAGGGTTAGGGTACGGCTTAGGGTATGGGATAGGGTACGGGTGAGGGTACGTCTTTGGGTAGGGGTTAGGTTTAGGGTTAGGGTTAGTGTTAGGGTTAGGGTACGGCTTAGGGTATGGGATAGGTTACGGGTGAGGGTACGGCGTAGGGTAGGGGTTAGGGTTAGGTTTAGGGTTAGTGTTAGGTTTAGGGTACCGCTTAGGGTATGGGATAGGGTGCGGCGTAGGGTAGCGGTTAGGGTTAGGGTTAGGGTTAGGGTACGGCTTAGGATACAGGTTAGGGTACGGGTGAGGGTGCGGCGTAGCGTATGGGTTAGGGTTAGGGTTAGGGTTAGGGTACGGCTTAGGGTACGGGTTAGGGTACGGTTGAGGGTACGGCGTAGGTTATGGGTTAGGGTTAGGGTTAGGGTTAGGGTTAGTTTTAGGGTTAGGGATTGGTTTAGGGTAAGGGTTAGGATTAGCATACTTGTTCGGGTTAGGGTTTTGGTTAGGGTTAGGGTATGCGTTAGGGTTAGGGTATGGGTTAGGTTTAGGGTACACGTTAGGATTAGGGTATTTATTAAACCTATCCCACTCTCTAGATACCACTTAGCACGTAAAGGAATATTATTTGGGGTTCAGCCATGGAGAAGATTTTAGTCACTAGGATAAGATAAAGAATAAACACATTATAAAAAAAATCACATAAGGTTTTCTTTTTAACCTGTTCTTTAAAACACTAGTGTTTAGGAAATCTAATGGAGGCAAAAGCAGTAAAGGGTAGTTTAGGGTTAGGGTTAGGGTAGGGCTTAGGATACGGGTGAGGGTACTGGTGAGGGTACTGCGTAGGTTATTGGTTAGGGTTAGGGTACGGCTTAGGATACGGGTTAGGATATGGGTTAGGTTACGGCGTTGGGTATGGGTGAGGGTTAGGGTTAGGGTTAGGGTAAGGCTTTGGGTACGGGTTAGGGTACGGGTGAGGGTACGGCGTAGGGTAGAGGTTAGGGTTAGGTTTAGGGTTAGGGTACGGCTTAGGATACGGGTTAGGGTATGGGTGAGGGTACGGCGTAGCGTATGGGTTAGGGTTAGGGTTAGGGTTAGGGTTAGTTTTAGGGTTAGGGATTGCTTTAGGGTACGGGTTAGGATTAGTGTACGTGTTAGGGTTAGGGTTTGGGTTAGGGTTAGGGTACGCATTAGGGTTAGGGTGTGGGTTAGGGTTAGGGTACACGTTAGGATTAGGGTATTTATTAAACCTATCCCACTCTCTAGATACCACTTAGCACGTAAAGGAATATTATTTAGGGTCCAGCCATGGAGAAGATTTTCGTTACTAGGATAAGATAAAGAATAAACACATTATAAAAAAATCACATTAGGATTTTCTTTTTAACCTGTTCCTTAAAACACTAGTGCTTAGGAAATCTAATGGAGGCAAAAGCAGTCAAGGGTAGTTTAGGGTTAGGGTTAGGGTTAGGGTTAGTGTTAGGGTTAGTGTACGGCTTAGGGTATGGGATAGGGTATGGTGAGGGTACGGCATAGGGTAGGGTTTAGGGTTAGGGTTAGTGTTAGGGTTAGGGTTAGGGTATGGCTTAGGGTACGGGTGAGGGTACTGTGTAGGTCATTGGTTAGGGTTAGGTTAAGGCTTAGGATACAGGTTATTGTATGGGTTAGTGTACGGTGCAGGGTATGGGTAAGGTTTAGGGTTAGGGTTAGGGTTAGAGTTAGGGTACGGCTTATGGTACGGGTTAGGGTACGGGTGAGGGTACGGCGTAGTGTATAGGTTAGGGTTAGGGTTAGGGTACGGCTTAGGGTACGGGTTAGGTTACGGGTGAGGGTACGGCGTAGGGTATGGGTTAGCGTTAGGGTTAGGGTTAGTGTTAGTGTTCGGGTTAGGGTACGGCTTAGCGTATGGGATAGGGTACGTGTGAGGGTACGGCGTAGGGTAGGGGTTAGGGTTAGAGTTATGGTTAGGGTTGGGGTTAGGGTACGGCTTAGGGTACGGGTGAGGGTATGGGTGAGGGTACTGCGTAGGGTATTGGTTAGGGTTAGGATATGGCTTAGGATACGGGTTAGGGTACGGGTTAGGGTATGGCGTAGGGTATGGGTTAGGGTTAGGGTTAGGGTTAGGGTTAGGGTTAGGGTACGGCTTAGGATACGGGTTAGGGTACGGGTGAGGGTACGGCGTAGTGTATGGGTTAGGGTTAGGGTTAGGGTACGGCTTAGGGTACGGGTTAGGGTACGGTTGAGGGTACTGTGTAGGGTATTGGTTATGGTTAGGGTACGGCTTAGAATACGGGTTAGGGTACGGTTTAGGGTACGGCGTAGGGTATGGGTTAGGGTTAGGGTTAGGGTTAGCGTTAGGTTTAGGGTACGGCTTAGGGTACGGGTTAGGGTACGGGTGAGGGTACGGCGTAGTGTATAGGTTAGGGTTAGGGTTAGGTTAGGGTACGGCTTAGGGTATGGGATAGGTTACGGGTGAGGGTACGTCGTAGGGTAGGGGTTAGGGTTAGGTTTACGGTTAGTGTTAGGTTTAGGGTACCGCTTAGGGTATGGGATAGGGTACGGCGTAGGGTAGTGGTTAGGGTTAGGGTTAGGGTTAGGGTACGGCTTAGGATACGGGTTAGGGTACGGGTGAGGGTGCGGCGTAGCGTATGGGTTAGGGTTAGGGTTAGGGTTAGGGTACGGCTTAGGGTACGAGTTAGGGTATGGGTGAGGGTACGGCGTAGGTTATGGGTTAGGGTTAGGGTTAGGGTTAGGGTTAGTTTTAGGGTTAGGGATTGGTTTAGGGTAAGGTTTAGGATTAGCATACTTGTTCGGGTTAGGGTTTTGGTTAGGGTTAGGGTACGCGTTAGGGTTAGGGTATGGGTTAGGTTTAGGGTACACGTTAGGATTAGGGTATTTATTAAACCTATCCCACTCTCTAGATACCACTTAGCACGTAAAGGAATATTATTTAGGGTCCAGCCATGGAGAAGATTTTCGTCACTAGGATAAGATAAAGAATAAACACATTATAAAAAAATCACATTAGGATTTTCTTTTTAACCTGTTCCTTAAAACACTAGTGCTTAGGAAATCTAATGGAGGCAAAAGCAGTCAAGGGTAGTTTAGGGTTAGGGTTAGGGTTAGGGTTAGTGTTAGGGTTAGGGTACGGCTTAGGGTATGGGATAGGGTATGTGTGAGGGTACGGCATAGGGTAGGGTTTAGGTTTAGGGTTAGTGTTAGGGTTAGGGTTAGAGTATGGCTTAGGGTACGGGTGAGGGTACTGTGTAGGTCATTGGTTAGGGTTAGGTTAAGGCTTAGGATACAGGTTATTGTATGGGTTAGGGTACGGCGCAGGGTATGGGTAAGGGTTAGGGTTAGGGTTAGGGTTAGAGTTAGGGTACGGCTTAGGGTACGGTTTAGGGTACGGGTGAGGGTACGTCATAGTGTATAGGTTAGGGTTAGGGTTAGGGTACGGCTTAGGGTACGGGTTAGGTTACGGGTGAGGGTACGGCATAGGGTATGGTTTAGGGTTAGGGTTAGTGTTAGTGTTAGGGTTAGGGTACGGCTTAGAGTATGGGATAGGGTACGGGTGAGGGTACGGCGTAGGGTAGGGGTTAGGGTTAGAGTTAGGGTTAGGGTTGGGGTTAGGGTACGGCTTAGGGTACGGGTGAGGGTACGGGTGAGGGTACTGCGTAGGGTATTGGTTAGGGTTAGGATACGGATTAGGATACGGGTTAGGGTACGGGTTAGGGTATGGCATAGGGTATGGGTTAGGGTTAGGGTTAGGGTTAGGGTTAGGGTTAGGGTACGGCTTAGGATACGGGTTAGGGTACGGGTGAAGGTACGGCGTAGCGTATGGGTTACGGTTAGGTTTAGGGTTAGGGTTAGGGTACGGCTTAGGTTATGGGATAGGGTACAGGTGAGGGTATGGCATAGGGTATGGGTTAGGGTTAGGGTTAGGGTACGGCTTAGGGTACGGGTGAGGGTATGGGTGAGGATACTGCGTAGGTTATTGGTTAGGGTTACGGTACGTCTTAGGATACGGGTTAGGGTACGGGTGAGGGTACAGCGTAGGTTATGGGTTAGGGTTAGGGTTAGTGTTACTGTTAGGGTTAGGGTACGGCTTAGCATATGGGATAGGATACGGGTGAGGGTACGGCGTAGGGTAGGGGTTAGGGTTAGGGTTAGGGTTAGGGTTAGGGTATGGCTTAGGGTACGGGTGAGGGTACGGGTGAGGGTACTGCGTAGGGTATTGGTTAGGGTTAGGGTACGGCTTAGGATACGTGTTAGGGTACGGGTTAGGGTACGGCGTAGAGTGTGGGTTAGGGTTAGGGTTAGTGTTAGGGTTAGGGTTACGGTACGTCTTAGGGTACGTGTTAGGGTACGGGTGAGGGTACGGCGTAGGTTATGGGTTAGGGTTATGGTTAGGGTTAGGGTTAGGGTACGGCTTAGGTTATGGGATAGGGTACAGGTGAGGGTATGGCATAGGGTAGGGGTTAGGGTTAGGGTTAGGGTTAGGGTTAGGGTTAGGGTACGGCTTAGGGTACGGGTGAGGGTATGGGTGAGGATACTGCGTAGGGTATTGGTTAGGGTTAGGGTACGGCTTAGGATACGGGTTAGGGTACGTGTTAGGGTATGGCGTACGGTATGGGTTAGGGTTAGGGTTAGGGTTAGGGTTAGGTTTAGGGTTAGGGTTAGGGTACGGCTTAGGGTACGGGTTAGGGTACGGGTGAGGTTACGGCGTAGGGTATAGTTTAGGGTTAGGGTTAGGGTTAGGGTACGGCTTAGGATACGGGTTAGGGTACGGGTGAGGGTACGGCGTAGCGTATGGTTTAGGGTTAGGGTTAGGGTTAGGGTACGGCTTAGGGTACGGGTTAGGGTACGGGTGAGGGTATGGTGTAGTGTATAGGTTAGGGTTAGGGTTAGGGTTAGGGTATGGCTTAGGGTACGGGTGAGGGTACGGGTGAGGGTACTGTGTAGGGTATTGGTTATGGTTAGGGTACGGCTTAGAATACGGGTTAGGGTACGGGATAGGGTACGGCGTAGGGTATAGTTTAGGGTTAGGGTTAGGGTTAGGGTACGGCTTAGGATACGGGTTAGGGTACGGGTGAGGGTACGGCGTAGTGTATAGGTTAGGGTTAAGGTTAGGTTTAGGGTACGGCTTAGGGTAAGGGTTAGGGTACGGGTGAGGGTATGGCGTAGTGTATAGGTTAGGGTTATGGTTAGGGTTAGGGTACGGCTTAGGATATGGGATAGTGTACGGGTGAGGGTACGGCGTAGGGTAGGGGTTAGGTTTAGGGTTAGGGTTAGTGTTAGGGTTAGGGTACGGCTTAGGGTATGGGATAGGTTACGGGTGTGGGTACGGCGTAGGGTAGGGGTTAGGGTTAGGTTTAGGGTTAGTGTTAGGTTTAGGGTACCGCTTAGGGTATGGGATAGGGTACGGCGTAGGGTAGCGGTTAGGGTTAGGGTTAGGGTTAGGGTACGGCTTAGGGTACGGGTTAGGGTACGGGTGAGGGTACTGCGTAGGGTATTCGTTAGGGTTAGGGTACGGCTTAGGATACGTGTTAGGGTACGGGTTAGGGTACGGCATAGAGTGTGGGTTAGGGTTAGGGTTAGTGTTAGGGTTAGGGTTACGGTACGTCTTAGGGTACGTGTTAGGGTACGGGTGAGGGTACGGCGTAGGTTATGGGTTAGGGTTAGGGTTAGGGTTAGGGTTAGGGTGCGGCTTAGGATACGGGTTAGGGTACGGGTGAGGGTACGGCGTAGGGTAGGGGTTAGGTTTAGGGTTAGGGTTAGTGTTAGGGTTAGGGTACGGCTTAGGGTATGGGATAGGTTACGGTGAGGGTACGGCGTAGGGTAGGGGTTAGGGTTAGGTTTAGGGTTAGTGTTAGGTTTAGGGTACCGCTTAGGGTATGGGATAGGGTACGGCGTAGGGTAGCGGTTAGGGTTAGGCTTTGGGTACGGCTTAGGATACGGGTTAGGGTATGGGTGAGGGTGCGGCGTAGCGTATGGGTTAGGGTTAGGGTTAGGGTTAGGGTACGGCTTAGGGTACGGGTTAGGGTACGGGTGAGGTTACGGCGTAGGTTATGGGTTAGGGTTAGGGTTAGGGTTAGGGTTAGTTTTAGGGTTAGGGATTGGTTTAGGGTACGGGTTAGGATTAGCATACTTGTTCGGGTTAGGGTTTTGGTTAGGGTTAGGGTACGCGTTAGGGTTAGGGTATGGGTTAGGTTTAGGGTACACGTTAGGATTAGGGTATTTATTAAACCTATCCCACTCTCTAGATACCACTTAGCACGTAAAGGAATATTATTTGGGGTTCAGCCATGGAGAAGATTTTAGTCACTAGGATAAGATAAAGAATAAACACATTATAAAAAAAATCACATAAGGTTTTCTTTTTAACTTGTTCTTTAAAACACTAGTGTTTAGGAAATCTAATGGAGGCAAAAGCAGTAAAGGGTAGTTTAGGGTTAGGGTTAGGGTTAGGGTTAGAGTAGGGCTTAGGATACGGGTGAGGGTACTGGTGAGGGTACTGCGTAGCTTATTGGTTAGGGTTAGGGTACGGCTTAGGATACGGGTTAGGATATGGGTTAGGTTACGGCGTTGGGTATGGGTGAGGGTTAGGGTTAGGTTTAGGGTTAGTTTTAGGGTTAGGGATTGGTTTAGGGTACGGGTTAGGATTAGCATACTTGTTCGGGTTAGGGTTTTGGTTAGGGTTAGGGTACGCGTTAGGGTTAGGGTATGGGTTAGGTTTAGGGTACACGTTAGGATTAGGGTATTTATTAAACCTATCCCACTCTCTAGATACCACTTAGCACGTAAAGGAATATTATTTGGGGTTCAGCCATGGAGAAGATTTTAGTCACTAGGATAAGATAAAGAATAAACACATTATAAAAAAAATCACATAAGGTTTTCTTTTTAACTTGTTCTTTAAAACACTAGTGTTTAGGAAATCTAATGGAGGCAAAAGCAGTAAAGGGTAGTTTAGGGTTAGGGTTAGGGTTAGGGTTAGGGTAGGGCTTAGGATACGGGTGAGGGTACTGGTGAGGGTACTGCGTAGGTTATTGGTTAGGGTTAGGGTACGGCTTAGGATACGGGTTAGGATATGGGTTAGGTTACGGCGTTGGGTATGGGTGGGGGTTAGGGTTAGGGTTAGGGTAAGTCTTTGGGTACGGGTTAGGGTACGGGTGAGGGTACGGCGTAGGGTAGAGGTTAGGGTTAGGTTTAGGGTTAGGGTACGGCTTAGGATACGGGTTAGGGTATGGGTGAGGGTACGGCGTAGCGTATGGGTTAGGGTTAGGGTTAGGGTTAGGGTTAGTTTTAGGGTTAGGGATTGCTTTAGGGTACGGGTTAGGATTAGTGTACGTGTTAGGGTTAGGGTTTGGGTTAGGGTTAGGGTACGCATTAGGGTTAGGGTGTGGGTTAGGGTTAGGGTACACGTTAGGATTAGGGTATTTATTAAACCTATCCCACTCTCTAGATACCACTTAGCACGTAAAGGAATATTATTTAGGGTCCAGCCATGGAGAAGATTTTCGTTACTAGGATAAGATAAAGAATAAACACATTATAAAAAAATCACATTAGGATTTTCTTTTTAACCTGTTCCTTAAAACACTAGTGCTTAGGAAATCTAATGGAGGCAAAAGCAGTCAAGGGTAGTTTAGGGTTAGGGTTAGGGTTAGGGTTAGTGTTAGGGTTAGTGTACGGCTTAGGGTATGGGATAGGGTATGGTGAGGGTACGGCATAGGGTAGGGTTTAGGGTTAGGGTTAGTGTTAGGGTTAGGGTTAGGGTATGGCTTAGGGTACGGGTGAGGGTACTGTGTAGGTCATTGGTTAGGGTTAGGTTAAGGCTTAGGATACAGGTTATTGTATGGGTTAGTGTACGGTGCAGGGTATGGGTAAGGTTTAGGGTTAGGGTTAGGGTTAGAGTTAGGGTACGGCTTATGGTACGGGTTAGGGTACGGGTGAGGGTACGGCGTAGTGTATAGGTTAGGGTTAGGGTTAGGGTACGGCTTAGGGTACGGGTTAGGTTACGGGTGAGGGTACGGCGTAGGGTATGGGTTAGCGTTAGGGTTAGGGTTAGTGTTAGTGTTCGGGTTAGGGTACGGCTTAGCGTATGGGATAGGGTACGTGTGAGGGTACGGCGTAGGGTAGGGGTTAGGGTTAGAGTTATGGTTAGGGTTGGGGTTAGGGTACGGCTTAGGGTACGGGTGAGGGTATGGGTGAGGGTACTGCGTAGGGTATTGGTTAGGGTTAGGATATGGCTTAGGATACGGGTTAGGGTACGGGTTAGGGTATGGCGTAGGGTATGGGTTAGGGTTAGGGTTAGGGTTAGGGTTAGGGTTAGGGTACGGCTTAGGATACGGGTTAGGGTACGGGTGAGGGTACGGCGTAGTGTATGGGTTAGGGTTAGGGTTAGGGTACGGCTTAGGGTACGGGTTAGGGTACGGTTGAGGGTACTGTGTAGGGTATTGGTTATGGTTAGGGTACGGCTTAGAATACGGGTTAGGGTACGGTTTAGGGTACGGCGTAGGGTATGGGTTAGGGTTAGGGTTAGGGTTAGCGTTAGGTTTAGGGTACGGCTTAGGGTACGGGTTAGGGTACGGGTGAGGGTACGGCGTAGTGTATAGGTTAGGGTTAGGGTTAGGTTAGGGTACGGCTTAGGGTATGGGATAGGTTACGGGTGAGGGTACGTCGTAGGGTAGGGGTTAGGGTTAGGTTTACGGTTAGTGTTAGGTTTAGGGTACCGCTTAGGGTATGGGATAGGGTACGGCGTAGGGTAGTGGTTAGGGTTAGGGTTAGGGTTAGGGTACGGCTTAGGATACGGGTTAGGGTACGGGTGAGGGTGCGGCGTAGCGTATGGGTTAGGGTTAGGGTTAGGGTTAGGGTACGGCTTAGGGTACGAGTTAGGGTATGGGTGAGGGTACGGCGTAGGTTATGGGTTAGGGTTAGGGTTAGGGTTAGGGTTAGTTTTAGGGTTAGGGATTGGTTTAGGGTAAGGTTTAGGATTAGCATACTTGTTCGGGTTAGGGTTTTGGTTAGGGTTAGGGTACGCGTTAGGGTTAGGGTATGGGTTAGGTTTAGGGTACACGTTAGGATTAGGGTATTTATTAAACCTATCCCACTCTCTAGATACCACTTAGCACGTAAAGGAATATTATTTAGGGTCCAGCCATGGAGAAGATTTTCGTCACTAGGATAAGATAAAGAATAAACACATTATAAAAAAATCACATTAGGATTTTCTTTTTAACCTGTTCCTTAAAACACTAGTGCTTAGGAAATCTAATGGAGGCAAAAGCAGTCAAGGGTAGTTTAGGGTTAGGGTTAGGGTTAGGGTTAGTGTTAGGGTTAGGGTACGGCTTAGGGTATGGGATAGGGTATGTGTGAGGGTACGGCATAGGGTAGGGTTTAGGTTTAGGGTTAGTGTTAGGGTTAGGGTTAGAGTATGGCTTAGGGTACGGGTGAGGGTACTGTGTAGGTCATTGGTTAGGGTTAGGTTAAGGCTTAGGATACAGGTTATTGTATGGGTTAGGGTACGGCGCAGGGTATGGGTAAGGGTTAGGGTTAGGGTTAGGGTTAGAGTTAGGGTACGGCTTAGGGTACGGTTTAGGGTACGGGTGAGGGTACGTCATAGTGTATAGGTTAGGGTTAGGGTTAGGGTACGGCTTAGGGTACGGGTTAGGTTACGGGTGAGGGTACGGCATAGGGTATGGTTTAGGGTTAGGGTTAGTGTTAGTGTTAGGGTTAGGGTACGGCTTAGAGTATGGGATAGGGTACGGGTGAGGGTACGGCGTAGGGTAGGGGTTAGGGTTAGAGTTAGGGTTAGGGTTGGGGTTAGGGTACGGCTTAGGGTACGGGTGAGGGTACGGGTGAGGGTACTGCGTAGGGTATTGGTTAGGGTTAGGATACGGATTAGGATACGGGTTAGGGTACGGGTTAGGGTATGGCATAGGGTATGGGTTAGGGTTAGGGTTAGGGTTAGGGTTAGGGTTAGGGTACGGCTTAGGATACGGGTTAGGGTACGGGTGAAGGTACGGCGTAGCGTATGGGTTACGGTTAGGTTTAGGGTTAGGGTTAGGGTACGGCTTAGGTTATGGGATAGGGTACAGGTGAGGGTATGGCATAGGGTATGGGTTAGGGTTAGGGTTAGGGTACGGCTTAGGGTACGGGTGAGGGTATGGGTGAGGATACTGCGTAGGTTATTGGTTAGGGTTACGGTACGTCTTAGGATACGGGTTAGGGTACGGGTGAGGGTACAGCGTAGGTTATGGGTTAGGGTTAGGGTTAGTGTTACTGTTAGGGTTAGGGTACGGCTTAGCATATGGGATAGGATACGGGTGAGGGTACGGCGTAGGGTAGGGGTTAGGGTTAGGGTTAGGGTTAGGGTTAGGGTATGGCTTAGGGTACGGGTGAGGGTACGGGTGAGGGTACTGCGTAGGGTATTGGTTAGGGTTAGGGTACGGCTTAGGATACGTGTTAGGGTACGGGTTAGGGTACGGCGTAGAGTGTGGGTTAGGGTTAGGGTTAGTGTTAGGGTTAGGGTTACGGTACGTCTTAGGGTACGTGTTAGGGTACGGGTGAGGGTACGGCGTAGGTTATGGGTTAGGGTTATGGTTAGGGTTAGGGTTAGGGTACGGCTTAGGTTATGGGATAGGGTACAGGTGAGGGTATGGCATAGGGTAGGGGTTAGGGTTAGGGTTAGGGTTAGGGTTAGGGTTAGGGTACGGCTTAGGGTACGGGTGAGGGTATGGGTGAGGATACTGCGTAGGGTATTGGTTAGGGTTAGGGTACGGCTTAGGATACGGGTTAGGGTACGTGTTAGGGTATGGCGTACGGTATGGGTTAGGGTTAGGGTTAGGGTTAGGGTTAGGTTTAGGGTTAGGGTTAGGGTACGGCTTAGGGTACGGGTTAGGGTACGGGTGAGGTTACGGCGTAGGGTATAGTTTAGGGTTAGGGTTAGGGTTAGGGTACGGCTTAGGATACGGGTTAGGGTACGGGTGAGGGTACGGCGTAGCGTATGGTTTAGGGTTAGGGTTAGGGTTAGGGTACGGCTTAGGGTACGGGTTAGGGTACGGGTGAGGGTATGGTGTAGTGTATAGGTTAGGGTTAGGGTTAGGGTTAGGGTATGGCTTAGGGTACGGGTGAGGGTACGGGTGAGGGTACTGTGTAGGGTATTGGTTATGGTTAGGGTACGGCTTAGAATACGGGTTAGGGTACGGGATAGGGTACGGCGTAGGGTATAGTTTAGGGTTAGGGTTAGGGTTAGGGTACGGCTTAGGATACGGGTTAGGGTACGGGTGAGGGTACGGCGTAGTGTATAGGTTAGGGTTAAGGTTAGGTTTAGGGTACGGCTTAGGGTAAGGGTTAGGGTACGGGTGAGGGTATGGCGTAGTGTATAGGTTAGGGTTATGGTTAGGGTTAGGGTACGGCTTAGGATATGGGATAGTGTACGGGTGAGGGTACGGCGTAGGGTAGGGGTTAGGTTTAGGGTTAGGGTTAGTGTTAGGGTTAGGGTACGGCTTAGGGTATGGGATAGGTTACGGGTGTGGGTACGGCGTAGGGTAGGGGTTAGGGTTAGGTTTAGGGTTAGTGTTAGGTTTAGGGTACCGCTTAGGGTATGGGATAGGGTACGGCGTAGGGTAGCGGTTAGGGTTAGGGTTAGGGTTAGGGTACGGCTTAGGGTACGGGTTAGGGTACGGGTGAGGGTACTGCGTAGGGTATTCGTTAGGGTTAGGGTACGGCTTAGGATACGTGTTAGGGTACGGGTTAGGGTACGGCATAGAGTGTGGGTTAGGGTTAGGGTTAGTGTTAGGGTTAGGGTTACGGTACGTCTTAGGGTACGTGTTAGGGTACGGGTGAGGGTACGGCGTAGGTTATGGGTTAGGGTTAGGGTTAGGGTTAGGGTTAGGGTGCGGCTTAGGATACGGGTTAGGGTACGGGTGAGGGTACGGCGTAGGGTAGGGGTTAGGTTTAGGGTTAGGGTTAGTGTTAGGGTTAGGGTACGGCTTAGGGTATGGGATAGGTTACGGTGAGGGTACGGCGTAGGGTAGGGGTTAGGGTTAGGTTTAGGGTTAGTGTTAGGTTTAGGGTACCGCTTAGGGTATGGGATAGGGTACGGCGTAGGGTAGCGGTTAGGGTTAGGCTTTGGGTACGGCTTAGGATACGGGTTAGGGTATGGGTGAGGGTGCGGCGTAGCGTATGGGTTAGGGTTAGGGTTAGGGTTAGGGTACGGCTTAGGGTACGGGTTAGGGTACGGGTGAGGTTACGGCGTAGGTTATGGGTTAGGGTTAGGGTTAGGGTTAGGGTTAGTTTTAGGGTTAGGGATTGGTTTAGGGTACGGGTTAGGATTAGCATACTTGTTCGGGTTAGGGTTTTGGTTAGGGTTAGGGTACGCGTTAGGGTTAGGGTATGGGTTAGGTTTAGGGTACACGTTAGGATTAGGGTATTTATTAAACCTATCCCACTCTCTAGATACCACTTAGCACGTAAAGGAATATTATTTGGGGTTCAGCCATGGAGAAGATTTTAGTCACTAGGATAAGATAAAGAATAAACACATTATAAAAAAAATCACATAAGGTTTTCTTTTTAACTTGTTCTTTAAAACACTAGTGTTTAGGAAATCTAATGGAGGCAAAAGCAGTAAAGGGTAGTTTAGGGTTAGGGTTAGGGTTAGGGTTAGAGTAGGGCTTAGGATACGGGTGAGGGTACTGGTGAGGGTACTGCGTAGCTTATTGGTTAGGGTTAGGGTACGGCTTAGGATACGGGTTAGGATATGGGTTAGGTTACGGCGTTGGGTATGGGTGAGGGTTAGGGTTAGGTTTAGGGTTAGTTTTAGGGTTAGGGATTGGTTTAGGGTACGGGTTAGGATTAGCATACTTGTTCGGGTTAGGGTTTTGGTTAGGGTTAGGGTACGCGTTAGGGTTAGGGTATGGGTTAGGTTTAGGGTACACGTTAGGATTAGGGTATTTATTAAACCTATCCCACTCTCTAGATACCACTTAGCACGTAAAGGAATATTATTTGGGGTTCAGCCATGGAGAAGATTTTAGTCACTAGGATAAGATAAAGAATAAACACATTATAAAAAAAATCACATAAGGTTTTCTTTTTAACTTGTTCTTTAAAACACTAGTGTTTAGGAAATCTAATGGAGGCAAAAGCAGTAAAGGGTAGTTTAGGGTTAGGGTTAGGGTTAGGGTTAGGGTAGGGCTTAGGATACGGGTGAGGGTACTGGTGAGGGTACTGCGTAGGTTATTGGTTAGGGTTAGGGTACGGCTTAGGATACGGGTTAGGATATGGGTTAGGTTACGGCGTTGGGTATGGGTGGGGGTTAGGGTTAGGGTTAGGGTAAGGCTTTGGGTACGGGTTAGGGTACGGGTGAGGGTACGGCGTAGGGTAGAGGTTAGGGTTAGGTTTAGGGTTAGGGTACGGCTTAGGATACGGGTTAGGGTATGGGTGAGGGTACGGCGTAGCGTATGGGTTAGGGTTAGGGTTAGGGTTAGGGTTAGTTTTAGGGTTAGGGATTGCTTTAGGGTACGGGTTAGGATTAGTGTACGTGTTAGGGTTAGGGTTTGGGTTAGGGTTAGGGTACGCATTAGGGTTAGGGTGTGGGTTAGGGTTAGGGTACACGTTAGGATTAGGGTATTTATTAAACCTATCCCACTCTCTAGATACCACTTAGCACGTAAAGGAATATTATTTAGGGTCCAGCCATGGAGAAGATTTTCGTTACTAGGATAAGATAAAGAATAAACACATTATAAAAAAATCACATTAGGATTTTTTTTAACCTGTTCCTTAAAACACTAGTGCTTAGGAAATCTAATGGAGGCAAAAGCAGTCAAGGGTAGTTTAGGGTTAGGGTTAGGGTTAGGGTTAGTGTTAGGGTTAGGGCACGGCTTAGGGTATGGGATAGGGTATGGTGAGGGTACGGCATAGGGTAGGGTTTAGGGTTAGGGTTAGTGTTAGGGTTAGGGTTAGGGTATGGCTTAGGGTACGGGTGAGGGTACTGTGTAGGTCATTGGTTAGGGTTAGGTTAAGGCTTAGGATACAGGTTATTGTATGGGTTAGGGTACGGCGCAGGGTATGGGTAAGGTTTAGGGTTAGGGTTAGGGTTAGAGTTAGGGTACGGCTTAGGGTACGGGTTAGGGTACGGGTGAGGGTATGGCGTAGTGTATAGGTTAGGGTTACGGTTAGAGTACGGCTTAGGGTACGGGTTAGGTTACGGGTGAGGGTATGGCGTAGGGTATGGGTTAGGGTTAGGGTTAGGGTTAGTGTTAGTGTTAGGGTTAGGGTACGGCTTAGCGTATGGGATAGGGTACGGGTGAGGGTACGGCGTAGGGTAGGGGTTAGGGTTAGAGTTAGGGTTAGGGTTGGGGTTAGGGTACGGCTTAGGGTACGGGTGAGGGTACGGGTGAGGGTACTGCGTAGGGTATTGGTTAGGGTTAGGATATGGCTTAGGATACGGGTTAGGGTACGGGTTAGGGTATGGTGTAGGGTATGGGTTAGGGTTAGGGTTAGGGTTAGGGTTAGGGTTAGGGTACGGCTTAGGATACGGGTTAGCGTACGGGTGAGGGTACGGCGTAGCGTATGGGTTAGGGTTAGGGTTAGGGTACGTCTTAGGCTACGGGTTAGGGTACGGGTGAGGGTACGGCGTAGGGTAAGGGTTAGGGTTAGGGTTAGGGTTAGGGTTAGTTTTAGGGTTAGGGATTGGTTTAGGGTACGGGTTAGGATTAGCGTACGTGTTAGGGTTAGGTTTTGGGTTAGGGTTAGGGAACGCGTTAGGGTTAGTGTATGGGTTAGGGTTAGGGTACTCGTTAGGATTAGGGTATTTATTAAACCTATCCCACTCTCTAGATACCACTTAGCACGTAAAGGAATATTATTAGGGATCCAGCCATGGAGAAGATTTTAGTCACTAGGATAAGATAAAGAATAAACACATTATAAAAAAATCACATTAGGATTTTCTTTTTAACCTGTTCCTTAAAACACTAGTGCTTAGGAAATCTAATAGAGGCAAAAGCAATCAAGGGTAGTTTAGGGTTAGGGTTAGGGTTAGGGTTAGTGTTTGGGTTAGGGTACGGCTTAGGGTATGGGATAGGGTACGGGTGAGGGTACGGCGTAGGGTAGGGGTTAGGGTTAGGGTTAGGGTTATGGTTAGGGTATGGCTTAGGGTATGGGTGAGGGTACGGGTGAGGGTACTGCGTAGGGTATTGGTTAGGGATAGGGTACAGCTTAGGATACGTGTTAGGGTACGGGTTAGGGTACGGCCTAGAGTGTGGGTTAGGGTTAGGATAAGTGTTAGGGTTAGGGTTACGGTACGTCTTAGGGTACGTGTTAGGGTACGGGTGAGGGTACGGCGTAGGTTATGGGTTAGGGTTAGGGTTAGGGTTAGGGTTAGGGTACGGCTTAGGATACGGGTTAGGGTACGGGTGAGGGTACGGCGTAGGTTATGTGTTAGGGTTAGGGTTAGTGTTAGGGTTATGGTACGGCTTAGGTTATGGGATAGGGTACAGGTGAGGGTATGGCATAGGGTAGGGGTTAGGGTTAGGTTTAGGGTTAGGGTTAGGGTTAGGGTACGCCTTAGGGTACGGGTGAGGGTATGGGTGAGGATACTGCGTAGGGTATTGGTTAGGGTTAGGGTACGGCTTAGGATACGGGTTAGGGTACGTGTTAGGGTATGGCGTACGCTATGGGTTAGGGTTAGGGTTAGGGTTAGTGTTAGGGTTAGGGTTAGGGTACGGGTTAGGGTACGGGTGAGGTTACGGCGTAGGGTATAGTTTAGGGTTAGGGTTAGGGTTAGGGTACGGCTTAGGGTACGGGTTAGTGTACGGGTGAGGGTATGGCGTAGTGTATAGGTTAGGGTTAGGGTTAGTGTATGGCTTAGGGTATGGGTGAGGGTACGGGTGAGGGTACTGTGTAGGGTATTGGTTATGGTTAGGGCACGGCTTAGAATACGGGTTAGGGTACGGTTTAGGGTACGGCGTAGGGTATGGGTTAGGGTTAGGGTTAGGGTTAGGGTTAGGGTTAGGGTACGGCTTAGGGTACGGGTTAGGGTACGGGTGAGGGTACGGCGTAGTGTATAGGTTAGGGTTAGGGTTAGGGTTAGGGTACGGCTTAGGGTATGGGATAGGGTACGGGTGAGGGTACGTCGTTGGGTAGGGGTTAGGTTTAGGGTTAGGGTTAGTGTTAGGGTTAGGGTACGGCTTAGGGTATGGGATAGGTTACGGGTGAGGGTACGGCGTAGGGTAGGGGTTAGGGTTAGGTTTAGGGTTAGTGTTAGGTTTAGGGTACCGCTTAGGGTATGGGATAGGGTGCGGCGTAGGGTAGCGGTTAGGGTTAGGGTTAGGGTTAGGGTACGGCTTAGGATACAGGTTAGGGTACGGGTGAGGGTGCGGCGTAGCGTATGGGTTAGGGTTAGGGTTAGGGTTAGGGTACGGCTTAGGGTACGGGTTAGGGTACGGTTGAGGGTACGGCGTAGGTTATGGGTTAGGGTTAGGGTTAGGGTTAGGGTTAGTTTTAGGGTTAGGGATTGGTTTAGGGTAAGGGTTAGGATTAGCATACTTGTTCGGGTTAGGGTTTTGGTTAGGGTTAGGGTACGCGTTAGGGTTAGGGTATGGGTTAGGTTTAGGGTACACGTTAGGATTAGGGTATTTATTAAACCTATCCCACTCTCTAGATACCACTTAGCACGTAAAGGAATATTATTTGGGGTTCAGCCATGGAGAAGATTTTAGTCACTAGGATAAGATAAAGAATAAACACATTATAAAAAAAATCACATAAGGTTTTCTTTTTAACCTGTTCTTTAAAACACTAGTGTTTAGGAAATCTAATGGAGGCAAAAGCAGTAAAGGGTAGTTTAGGGTTAGGGTTAGGGTAGGGCTTAGGATACGGGTGAGGGTACTGGTGAGGGTACTGCGTAGGTTATTGGTTAGGGTTAGGGTACGGCTTAGGATACGGGTTAGGATATGGGTTAGGTTACGGCGTTGGGTATGGGTGAGGGTTAGGGTTAGGGTTAGGGTAAGGCTTTGGGTACGGGTTAGGGTACGGGTGAGGGTACGGCGTAGGGTAGAGGTTAGGGTTAGGTTTAGGGTTAGGGTACGGCTTAGGATACGGGTTAGGGTATGGGTGAGGGTACGGCGTAGCGTATGGGTTAGGGTTAGGGTTAGGGTTAGGGTTAGTTTTAGGGTTAGGGATTGCTTTAGGGTACGGGTTAGGATTAGTGTACGTGTTAGGGTTAGGGTTTGGGTTAGGGTTAGGGTACGCATTAGGGTTAGGGTGTGGGTTAGGGTTAGGGTACACGTTAGGATTAGGGTATTTATTAAACCTATCCCACTCTCTAGATACCACTTAGCACGTAAAGGAATATTATTTAGGGTCCAGCCATGGAGAAGATTTTCGTTACTAGGATAAGATAAAGAATAAACACATTATAAAAAAATCACATTAGGATTTTCTTTTTAACCTGTTCCTTAAAACACTAGTGCTTAGGAAATCTAATGGAGGCAAAAGCAGTCAAGGGTAGTTTAGGGTTAGGGTTAGGGTTAGGGTTAGTGTTAGGGTTAGTGTACGGCTTAGGGTATGGGATAGGGTATGGTGAGGGTACGGCATAGGGTAGGGTTTAGGGTTAGGGTTAGTGTTAGGGTTAGGGTTAGGGTATGGCTTAGGGTACGGGTGAGGGTACTGTGTAGGTCATTGGTTAGGGTTAGGTTAAGGCTTAGGATACAGGTTATTGTATGGGTTAGTGTACGGTGCAGGGTATGGGTAAGGTTTAGGGTTAGGGTTAGGGTTAGAGTTAGGGTACGGCTTATGGTACGGGTTAGGGTACGGGTGAGGGTACGGCGTAGTGTATAGGTTAGGGTTAGGGTTAGGGTACGGCTTAGGGTACGGGTTAGGTTACGGGTGAGGGTACGGCGTAGGGTATGGGTTAGCGTTAGGGTTAGGGTTAGTGTTAGTGTTCGGGTTAGGGTACGGCTTAGCGTATGGGATAGGGTACGTGTGAGGGTACGGCGTAGGGTAGGGGTTAGGGTTAGAGTTAGGGTTAGGGTTGGGGTTAGGGTACGGCTTAGGGTACGGGTGAGGGTATGGGTGAGGGTACTGCGTAGGGTATTGGTTAGGGTTAGGATATGGCTTAGGATACGGGTTAGGGTACGGGTTAGGGTATGGCGTAGGGTATGGGTTAGGGTTAGGGTTAGGGTTAGGGTTAGGGTTAGGGTACGGCTTAGGATACGGGTTAGGGTACGGGTGAGGGTACGGCGTAGTGTATGGGTTAGGGTTAGGGTTAGGGTACGGCTTAGGGTACGGGTTAGGGTACGGTTGAGGGTACTGTGTAGGGTATTGGTTATGGTTAGGGTACGGCTTAGAATACGGGTTAGGGTACGGTTTAGGGTACGGCGTAGGGTATGGGTTAGGGTTAGGGTTAGGGTTAGCGTTAGGTTTAGGGTACGGCTTAGGGTACGGGTTAGGGTACGGGTGAGGGTACGGCGTAGTGTATAGGTTAGGGTTAGGGTTAGGTTAGGGTACGGCTTAGGGTATGGGATAGGTTACGGGTGAGGGTACGTCGTAGGGTAGGGGTTAGGGTTAGGTTTACGGTTAGTGTTAGGTTTAGGGTACCGCTTAGGGTATGGGATAGGGTACGGCGTAGGGTAGTGGTTAGGGTTAGGGTTAGGGTTAGGGTACGGCTTAGGATACGGGTTAGGGTACGGGTGAGGGTGCGGCGTAGCGTATGGGTTAGGGTTAGGGTTAGGGTTAGGGTACGGCTTAGGGTACGAGTTAGGGTATGGGTGAGGGTACGGCGTAGGTTATGGGTTAGGGTTAGGGTTAGGGTTAGGGTTAGTTTTAGGGTTAGGGATTGGTTTAGGGTAAGGTTTAGGATTAGCATACTTGTTCGGGTTAGGGTTTTGGTTAGGGTTAGGGTACGCGTTAGGGTTAGGGTATGGGTTAGGTTTAGGGTACACGTTAGGATTAGGGTATTTATTAAACCTATCCCACTCTCTAGATACCACTTAGCACGTAAAGGAATATTATTTAGGGTCCAGCCATGGAGAAGATTTTCGTCACTAGGATAAGATAAAGAATAAACACATTATAAAAAAATCACATTAGGATTTTCTTTTTAACCTGTTCCTTAAAACACTAGTGCTTAGGAAATCTAATGGAGGCAAAAGCAGTCAAGGGTAGTTTAGGGTTAGGGTTAGGGTTAGGGTTAGTGTTAGGGTTAGGGTACGGCTTAGGGTATGGGATAGGGTATGTGTGAGGGTACGGCATAGGGTAGGGTTTAGGTTTAGGGTTAGTGTTAGGGTTAGGGTTAGAGTATGGCTTAGGGTACGGGTGAGGGTACTGTGTAGGTCATTGGTTAGGGTTAGGTTAAGGCTTAGGATACAGGTTATTGTATGGGTTAGGGTACGGCGCAGGGTATGGGTAAGGGTTAGGGTTAGGGTTAGGGTTAGAGTTAGGGTACGGCTTAGGGTACGGTTTAGGGTACGGGTGAGGGTACGTCATAGTGTATAGGTTAGGGTTAGGGTTAGGGTACGGCTTAGGGTACGGGTTAGGTTACGGGTGAGGGTACGGCATAGGGTATGGTTTAGGGTTAGGGTTAGTGTTAGTGTTAGGGTTAGGGTACGGCTTAGAGTATGGGATAGGGTACGGGTGAGGGTACGGCGTAGGGTAGGGGTTAGGGTTAGAGTTAGGGTTAGGGTTGGGGTTAGGGTACGGCTTAGGGTACGGGTGAGGGTACGGGTGAGGGTACTGCGTAGGGTATTGGTTAGGGTTAGGATACGGATTAGGATACGGGTTAGGGTACGGGTTAGGGTATGGCATAGGGTATGGGTTAGGGTTAGGGTTAGGGTTAGGGTTAGGGTTAGGGTACGGCTTAGGATACGGGTTAGGGTACGGGTGAAGGTACGGCGTAGCGTATGGGTTACGGTTAGGTTTAGGGTTAGGGTTAGGGTACGGCTTAGGTTATGGGATAGGGTACAGGTGAGGGTATGGCATAGGGTATGGGTTAGGGTTAGGGTTAGGGTACGGCTTAGGGTACGGGTGAGGGTATGGGTGAGGATACTGCGTAGGGTATTGGTTAGGGTTACGGTACGTCTTAGGATACGGGTTAGGGTACGGGTGAGGGTACGGCGTAGGTTATGGGTTAGGGTTAGGGTTAGTGTTACTGTTAGGGTTAGGGTACGGCTTAGCATATGGGATAGGATACGGGTGAGGGTACGGCGTAGGGTAGGGGTTAGGGTTAGGGTTAGGGTTAGGGTTAGGGTATGGCTTAGGGTACGGGTGAGGGTACGGGTGAGGGTACTGCGTAGGGTATTGGTTAGGGTTAGGGTACGGCTTAGGATACGTGTTAGGGTACGGGTTAGGGTACGGCGTAGAGTGTGGGTTAGGGTTAGGGTTAGTGTTAGGGTTAGGGTTACGGTACGTCTTAGGGTACGTGTTAGGGTACGGGTGAGGGTACGGCGTAGGTTATGGGTTAGGGTTATGGTTAGGGTTAGGGTTAGGGTACGGCTTAGGTTATGGGATAGGGTACAGGTGAGGGTATGGCATAGGGTAGGGGTTAGGGTTAGGGTTAGGGTTAGGGTTAGGGTTAGGGTACGGCTTAGGGTACGGGTGAGGGTATGGGTGAGGATACTGCGTAGGGTATTGGTTAGGGTTAGGGTACGGCTTAGGATACGGGTTAGGGTACGTGTTAGGGTATGGCGTACGGTATGGGTTAGGGTTAGGGTTAGGGTTAGGGTTAGGTTTAGGGTTAGGGTTAGGGTACGGCTTAGGGTACGGGTTAGGGTACGGGTGAGGTTACGGCGTAGGGTATAGTTTAGGGTTAGGGTTAGGGTTAGGGTACGGCTTAGGATACGGGTTAGGGTACGGGTGAGGGTACGGCGTAGCGTATGGTTTAGGGTTAGGGTTAGGGTTAGGGTACGGCTTAGGGTACGGGTTAGGGTACGGGTGAGGGTATGGTGTAGTGTATAGGTTAGGGTTAGGGTTAGGGTTAGGGTATGGCTTAGGGTACGGGTGAGGGTACGGGTGAGGGTACTGTGTAGGGTATTGGTTATGGTTAGGGTACGGCTTAGAATACGGGTTAGGGTACGGGATAGGGTACGGCGTAGGGTATAGTTTAGGGTTAGGGTTAGGGTTAGGGTACGGCTTAGGATACGGGTTAGGGTACGGGTGAGGGTACGGCGTAGTGTATAGGTTAGGGTTAAGGTTAGGTTTAGGGTACGGCTTAGGGTAAGGGTTAGGGTACGGGTGAGGGTATGGCGTAGTGTATAGGTTAGGGTTATGGTTAGGGTTAGGGTACGGCTTAGGATATGGGATAGTGTACGGGTGAGGGTACGGCGTAGGGTAGGGGTTAGGTTTAGGGTTAGGGTTAGTGTTAGGGTTAGGGTACGGCTTAGGGTATGGGATAGGTTACGGGTGTGGGTACGGCGTAGGGTAGGGGTTAGGGTTAGGTTTAGGGTTAGTGTTAGGTTTAGGGTACCGCTTAGGGTATGGGATAGGGTACGGCTTAGGGTAGCGGTTAGGGTTAGGGTTAGGGTTAGGGTACGGCTTAGGGTACGGGTTAGGGTACGGGTGAGGGTACTGCGTAGGGTATTCGTTAGGGTTAGGGTACGGCTTAGGATACGTGTTAGGGTACGGGTTAGGGTACGGCATAGAGTGTGGGTTAGGGTTAGGGTTAGTGTTAGGGTTAGGGTTACGGTACGTCTTAGGGTACGTGTTAGGGTACGGGTGAGGGTACGGCGTAGGTTATGGGTTAGGGTTAGGGTTAGGGTTAGGGTTAGGGTGCGGCTTAGGATACGGGTTAGGGTACGGGTGAGGGTACGGCGTAGGGTAGGGGTTAGGTTTAGGGTTAGGGTTAGTGTTAGGGTTAGGGTACGGCTTAGGGTATGGGATAGGTTACGGTGAGGGTACGGCGTAGGGTAGGGGTTAGGGTTAGGTTTAGGGTTAGTGTTAGGTTTAGGGTACCGCTTAGGGTATGGGATAGGGTACGGCGTAGGGTAGCGGTTAGGGTTAGGCTTTGGGTACGGCTTAGGATACGGGTTAGGGTATGGGTGAGGGTGCGGCGTAGCGTATGGGTTAGGGTTAGGGTTAGGGTTAGGGTACGGCTTAGGGTACGGGTTAGGGTACGGGTGAGGTTACGGCGTAGGTTATGGGTTAGGGTTAGGGTTAGGGTTAGGGTTAGTTTTAGGGTTAGGGATTGGTTTAGGGTACGGGTTAGGATTAGCATACTTGTTCGGGTTAGGGTTTTGGTTAGGGTTAGGGTACGCGTTAGGGTTAGGGTATGGGTTAGGTTTAGGGTACACGTTAGGATTAGGGTATTTATTAAACCTATCCCACTCTCTAGATACCACTTAGCACGTAAAGGAATATTATTTGGGGTTCAGCCATGGAGAAGATTTTAGTCACTAGGATAAGATAAAGAATAAACACATTATAAAAAAAATCACATAAGGTTTTCTTTTTAACTTGTTCTTTAAAACACTAGTGTTTAGGAAATCTAATGGAGGCAAAAGCAGTAAAGGGTAGTTTAGGGTTAGGGTTAGGGTTAGGGTTAGAGTAGGGCTTAGGATACGGGTGAGGGTACTGGTGAGGGTACTGCGTAGGTTATTGGTTAGGGTTAGGGTACGGCTTAGGATACGGGTTAGGATATGGGTTAGGTTACGGCGTTGGGTATGGGTGAGGGTTAGGGTTAGGGTTAGGGTAAGGCTTTGGGTACGGGTTAGGGTACGGGTGAGGGTACGGCGTAGGGTAGAGGTTAGGGTTAGGTTTAGGGTTAGGGTACGGCTTAGGATACGGGTTAGGATATGGGTGAGGGTACGGCGTAGCGTATGGGTTAGGGTTAGGGTTAGGGTTAGGGTTAGTTTTAGGGTTAGGGATTGGTTTAGGGTACGGGTTAGGATTAGCGTACGTGTTAGTGTTAGGGTTTGGGTTAGGGTTAGGGTACGCATTAGGGTTAGGGTGTGGGTTAGGGTTAGGGTACACGTTAGGATTAGGGTATTTATTAAACCTATCCCACTCTCTAGATACCACTTAGCACGTAAAGGAATATTATTTACGGTCCAGCCATGGAGAAGATTTTCGTTACTAGGATAAGATAAAGAATAAACACATTATAAAAAAATCACATTAGGATTTTCTTTTTAACCTGTTCCTTAAAACACTAGTGCTTAGGAAATCTAATGGAGGCAAAAGCAGTCAAGGGTAGTTTAGGGTTAGGGTTAGGGTTAGGGTTAGTGTTAGGGTTAGGGTACGGCTTAGGGTATGGGATAGGGTATGGGTGAGGGTACGGCATAGGGTAGGGTTTAGGGTTAGGGTTAGTGTTAGGGTTAGGGTTAGGGTATGGCTTAGGGTACGGGTGAGGGTACTCTGTAGGTCATTGGTTAGGGTTAGGTTAAGGCTTAGGATACAGGTTATTGTATGGGTTAGGGTACGGCGCAGGGTATGGGTAAGGGTTAGGGTTAGGGTTAGGGTTAGGGTTAGGGTTAGGGTTAGATTTAGGGTACGGCTTAGGGTACGGGTTAGGGTACGGTTGAGGGTACGGCGTAGTGTATAGGTTAGGGTTAGGGTTAGGGTACGGCTTAGGGTACGGGTTAGGTTACGGGTGAGGGTACGGCGTAGGGTATGGGTTAGGGTTAGGGTTAGGGTTAGTGTTAGTGTTAGGATTAGGGTACAGCTTAGCGTATGGGATAGGGTACGGGTGAGGGTACGGCGTAGGGTAGGGGTTAGGGTTAGAGTTAGGGTTAGGGTTGGGGTTAGGGTACGGCTTAGGGTACGGGTGAGGGTACGGGTGAGGGTACTGCGTAGGGTATTGGTTAGGGTTAGGATATGGCTTAGGATACGGGTTAGTGTACGGGTTAGGTTATGGCGTAGGTTGTGGGTTAGGGTTAGGGTTAGGGTTAGGGTTAGGGTTAGGGTACGGCTTAGGATACGGGTGAGGGTACGGGTGAGGGTACGGCGTAGTGTATGGGTTAGGGTTAGGGTTAGGGTACGTCTTAGGGTACGGGTTAGGGTACGGGTGAGGGTACGGCGTAGGGTAAGGGTTAGGGTTAGGGTTAGGGTTAGTTTTAGTGTTAGGGATTGGTTTAGGGTACGGGTTAGGATTAGCGTACGTGTTAGGGTTAGGTTTTTGGGTTAGGGTTAGGGTACGCGTTAGGGTTAGGGTATGGGTTAGGGTTAGGGTACACGTTAGGATTAGGGTATTTATTAAACCTATCCCACTCTCTAGATACCACTTAGCACGTAAAGGAATATTATTAGGGATCCAGCCATGGAGAAGATTTTAGTCACTAGGATAAGATAAAGAATAAACACATTATAAAAAAATCACATTAGGATTTTCTTTTTAACCTGTTCCTTAAAACACTAGTGCTTAGGAAATCTAATAGAGGCAAAAGCAATCAAGGGTAGTTTAGGGTTAGGGTTAGGGTTAGGGTTAGTGTTAGGGTTAGGGTACGGCTTAGTTATGGATAGGGTACGGGTGAGGGTACGGCGTAGGGTAGGGGTTAGGGTTAGGGTTAGGGTTAGGGTTAGGGTATGGCTTAGGGTACGGGTGAGGGTACGGGTGAGGGTACTGCGTAGGGTATTGGTTAGGGTTAGGGTACGTCTTAGGATACGTGTTAGGGTACGGGTTAGGGTACGGCGTAGAGTGTGGGTTAGGGTTAGGGTTAGTGTTAGGGTTAGGGTTACGGTACGTCTAGGGTACGTGTTAGGGTACGGGTGAGGGTACGGCGTAGGTTATGGGTTAGGGTTAGGGTTAGGGTTAGGGTTAGGGTACGGCTTAGGATACGGGTTAGGGTACGGGTGAGGGTACGGCGTAGGTTATGGGTTAGGGTTAGGGTTAGTGTTAGGGTTATGGTACGGCTTAGGTTATGGGATAGGGTACAGGTGAGGGTATGGCATAGGGTAGGGGTTAGGGTTAGGTTTAGGGTTAGGGTTAGGGTTAGGGTACGCCTTAGGGTACGGGTGAGGGTACGGGTGAGGATACTGCGTAGGGTATTGGTTAGGGTTAGGGTACGGCTTAGGATACGGGTTAGGGTACGTGTTAGGGTATGGCGTACGCTATGGATTAGGGTTAGGTTTAGGGTTAGGGTTAGGGTTAGGGTACGGCTTAGGGTACGGGTTAGGGTACGGGTGAGGTTACGGCGTAGGGTATAGTTTAGGGTTAGGGTTAGGGTTAGGGTACGTCTTAGGGTACGGGTTAGGGTACGGGTGAGGGTATGGCGTAGTGTATAGGTTAGGGTTAGTGTTAGGGTTAGGGTACAGCTTAGGGTACGGGTGAGGGTACGGGTGAGGGTACTGCATAGGGTATTGTTTAGGGTTAGGATACGGCTTAGGATACGGGTTAGGGTACGGGTTAGGGTATGGCGTAGGGTATGGGTTAGGGTTAGGTTTAGGGTTAGGGTTAGGGTTAGGGTTAGGGTTAGGTTACGGCTTAGGGTACGGGTTAGGTTACGGGTGAGGTTACGGCGTAGGGTATAGTTTAGGGTTAGGGTTAGGGTTAGGGTACGGCTTAGGATACGGGTTAGGGTACGGGTGAGGGTACGGCGTAGCGTATGGTTTAGGGTTAGGGTTAGGGGTAGGGTACGGCTTAGGGTACGGGTTAGGGTACGGGTGAGGGTATGGTGTAGTGTATAGGTTAGGGTTAGGGTTAGGGTTAGGGTATGGCTTAGGGTACGGGTGAGGGTACGGGTGAGGGTACTGTGTAGGGTATTGGTTATGGTTAGGGTACGGCTTAGAATACGGGTTAGGGTACGGGATAGGGTACGGCGTAGGGTATAGTTTAGGGTTAGGGTTAGGTTTAGGGTACGGCTTAGGATACGGGTTAGGGTACGGGTGAGGGTACGGCGTAGTGTATAGGTTAGGGTTAGGGTTAGGGTTAGGGTACGGCTTAGGGTAAGGGTTAGGGTACGGGTGAGGGTATGGCGTAGTGTATAGGTTAGGGTTATGGTTAGGGTTAGGGTACGGCTTAGGATATGGGATAGGGTACGGGTGAGGGTACGGCGTAGGGTAGGGGTTAGGTTTAGGGTTAGGGTTAGTGTTAGGGTTAGGGTACGGCTTAGGGTATGGGATAGGTTACGGGTGAGGGTACGGCGTAGGGTAGGGGTTAGGGTTAGGTTTAGGTTTAGTGTTAGGTTTAGGGTACCGCTTAGGTTATGGGATAGGGTACGGCGTAGGGTAGCAGTTAGGGTTAGGGTTAGGGTTAGGGTACGGCTTAGGGTACGGGTAAGGGTACGGGTGAGGGTACTGCGTAGGGAATTCGTTAGGGTTAGGGTACGGCTTAGGATACGTGTTAGGGTACGGGTTAGGGTACGGCATAGAGTGTGGGTTAGGGTTAGGGTTAGTGTTAGTGTTAGGGTTACGGTACGTCTTAGGGTACGTGTTAGGGTACGGGTGAGGGTACGGCGTAGGTTATGGGTTAGGGTTAGGGTTAGGGTTAGGGTACGGCTTAGGATACGGGTTAGGGTACGGGTGAGGGTACGGCGTAGGGTAGGGGTTAGGTTTAGTGTTAGGGTTAGTGTTAGGGTTAGGGTACGGCTTAGGGTATGGGATAGGTTACGGTGAGGGTACGGCGTAGGGTAGGGGTTAGGGTTAGGTTTAGGGTTAGTGTTAGGTTTAGGGTACCGCTTAGGGTATGGGATAGGGTACGGCGTAGGGTAGCGGTTAGGGTTAGGGTTAGGGTACGGCTTAGGATACGGGTTAGGGTACGGGTTAGGGTATGGCGTAGGGTATGTGTTAGGGTTAGGTTTAGGGTTAGGGTTAGGGTTAGGGTTAGGGTTAGGGTACGGCTTAGGATACGGGTTAGGGTACGGGTGAAGGTACGGCGTAGCGTATGGGTTATGGTTAGGGTTAGGTTACGGCTTAGGTTATGGGATAGGGTACAGGTGAGGGTATGGCATAGGGTATGGGTTAGGGTTAGGGTTAGGGTTAGGGTTAGGGTACGGCTTAGGGTACGGGTGAGGGTATGGGTGAGGATACTGCGTAGGGTATTGGTTAGGGTTACGGTACGTCTTAGGATACGGGTTAGGGTACGGGTGAGGGTACGGCGTAGGTTATGGGTTAGGGTTAGGGTTAGTGTTACTGTTAGGGTTAGGGTACGGTTTAGCATATGGGATAGGGTACGGGTGAGGGTACGGCATGGGGTAGGGGTTAGGGTTAGGGTTAGGGTTAGGGTTAGGGTATGGCTTAGGGTACGGGTGAGGGTACGGGTGAGGGTACTGTGTAGGGTATTGGTTAGGGTTAGGGTACGGCTTAGGGTACGTGTTAGGGTACGGGTTAGGGTACGGCGTAGAGTGTGGGTTAGGGTTAGGGTTAGTGTTAGGGTTAGGGTTACGGTACGTCTTAGGGTACGTGTTAGGGTACGGGTGAGTGTACGGCGTAGGTTATGGGTTAGGGTTAGGGTTAGGGTTAGGGTTAGGGTACGGCTTAGGTTATGGGATAGGGTACAGGTGAGGGTATGGCATAGGGTAGGGGTTAGGGTTAGGGTTAGGGTTAGGGTTAGGGTTAGGATACGGCTTAGGGTACGAGTGAGGGTATGGGTGAGGATACTGCGTAGGGTATTGGTTAGGGTTAGGGTACGGCTTAGGATAAGGGTTAGGGTACGTGTTAGGGTATGGCGTACGGTATGGGTTAGGGTTAGGGTTAGGGTTAGGGTTAGGGTTAGGGTTAGGGTACGGCTTAGGGTACGGGTTAGGGTACGGGTGAGGTTATGGCGTAGGGTATATTTTAGGGTTAGGGTTAGGGTTAGGGTACGGCTTAGGATACGGGTTAGGGTACGGGTGAGGGTACGGCGTAGCGTATGCTTTAGGGTTAGGGTTAGGGTACGGCTTAGGGTACGGGTTAGGGTACGGGTGAGGGTATGGTGTAGTGTATAGGTTAGGGTTAGGGTTAGGGTTAGGGTATGGCTTAGGGTACGGGTGAGGGTACGGGTGAGGGTACTGTGTAGGGTATTGGTTATGGTTAGGGTACGGCTTAGAATACGGGTTAGGGTACGGGATAGGGTACGGCGTAGGGTATAGTTTAGGGTTAGGGTTAGGGTTAGGGTACGGCTTAGGATACGGGTTAGGGTACGGGTGAGGGTACGGCGTAGTGTATAGGTTAGGGTTAGGGTTAGGGTTAGGGTTCGGCTTAGGGTAAGGGTTAGGGTACGGGTGAGGGTATGGCGTAGTGTATAGGTTAGGGTTATGGTTAGGGTTAGGGTACGGCTTAGGATATGGGATAGGGTACGGGTGAGGGTACGGCGTAGGGTAGGGCTTAGGTTTAGGGTTAGGGTTAGTGTTAGGGTTAGGGTACGGCTTAGGGTATGGGATAGGTTACGGGTGAGGGTACGGCGTAGGGTAGGGGTTAGGGTTAGGTTTAGGGTTAGTGTTAGGTTTAGGGTACCGCTTAGGGTATGGGATAGGGTACGGCGTAGGGTAGCGTTTAGGGTTAGGGTTAGGGTACGGCTTAGGATACGGGTTAGGGTATGGGTGAGGGTGCGGCGTAGCGTATGGGTTAGGGTTAGGGTTAGGGTTAGGGTACGGCTTAGGGTACGGGTTAGGGTACGGGTGAGGTTACGGCGTAGGTTATGGGTTAGGGTTAGGGTTAGGGTTAGGGTTAGTTTTAGGGTTAGGGATTGGTTTAGGGTACGGGTTAGGATTAGCATACTTGTTCGGGTTAGGGTTTTGGTTAGGGTTAGGGTACGCGTTAGGGTTAGGGTATGGGTTAGGTTTAGGGTACACGTTAGGATTAGGGTATTTATTAAACCTATCCCACTCTCTAGATACCACTTAGCACGTAAAGGAATATTATTTGGGGTTCAGCCATGGAGAAGATTTTAGTCACTAGGATAAGATAAAGAATAAACACATTATAAAAAAAATCACATAAGGTTTTCTTTTTAACCTGTTCTTTAAAACACTAGTGTTTAGGAAATCTAATGGAGGCAAAAGCAGTAAAGGGTAGTTTAGGGTTAGGGTTAGGGTTAGGGTTAGGGTAGGGCTTAGGATACGGGTGAGGGTACTGGTGAGGGTACTGCGTAGGTTATTGGTTAGGGTTAGGGTACGGCTTAGGATACGGGTTAGGATATGGGTTAGGTTACGGCATTGGGTATGGGTGAGGGTTAGGGTTAGGGTTAGGGTAAGGCTTTGGGTACGGGTTAGGGTACGGGTGAGGGTACGGCGTAGGGTAGAGGTAAGGGTTAGGTTTAGGGTTAGGGTACGGCTTAGGATACGGGTTAGGGTATGGGTGAGGGTACGGCGTAGCGTATGGGTTAGGGTTCGGGTTAGGGTTAGGGTTAGTTTTAGGGTTAGGGATTGGTTTACGGTACGGGTTAGGATTAGCGTACGTGTTAGTGTTAGGGTTTGGGTTAGGGTTAGGGTACGCATTAGGGTTAGGGTGTGGGTTAGGGTTAGGGTACACGTTAGGATTAGGGTATTTATTAAACCTATCCCACTCTCTAGATACCACTTAGCACGTAAAGGAATATTATTTAGGGTCCAGCCATGGAGAAGATTTTCGTTACTAGGATAAGATAAAGAATAAACACATTATAAAAAAATCACATTAGGATTTTCTTTTTATCCTGTTCCTTAAAACACTAGTGCTTAGGAAATCTAATGGAGGCAAAAGCAGTCAAGGGTAGTTTAGGGTTAGGGTTAGGGTTAGGGTTAGTGTTAGGGTTAGGGTACGGCTTAGGGTATGGGATAGGGTATGGGTGAGGGTACGGCATAGGGTAGGGTTTAGGGTTAGGGTTAGTGTTAGGGTTAGGGTTAGGGTATGGCTTAGGGTACGGGTGAGGGTACTGTGTAGGTCATTGGTTAGGGTTAGGTTAAGGCTTAGGATACAGGTTATTGTATGGGTTAGGGTACGGCGCAGGGTATGGGTAAGGGTTAGGGTTAGGGTTAGGGTTAGAGTTAGGGTACGGCTTAGGGTACGGGTGAGGGTATGGCGTAGTGTATAGGTTAGGGTTAGGGTTAGGGTACGGCTTAGGGTACGGGTTAGGTTACGGGTGAGGGTACGGCGTAGGGTATGGGTTAGGGTTAGGGTTAGGGTTAGTGTTAGTGTTAGGGTTAGGGTACGGCTTAGCGTATGGGATAGGGTACGGGTGAGGGTACGGCGTAGGGTAGGGGTTAGGGTTAGAGTTAGGGTTAGGGTTGGGGTTAGGGTACGGCTTAGGGTACGGGTGAGGGTACGGGTGAGGGTACTGCGTAGGGTATTGGTCAGGGTTAGGATATGGCTTAGGATACGGGTTAGGGTACGGGTTAGGGTATGGTGTAGGGTATGGGTTAGGGTTAGGGTTAGGGTTAGGGTTAGGGTTAGGGTACGGCTTAGGATACGGGTTAGGGTACGGGTGAGGGTACGGCATAGCGTATGGGTTAGGGTTAGGGTTAGGGTACGTCTTAGGCTACGGGTTAGGGTACGGGTGAGGTTACTGCGTAGGGTAAGGGTTAGGGTTAGGGTTAGGGTTAGGGTTAGTTTTAGGGTTAGGGATTGGTTTAGGGTTCGGGTTAGGATTAGCGTACGTGTTAGGGTTAGGTTTTGGGTTAGGGTTAGGGTACGCGTTAGGGTTAGGGTATGGGTTAGGGTTAGGGTACTCGTTAGGATTTGGGTATTTATTAAACCTATCCCACTCTCTAGATACCACTTAGCACGTAAAGGAATATTATTAGGGATCCAGCCATGGAGAAGATTTTAGTCACTAGGATAAGATAAAGAATAAACACATTATAAAAAAATCACATTAGGATTTTCTTTTTAACCTGTTCCTTAAAACACTAGTGCTTAGGAAATCTAATAGAGGCAAAAGCAATCAAGGGTAGTTTAGGGTTAGGGTTAGGGTTAGGGTTAGTGTTAGGGTTAGGGTACGGCTTAGGGTACGGCGTAGGGTATGGTTTAGGGTTAGGGTTAGGGTTAGGGTTAGGGTTAGGGTACGGCTTAGGGTACGGGTTAGGGTACGGGTGAGGGTACGGCGTAGTGTATAGGTTAGGGTTAGGGTTAGGGTTAGGGTACGGCTTAGGGTATGGGATAGGGTACGGGTGAGGGTACGTCGTTGGGTAGGGGTTAGGTTTAGGGTTAGGGTTAGTGTTAGGGTTAGGGTACGGCTTAGGGTATGGGATAGGTTACGGGTGAGGGTACGGCGTAGGGTAGGGGTTAGGGTTAGGTTTAGGGTTAGTGTTAGGTTTAGGGTACCGCTTAGGGTATGGGATAGGGTACGGCGTAGGGTAGCGGTTAGGGTTAGGGTTAGGGTACGGCTTAGGATACGGGTTAGGGTACGGGTGAGGGTGCGGCGTAGCGTATGGGTTAGGGTTAGGGTTAGGGTTAGGGTACGGCTTAGGGTACGGGTTAGGGTACGGGTGAGGGTACGGCGTAGGTTATGGGTTAGGGTTAGGGTTAGGGTTAGGGTTAGTTTTAGGGTTAGGGATTGGTTTAGGGTAAGGGTTAGGATTAGCATACTTGTTCGGGTTAGGGTTTTGGTTAGGGTTAGGGTACGCGTTACGGTTAGGGTATGGGTTAGGTTTAGGGTACACGTTAGGATTAGGGTATTTATTAAACCTATCCCACTCTCTAGATACCACTTAGCACGTAAAGGAATATTATTTGGGGTTCAGCCATGGAGAAGATTTTAGTCACTAGGATAAGATAAAGAATAAACACATTATAAAAAAAATCACATAAGGTTTTCTTTTTAACCTGTTCTTTAAAACACTAGTGTTTAGGAAATCTAATGGAGGCAAAAGCAGTAAAGGGTAGTTTAGGGTTAGGGTTAGGGTAGGGCTTAGGATACGGGTGAGGGTACTGGTGAGGGTACTGCGTAGGTTATTGGTTAGGGTTAGGGTACGGCTTAGGATACGGGTTAGGATATGGGTTAGGTTACGGCGTTGGGTATGGGTGAGGGTTAGGGTTAGGGTTAGGGTAAGGCTTTGGGTACGGGTTAGGGTACGGGTGAGGGTACGGCGTAGGGTAGAGGTTAGGGTTAGGTTTAGGATTAGGGTACGGCTTAGGATACGGGTTAGGGTATGGGTGAGGGTACGGCGTAGCGTATGGGTTAGGGTTAGGGTTAGGGTTAGGGTACACGTTAGGATTAGGGTATTTATTAAACCTATCCCACTCTCTAGATACCACTTAGCACGTAAAGGAATATTATTTAGGGTCCAGCCATGGAGAAGATTTTCGTCACTAGGATAAGATAAAGAATAAACACATTATAAAAAAATCACATTAGGATTTTCTTTTTAACCTGTTCCTTAAAACACTAGTGCTTAGGAAATCTAATGGAGGCAAAAGCAGTCAAGGGTAGTTTAGGGTTAGGGTTAGGGTTAGGGTTAGTGTTAGGGTTAGGGTACGGCTTAGGGTATGGGATAGGGTATGGGTGAGGGTACGGCATAGGGTAGGGTTTAGGGTTAGGGTTAGTGTTAGGGTTAGGGTTAGGGTATGGCTTAGGGTACGGGTGAGGGTACTGTGTAGGTCATTGGTTAGGGTTAGGTTAAGGCTTAGGATACAGGTTATTGTATGGGTTAGGGTACGGCGCAGGGTATGGTTAAGGGTTAGGGTTAGGGTTAGGGTTAGAGTTAGGGTACGGCTTAGGTTACGGGTTAGGGAACGTGTGAGGGTACGGCGTAGTGTATAGGTTGGGGTTAGGGTTAGGGTACGGCTTAGGGTACGGATTAGGTTATGGGTGAGGGTACGGCGTAGGGTATGGGTTAGGGTTAGGGTTAGGGTTAGTGTTAGTGTTAGGGTTAGGGTACGGCTTAGCGTATGGGATAGGGTACGGGTGAGGGTACGGCGTAGGGTAGGGGTTAGGGTTAGGGTTAGGGTTAGGGTTAGGGTATGGCTTAGGGTACGGGTGAGGGTACGGGTGAGGGTACTGCGTAGGGTATTGGTTAGGGTTAGGGTACGGCTTAGGATACGTGTTAGGGTACGGGTTAGGGTACGGCGTAGAGTGTGGGTTAGGGTTAGGGTTAGTGTTAGGGTTAGGGTTACGGTACGTCTTAGGGTACGTGTTAGGGTACGGGTTAGGGTACGGCTTAGGTTATGGGATAGGGTACAGGTGAGGGTATGGCATAGGGTAAGTGTTAGGGTTAGGTTTAGGGTTAGGGTTAGGGTTAGGGTACGGCTTAGGGTACGGGTGAGGGTATGGGTGAGGATACTGCGTAGGGTATTGGTTAGGGTTAGGGTACGGCTTAGGATACGGGTTAGGGTACGTGTTAGGGTATGGCGTACGCTATGGGTTAGGGTTAGGGTTAGGGTTAGGGTTAGGGTTAGGGTACGGCTTAGGGTACGGGTTAGGGTATGGGTGAGGTAACGGCGTAGGGTATAGTTTAGTGTTAGGGTTAGGGTTAGGGTACGGCTTAGGGTACGGGTTATGGTACGGGTGAGGTTATGGCTTAGTGTATAGGTTAGGGTTAGGGTTAGGGTTAGGGTATGGCTTAGGGTACGGGTGAGGGTACGTGTGAGGGTACTGTGTAGGGTATTGGTTAGGGTTAGGGTACGGCTTAGGATATGTGTTAGGGTACGGGTTAGGGTACGGCGTAGAGTGTGGGTTAGGGTTAGGGTTAGTGTTAGGTTTAGGGTTACGGTACGTCTTAGGGTACGTGTTAGGGTACGGGTTAGGGTACGGCTTAGGTTATGGGATAGGGTACAGGTGAGGGTATGGCATAGGGTAGGGGTTAGGGTTAGGTTTAGGGTTAGGGTTAGGGTTAGGGTACGGCTTAGGGTACGGGTGAGGGTATGGGTGAGGATACTGCGTAGGGTATTGGTTAGGGTTAGGGTACGGCTTAGGATACGTGTTAGGGTACGGGTTAGGGTACGGCGTAGAGTGTGGGTTAGGGTTAGGGTTAGTGTTAGGGTTAGGGTTACGGTACGTCTTAGGGTACGTGTTAGGGTATGGGTTAGGGTACGGCTTAGGTTATGGGATAGGGTACAGGTGAGGGTATGGCATAGGGTAGGGGTTAGGGTTAGGTTTAGGGTTAGGGTTAGGGTTAGGGTACGGCTTAGGGTACGGGTGAGGGTATGGGTGAGGATACTGCGTAGGGTATTGGTTAGGGTTAGGGTACGGCTTAGGATACGGGTTAGGGTACG
The DNA here is from genome assembly GCF_028564815.1 of Eubalaena glacialis. Lineage (NCBI taxonomy): Eukaryota > Metazoa > Chordata > Mammalia > Artiodactyla > Balaenidae > Eubalaena > Eubalaena glacialis. The sequence goes on from NW_026871256.1 coordinate 122,032, forward strand.
TGTTAGGGTATGGCGTACGCTATGGGTTAGGGTTAGGGTTAGGGTTAGGGTTAGGGTTAGGGTACGGCTTAGGGTACGGGTTAGGGTATGGGTGAGGTTACGGCGTAGGGTATAGTTTAGGGTTAGGGTTAGGGTTAGGGTACGGCTTAGGGTACGGGTTAGGGTACGGGTGAGGGTATGGCGTAGTGTATAGGTTAGGGTTAGGGTTAGGGTTAGGGTATGGCTTAGGGTACGGGTGAGGGTACGTGTGAGGGTACTGTGTAGGGTATTGGTTATGGTTAGGGTACGGCTTAGAATACGGGTTAGGGTACGGTTTAGGGTACGGCGTAGGGTATGGGTTAGGGTTAGGGTTAGGGTACGGCTTAGGGTACGGCTTAGCGTACGGGTGAGGGTACGGCGCAGTGTATAGGTTAGGGTTAGGGTTAGGGTTAAGGTACGGCTTAGGGTATGGGATAGGGTACGGGTGAGGGTACGGCGTAGGGTAGGGGTTAGGTTTAGGGTTAGGGTTAGTGTTACGGTTAGGGTACGGCTTAGGGTATGGGATAGGTTACGGTGAGAGTACGGCGTAGGGTAGGGGTTAGGGTTAGGTTTAGGGTTAGTGTTAGGTTTAGGGTACCGCTTAGGGTATGGGATAGGGTACGGCGTAGGGTAGCGGATAGGGTTAGGGTTAGGGTTAGGGTACGGCTTAGGATACGGGTTAGGGTATGGGTGAGGGTGCGGCGTAGCGTATGGGTTAGGGTTAGGGTTAGGGTACGGCTTAGGGTATGGGTTAGGGTACGGGTGAAGTTACGGCGTAGGTTATGGGTTAGGGTTAGGGTTAGGGTTAGGGTTAGTTTTAGGGTTAGGGATTGGTTTAGGGTACGGGTTAGGATTAGCATACTTGTTCGGGTTAGGGTTTTGGTTAGGGTTAGGGTACGCGTTAGGGTTAGGGTATGGGTTAGGTTTAGGGTACACGTTAGGATTAGGGTATTTATTAAACCTATCCCACTCTCTAGATACCACTTAGCACGTAAAGGAATATTGTTTGGGGTTCAGCCATGGAGAAGATTTTAGTCACTAGGATAAGATAAAGAATAAACACATTATAAAAAAAATCACATAAGGTTTTCTTTTTAACCTGTTCTTTAAAACACTAGTGTTTAGGAAATCTAATGGAGGCAAAAGCAGTAAAGGGTAGTTTAGGGTTAGGGTTAGGGTTAGGGTTAGGGTAGGGCTTAGGATACGGGTGAGGGTACTGGTGAGGGTACTGCGTAGGTTATTGGTTAGGGTTAGGGTACGGCTTAGGATACGGGTTAGGATATGGGTTAGGTTACGGTGTTGGGTATGGGTGAGGGTTAGGGTTAGGGTTAGGGTAAGGCTTTGGGTAAGGGTTAGGGTACGGGTGAGGGTACGGCGTAGGGTAGAGGTTAGGGTTAGGTTTAGGGTTAGGGTACGGCTTAGGATACGGGTTAGGGTATGGGTGAGGGTACGGCGTAGCGTATGGGTTAGGGTTAGGGTTAGGGTTAGTTTTAGGGTTAGGGATTGGTTTAGGGTACGGGTTAGGATTAGCGTACGTGTTAGGGTTAGGGTTTGGGTTAGGGTTAGGGTACGCATTAGGGTTAGGGTATGGGTTAGGGTTAGGGTACACGTTAGGATTAGGGTATTTATTAAACCTATCCCACTCTCTAGATACCACTTAGCACGTAAAGGAATATTATTTAGGGTCCAGCCATGGAGAAGATTTTCGTCACTAGGATAAGATAAAGAATAAACACATTATAAAAAAATCACATTAGGATTTTCTTTTTAACCTGTTCCTTAAAACACTCGTGCTTAGGAAATCTAATGGAGGCAAAAGCAGTCAAGGGTAGTTTAGGGTTAGGGTTAGGGTTAGGGTTAGTGTTAGGGTTAGGGTACGGCTTAGGGTATGGGATAGGGTATGGGTGAGGGTACGGCATAGGGTAGGGTTTAGGGTTAGGGTTAGTGTTAGGGTTAGGGTTAGGGTATGGCTTAGGGTACGGGTGAGGGTACTGTGTAGGTCATTGGTTAGGGTTAGGTTAAGGCTTAGGATACAGGTTATTGTATGGGTTAGGGTACGGTGCAGGGTATGGTTAAGGGTTAGGGTTAGGGTTAGGGTTAGAGTTAGGGTACGGCTTAGGGTACGGGTTAGGGAACGGGTGAGGGTTCGGCGTAGTGTATAGGTTAGGGTTAGGGTTAGGGTACGGCTTAGGGTACGGATTAGGTTATGGGTGAGGGTACGGCGTAGGGTATGGGTTAGGGTTAGGGTTAGGGTTAGTGTTATTGTTAGGGTTAGGGTACGGCTTAGCGTATGGGATAGGGTACGGGTGAGGGTACGGCGTAGGGTAGGGGTTAGGGTTAGGGTTAGGGTTAGGGTTAGGGTATGGCTTAGGGTACGGGTGAGGGTACGGGTGAGGGTACTGCGTAGGGTATTGGTTAGGGTTAGGGTACGGCTTAGGATACGTGTTAGGGTACGGGTTAGGGTACGGCGTAGAGTGTGGGTTAGGGTTAGGGTTAGTGTTAGGGTTAGGGTTACGGTACATCTTAGGGTACGTGTTAGGGTACGGGTTAGGGTACGGCTTAGGTTATGGGATAGGGTACAGGTGAGGGTATGGCATAGGGTAGGGGTTAGGGTTAGGTTTAGTGTTAGGGTTAGGGTTAGGGTACGGCTTAGGGTACGGGTGAGGGTATGGGTGAGGATACTGCGTAGGGTATTGGTTAGGGTTAGGGTATGGCTTAGGATACGGGTTAGGGTATGTGTTAGGGTATGGCGTACGCTATGGGTTAGGGTTAGGGTTAGGGTTAGGGTACGGCTTAGGGTACGGGTTAGGGTACGTGTGAGGTTACGGCGTAGGGTATAGTTTAGGGTTAGGGTTAGGGTACGGCTTAGGGTACGGGTTAGGGTACGGGTGAGGGTATGGCGTAGTGTATAGGTTAGGGTTAGGGTTAGGGTTAGGGTATGGCTTAGGGTACGGGTGAGGGTACGGGTGAGGGTACTGTGTAGGGTATTGGTTATGGTTAGGGTACGGCTTAGAATACGGGTTAGGGTACGGTTTAGGGTACGGCGTAGGGTATGGGTTAGGGTTAGGGTTAGGGTTAGGGTTAGGGTTAGGGTACGGCTTAGGGTACGGGTTAGGGTACGGGTGAGGGTACGGTGTAGTGTATAGGTTAGGGTTAGGGTTAGGGTTAGGGTACGGCTTAGGGTATGGGATAGGGTACGGGTGAGGGTACGTCGTTGGGTAGGGGTTAGGTTTAGGGTTAGGGTTAGTGTTAGGGTTAGGGTACGGCTTAGGGTATGGGATAGGTTACGGGTGAGGGTACGGCGTAGGGTAGGGGTTAGGGTTAGGTTTAGGGTTAGTGTTAGGTTTAGGGTACCGCTTAGGGTATGGGATAGGGTACGGCGTAGGGTAGCGGTTAGGGTTAGGGTTAGGGTTAGGGTTAGGGTTAGGGTAAGGCTTTGGGTACGGGTTAGGGTACGGGTGAGGGTACGGCGTAGGGTAGAGGTTAGGGTTAGGGTTAGGGTACGGCTTAGGGTACGGATTAGGTTATGGGTGAGGGTACGGCGTAGGGTATGGGTTAGGGTTAGGGTTAGGGTTAGTGTTAGTGTTAGGGTTAGGGTATGGCTTAGCATATGGGATAGGGTACGGGTGAGGGTACGGCGTAGGGTAGGGGTTAGGGTTAGGGTTAGGGTTAGGGATAGGGTATGGCTTAGGGTACGGGTGAGGGTACGGGTGAGGGTACTGCGTAGGGTATTGGTTAGGGTTAGGGTACGGCTTAGGATACGTGTTAGGGTACGGGTTAGTTTACGGCGTAGAATGTGGGTTAGGGTTAGGGTAAGTGTTAGGGTTAGGGTTACGGTACGTCTTAGGGTACGTGTTAGGGTACGGGTTAGGGTACGGCTTAGGTTATGGGATAGGGTACAGGTGAGGGTATGGCATAGGGTAGGGGTTAGGGTTAGGTTTAGGGTTAGGGTTAGGGTTAGGGTACGGCTTAGGGTACGGGTTAGGGTACGGGTGAGGGTATGGCGTAGTGTATAGGTTAGGGTTAGGGTTAGGGTTAGGGTATGGCTTAGGGTACGGGTGAGGGTACGGGTGAGGGTACTGTGTAGGGTATTGGTTATGGTTAGGGTACGGCTTAGAATACGGGTTAGGGTACGGTTTAGGGTACGGCGTAGGGTATGGGTTAGGGTTAGGGTTAGGGTTAGGGTTAGGGTTAGTGTTAGGGTTAGGGTACGGCTTAGGGTATGGGATAGGTTACGGTGAGGGTACGGCGTAGGGTAGGGGTTAGGTTTAGGGTTAGGGTTAGTGTTAGGGTTAGGGTACGGCTTAGGGTATGGGATAGGTTACGGTGAGGGTACGGCGTAGGTTAGGGGTTAGGGTTAGGTTTAGGGTTAGTGTTAGGTTTAGGGTACCGCTTAGGGTATGGGATAGGGTACGGCGTAGGGTAGCGGTTAGGGTTAGGGTTAGGGTTAGGGTACGGCTTAGGATACGGGTTAGGGTATGGGTGAGGGTGCGGCGTAGCGTATGGGTTAGGGTTAGGGTTAGGGTTAGGGTACGGCTTAGGGTATCGGTTAGGGTACGGGTGAGGTTACGGCGTAGGTTATGGGTTAGGGTTAGGGTTAGGGTTAGGGTTAGTTTTAGGGTTAGGGATTGGTTTAGGGTACGGGTTAGGATTAGCATACTTGTTCGGGTTAGGGTTTTGGTTAGGGTTAGGGTACGCGTTAGGGTTAGGGTATGGGTTAGGTTTAGGGTACACGTTAGGATTAGGGTATTTATTAAACCTATCCCACTCTCTAGATACCACTTAGCACGTAAAGGAATATTATTTGGGGTTCAGCCATGGAGAAGATTTTAGTCACTAGGATAAGATAAAGAATAAACACATTATTAAAAAAATCACATAAGGTTTTCTTTTTAAGCTGTTCCTTAAAACACTAGTGTTTAGGAAATCTAATGGAGGCAAAAGCAGTAAAGGGTAGTTTAGGGTTAGGGTTAGGGTTAGGGTAAGGGTAGGGCTTAGGATACGGGTGAGGGTACTGGTGAGGGTACTGCGTAGGTTATTGGTTAGGGTTAGGGTACGGCTTAGGATACGGCTTAGGATATGGGTTAGGTTACGGCGTTGGGTATGGGTGAGGGTTAGGGTTAGGGTTAGGGTAAGGCTTTGGGAAGGGGTTAGGGTACGGGTGAGGGTACGGCGTAGGGTAGAGGTTAGGGTTAGGTTTAGGATTAGGGTACGGCTTAGGATACGGGTTAGGGTATGGGTGAGGGTACGGCGTAGCATATGGGTAAGGGTTAGGGTTAGGGTAAGGGTTAGTTTTAGGGTTATGGATTGGTTTTGGGTACGGGTTAGGATTAGCGTACGTGTTAGTGTTAGGGTTTGGGTTAGGGTTAGGGTACGCATTAGGGTTAGGGTATGGGTTAGGGTTAGGGTACACATTAGGATTAGGGTATTTATTAAACCTATCCCACTCTCTAGATACCACTTAGCACGTAAAGGAATATTATTTAGGGTCCACCCATGGAGAAGATTTTAGTCACTAGGATAAGATAAAGAATAAACACATTATAAAAAAATCACATAAGGATTTTCTTTTTAACCTGTTCCTTAAAACACTAGTGCTTAGGAAATCTAATGGAGGCAAAAGCAGTCAAGGGTAGTTTAGGGTTAGGGTTAGGGTTAGGGTTAGTGTTAGGGTTAGGGTACGGCTTAGGGTATGGGATAGGGTATGGGTGAGGGTACGGCATAGGGTAGGGTTTAGGGTTAGGGTTAGTGTTAGGGTTAGGGTTAGGGTATGGTTTAGGGTACGGGTGAGGGTACTGTGTAGGTCATTGGTTAGGGTTAGGTTAAGGCTTAGGATACAGGTTATTGTATGGGTTACGGTACGGCGCAGGGTATGGTTAAGGGTTAGGGTTAGGGTTAGGGTTAGAGTTAGGGTACGGCTTAGGGTACGGGTTAGGGAACGGGTGAGGGTACGGCGTAGTGTATAGGTTAGGGTTAGGGTTAGGGTACGGCTTAGGGTACGGATTAGGTTATGGGTGAGGGTACAGCATAGGGTATGGGTTAGGGTTAGGGTTAGGGTTAGTGTTAGTGTTAGGGTTAGGGTACGGCTTAGCGTATGGGATAGGGTACGGGTGAGGGTACGGCGTAGGGTAGGGGTTAATGTTAGGGTTAGGGTTAGGGTTAGGGTATGGCTTAGGGTACGGGTGATGGTACGGGTGAGGGTACTACGTAGGGTATTGGTTAGGGTTAGGGTACGGCTTAGGATACGTGTTAGGGTACGGGTTAGGGTACGGCGTAGAGTGTGGGTTAGGGTTAGGGTTAGGGTTAGGGTTAGGGTTAGGGTACGGCTTAGGGTACGGGTTAGGGTACGGGTGAGGTTACGGCGTAGGGTATAGTTTAGGGTTAGGGTTAGGGTTAGGGTACGGCTTAGGGTACGGGTTAGGGTACGGGTGAGGGTATGGCGTAGTGTATAGGTTAGGGTTAGGGTTAGGGTTAGGGTATGGCTTAGGGTACGGGTGAGGGTACGGGTGAGGGTACTGTGTAGGGTATTGGTTATGGTTAGGGTACGGCTTAGAATACAGGTTAGGGTACGGTTTAGGGTACGGCGTAGGGTATGGGTTAGGGTTAGGGTTAGGGTTAGGGTTAGGGTACGGCTTAGGGTACGGGTGAGGGTACGGCGTAGTGTATAGGTTAGGGTTAGGGTTAGGGTTAGGGTACGGCTTAGGGTATGGGATAGGGTACGGGTGAGGGTACATCGTTGGGTAGGGGTTAGGTTTAGGGTTAGGGTTAGTGTTAGGGTTAGGGTACGGCTTAGGGTATGGGATAGGTTACGGGTGAGGGTACGGCATAGGGTAGGGGTTAGGGTTAGGTTTAGGGTTAGTGTTAGGTTTAGGGTACCGCTTAGGGTATGGGATAGGGTACGGCGTAGGGTAGCGGTTAGGGTTAGGGTTAGGGTTAGGGTACGGCTTAGGATACGGCTTAGGGTACGGGTGAGGGTGCGGCGTAGCGTATGGGTTAGGGTTAGGGTTAGGGTTAGGGTACGGCTTAGGGTACGGGTTAGGGTACGGGTGAGGGTACGGCGTAGGTTATGGGTTAGGGTTAGGGTTAGGGTTAGGGTTAGTTTTAGGGTTAGGGATTGGTTTAGGGTAAGGGTTAGGATTAGCATACTTGTTCGGGTTAGGGTTTTGGTTAGGGTTAGGGTACGCGTTAGGGTTAGGGTATGGGTTAGGTTTAGGGTACACGTTAGGATTAGGGTATGTATTAAACCTATCCCACTCTCTAGATACCACTTAGCACGTAAAGGAATATTATTTGGGGTTCAGCCATGGAGAAGATTTTAGTCACTAGGATAAGATAAAGAATAAACACATTATAAAAAAAATCACGTAAGGTTTTCTTTTTAACCTGTTCTTTAAAACACTAGTGTTTAGGAAATCTAATGGAGGCAAAAGCAGTAAAGGGTAGTTTAGGGTTAGGGTTAGGGTAGGGCTTAGGATACGGGTGAGGGTACTGGTGAGGGTACTGCGTAGGTTATTGGTTAGGGTTAGGGTACGGCTTAGGATACGGGTTAGGATATGGGTTAGGTTACGGCGTTGGGTATGGGTGAGGGTTAGGGTTAGGGTTAGGGTAAGGCTTTGGGTACGGGTTAGGGTACGGGTGAGGGTACGGCGTAGGGTAGAGGTTAGGGTTAGGTTTAGGATTAGGGTACGGCTTAGGATACGGGTTAGGGTATGGGTGAGGGTACGGCGTAGCGTATGGGTTAGGGTTAGGGTTAGGGTTAGGGTTAGTTTTAGGGTTAGGGATTGGTTTAGGGTACGGGTTAGGATTAGCGTACGTGTTAGGGTTAGGGTTTGGGTTAGGGTTAGGGTACGCATTAGGGTTAGGGTATGGGTTAGGGTTAGGGTACACGTTAGGATTAGGGTATTTATTAAACCTATCCCACTCTCTAGATACCACTTAGCACGTAAAGGAATATTATTTAGGGTCCAGCCATGGAGAAGATTTTCGTCACTAGGATAAGATAAAGAATAAACACATTATAAAAAAATCACATTAGGATTTTCTTTTTAACCTGTTCCTTAAAACACTAGTGCTTAGGAAATCTAATGGAGGCAAAAGCAGTCAAGGGTAGTTTAGGGTTAGGGTTAGGGTTAGGGTTAGTGTTAGGGTTAGGGTACGGCTTAGGGTATGGGATAGGGTATGGGTGAGGGTACGGCATAGGGTAGGGTTTAGGGTTAGGGTTAGTGTTAGGGTTAGGGTTAGGGTATGGCTTAGGGTACGGGTGAGGGTACTGTGTAGGTCATTGGTTAGGGTTAGGTTAAGGCTTAGGATACAGGTTATTGTATGGGTTAGGGTACGGCGCAGGGTATGGTTAAGGGTTAGGGTTAGGGTTAGGGTTAGAGTTAGGGTACGGCTTAGGGTACGGGTTAGGGAACGGGTGCAGGTACGGCGTAGTGTATAGGTTAGGGTTAGGGTTAGGGTACGGCTTAGGGTACGGATTAGGTTATGGGTGAGGGTACGGCGTAGGGTATGGGTTAGGGTTAGGGTTAGGGTTAGTGTTAGTGTTAGGGTTAGGGTACAGCTTAGCGTATGGGATAGGGTACGGTTGAGGGTACGGCGTAGGGTAGGGGTTAGGGTTAGGGTTAGGGTTAGGGTTAGGGTATGGCTTAGGGTACGGGTGAGGGTACGGGTGAGGGTACTGCGTAGGGTATTGGTTAGGGTTAGGGTACGGCTTAGGATACGTGTTAGGGTACGGGTTAGGGTGCGGCGTAGAGTGTGGGTAAGGGTTAGGGTTAGTGTTAGGGTTAGGGTTACGGTACGTCTTAGGGTACGTGTTAGGGTACGGGTTAGGGTACGGCTTAGGTTATGGGATAGGGTACAGGTGGGGGTATGGCATAGGGTAGGGGTTAGGGTTAGGTTTAGGGTTAGGGTTAGGGTTAGGGTACGGCTTAGGGTATGGGTGAGGGTATGGGTGAGGATACTGCGTAGGGTATTGGTTAGGGTTAGGGTACGGCTTAGGATACGGGTTAGGGTACGTGTTAGGGTATGGCGTACGCTATGGGTTAGGGTTAGGGTTAGGGTTAGGGTTAGGGTTAGGGTACGGATTAGGGTACGGGTTAGGGTATGGGTGAGGTTACGGCGTAGGGTATAGTTTAGGGTTAGGGTTAGGGTTAGGGTACGGCTTAGGGTACGGGTTAGGGTACGGGTGAGGGTATGGCGTAGTGTATAGGTTAGGGTTAGCGTTAGGGTTAGGGTATGGCTTAGGGTACGGGTGAGGGTACGGGTGAGGGTACTGTGTAGGGTATTGGTTATGGTTAGGGTACGGCTTAGAATACGGGTTAGGGTACGGTTTAGGGTACGGCGTAGGGTATGGGTTAGGGTTAGGGTTAGGGTTAGGGTTAGGGTTAGGGTACGGCTTAGGGTACGGGTTAGCGTACTGGTGAGGGTACGGCGCAGTGTATAGGTTAGGGTTAGGGTTAGGGTTAGGGTACGGCTTAGGGTATGGGATAGGTTACGGTGAGGGTACGGCGTAGGGTAGGGGTTAGGGTTAGGTTTAGGTTTAGTGTTAGGTTTAGGGTACCGCTTAGGGTATGGGATAGGGTACGGCGTAGGGTAGCGGTTAGGGTTAGGGTTAGGGTTAGGGTACGGCTTAGGATACGGGTTAGGGTATGGGTGAGGGTGCGGCGTAGCGTATGGGTTAGGGTTAGGGTTAGGGTTAGTGTTAGTGTTAGGATTAGGGTACGGCTTAGCGTATGGGAAAGGGTACTGGTGAGGGTACGGCATAGGGTAGGGTTTAGGGTTAGGGTTAGGGTTAGGGTACGGCTTAGGATACGGGTTAGGGTACGGGTGAGGGTACGGCGTAGCGTATGGTTTAGGTTTAGGGTTAGGGTTAGGGTACGGCTTAGGGTACGGTTTAGGGTACGGGTGAGGGTACGGTGTAGGTTATGGGTTAGGTTAGGGTTAGGGTTAGGGTTAGTTTTAGGGTTAGGGATTGGTTTAGGGTACGGGTTAGGATTAGCATACGTGTTCGGGTTAGGGTTTTGGTTAGGGTTAGGGTACGCGTTAGGGTTAGGGTATGGGTTAGGTTTAGGGTACACGTTAGGATTAGGGTATTTATTAAACCTATCCCACTCTCTAGATTCCACTTAGCACGTAAAGGAATATTATTTGGGGTTCAGATATGGAGAAGATTTTAGTCACTAGGATAAGATAAAGAATGAACACATTATAAAAAAATCACATAAGGTTTTCTTTTTAACCTGTTCCTTAAAACACTAGTGTTTAGGAAATCTAATGGAGGCAAAAGCAGTAAAGGGTAGTTTAGGGTTAGTGTTAGGGTTAGGGTTAGGGTAGGGCTTAGGATACGGGTGAGGGTACTGGTGAGGGTACTGCGTAGGTTATTGGTTAGGGTTAGGGTACGGCTTAGGATACGGGTTAGGATATGGGTTAGGTTACGGCGTTGGGTATGGGTGAGGGTTAGGGTTAGGGTTAGGGTAAGGCTTTGGGAAGGGGTTAGGGAACGGGTGAGGGTACGGCGTAGGGTAGAGGTTAGGGTTAGGTTTAGTATTAGGGTACGGCTTAGGATACGGGTTAGGGTATGGGTGAGGGTACGGCGTAGCGTATGTGTTAGGGTTAGGGTTAGGGTTAGGGTTAGTTTTAGGGTTAGGGATTGGTGTAGGGTACGGGTTAGGATTAGCGTACGTGTTAGGGTTAGGGTTTGGGTTAGGGTTAGGTTACGCATTAGGGTTAGGGTATGGGTTAGGGTTAGGGTACACGTTAGGATTAGGGTATTTATTAAACCTATCCCACTCTCTAGATACCACTTAGCACGTAAAGGAATATTATTTAGGGTCCAGCCATGGAGAAGATTTTCGTCACTAGGATAAGATAAAGAATAAACACATTATAAAAAAATCACATTAGGATTTTCTTTTTAACCTGTTCCTTAAAACACTAGTGCTTAGGAAATCTAATGGAGGCAAAAGCAGTCAAGGGTAGTTTAGGGTTAGGGTTAGGGTTAGGGTTAGGGTTAGTGTTAGGGTTAGGGTACGGCTTAGGGTATGGGATAGGGTATGGGTGAGGGTACGGCATAGGGTAGGGTTTAGGGTTAGGGTTAGTGTTAGGGTTAGGGTTAGGGTATGGCTTAGGGTACGGGTGAGGGTACTGTGTAGGTCATTGGTTAGGGTTAGGTTAAGGCGTAGGATACAGGTTATTGTATGGGTTAGGGTACGGCGCAGGGTATGGGTAAGGGTTAGGGTTACGGTTAGGGTTAGAGTTAGGGTACGGCTTAGGGTACGGGTTAGGGAACGGGTGAGGGTACGGCGTAGTGTATAGGTTAGGGTTAGGGTTAGGGTACGGCTTAGGGTACGGATTAGGTTATGGGTGAGGGTACGGCGTAGGGTATGGGTTAGGGTTAGGGTTAGGGTTAGTGTTAGTGTTAGGGTTAGGGTACGGCTTAGGGTATGGAATAGGGTACGGGTGAGGGTACGGCGTAGGGTAGGGGTTAGGATTAGGGTTAGGGTTAGGGTTAGGGTATGGCTTAGGGTACGGGTGAGGGTACGGGTGAGGGTACTGCGTAGGGTATTGGTTAGGGTTAGGGTACGGCTTAGGATACGTGTTAGGGTACGGGTTAGGGTACGGCATAGAGTGTGGGTTAGGGTTAGGGTTAGTGTTAGGGTTAGGGTTACGGTACGTTTTAGGGTACGTGTTAGGGTACGGGTGAGGGTACGTCGTAGGTTATGGGTTAGGGTCAGGGTTAGGGTTAGGGTTAGGGTACGGCTTAGGATACGGGTTAGGGTACGGGTGAGGGTACGGCGTAGGTTATGGGTTAGGGTTAGGGTTAGTGTTAGGGTTATGGTACGGCTTAGGTTATGGGATAGGGTACAAGTGAGGGTATGGCATAGGGTAGGGGTTAGGGTTAGGGTTAGGGTTAGGGTTAGGGTTAGGGTACGGCTTAGGGTACGGGTGAGGGTATGGGTGAGGATAGTGCGTAGGGTATTGGTTAGGGTTAGGGTACGGCTTAGGATACGGGTTAGGGTACGTGTTAGGGTATGGCGTACGTTATGGGTTAGGGTTAGGGTTAGGGTTAGGGTTAGGGTTAGGGTACGGCTTAGGGTACGGTTTATGGTACGGGTGAGGGTACGGCGTAGCGTATGGTTTAGGGTTAGGGTTAGGGTTAGGGTACGGCTTAGGGCACAGGTTAGGGTACGGGTGAGGGTATGGTGTAGTGTATAGGTTAGGGTTAGGGTACGGCTTAGAATACGGGTTAGGGTACGGGTTAGGGTACGGCGTAGGGTATGGGTTAGGGTTAGGGTTAGGATTAGGGTAGGGCTTAGGGCACGGTTAGGGTACGGGTGAGGGTACGGCGTAGTGTATAGGTTAGGGTTCGGGTTAGGGTTAGGGTACGGCTTAGGATACGGGTTAGGGTACGGGTGAGGGTACGGCGTAGGGTAGGGGTTAGGTTTAGGGTTAGGGTTAGTGTTAGGGTTAGGGTACGGCTTAGGGTATGGGATAGGTTACGGGTGAGGGTACGGCGTAGGGTAGGGGTTAGGGTTAGGTTTAGGGTTAGTGTTAGGTTTAGGGTACCGCTTAGGGTATGGGATAGGGTACGGCGTAGGGTAGCGGTTAGGGTTAGGGTTAGGGTTAGGGTACGGCTTAGGGTACGGGTGAGGGTACGGATGAGGGTACTGCGTAGGGTATTGGTTAGGTTAGGATATGGCTTAGGATACGGGTTAGGGTACGGGTTAGGGTATGGCCTAGGGTATTGGTTAGGGTTAGGGTTAGGGTTAGGGTTAGGGTTAGGGTACGGCTTAGGATACGGGTTAGGGTACGGGTGAGGGTATGGCGTAGCGTATGGGTTAGGGTTAGGGTTAGGGTCCGTCTTAGGGTACGGGTTAGGGTACGGGTGAGGGTACGGCGTAGGGTAAGGGTTAAGGTTAGGGTTAGGGTTAGGGTTAGTTTTAGGGTTAGGGATTGGTTTAGGGTACGGGTTAGGATTAGCGTACGTGTTAGGGTTAGGTTTTGGGTTAGGGTTAGGGTACGCGTTAGGGTTAGGGTATGGGTTAGGGTTAGGGTACACGTTAGGATTAGGGTATTTATTAAACCTATCCCACTCTCTAGATACCACTTAGCACGTAAAGGAATATTATTAGGGATCCAGCCATGGAGAAGATTTTAGTCACTAGGATAAGATAAAGAATAAACACATTATAAAAAAATCACATTAGGATTTTCTTTTTAACCTGTTCCTTAAAACACTAGTGCTTAGGAAATCTAATAGAGGCAAAAGCAATCAAGGGTAGTTTAGGGTTAGTGTTAGGGTTAGGGTTAGTGTTAGGGTTAGGGTACGGCTTAGGGTATGGGATAGGGTATGGGTGAGGGTACGGCGTAGGGTAGGGGTTAGGGTTAGGGTTAGGGTTATGGTTAGGGTATGGCTTAGGGTACGGGTGAGGGTACGGGTGAGGGTACTGCGTAGGGTATTGGTTAGGGTTAGGGTTTGGCTTAGGATACGTGTTAGGGTACGGGTTAGGGTACGGCGTAGAGTGTGGCTTAGGGTTAGGGTTAGTGTTAGGGTTAGGGTTACGGTACGTCTTAGGGTACGTGTTAGGGTACGGGTGAGGGTACGGCGTAGGTTATGGGTTAGGGTTAGGGTTAGGGTTAGGGTATGGCTTAGGGTACGGGTGAGGGTACGGCGTAGGTTATGGGTTAGGGTTAGGGTTAGTGTTAGGGTTATGGTACGGCTTAGGTTATGGGATAGGGTACAGGTGAGGGTATGGCATAGGGTAGGGGTTAGGGTTAGGTTTAGGGTTAGGGTTAGGGTTAGGGTATGGCTTAGGGTACGGGTGAGGGTATGGGTGAGGATACTGCGTAGGGTATTGGTTAGGGTTAGGGTACGGCTTAGGATACGGGTTAGGGTACGTGTTAGGGTATGGAGTACGCTATGGGTTAGGGTTAGGGTTAGGGTTAGGGGTAGGGTACGGCTTAGGGTACGGGTTAGGTTATGGGTGAGGTTACGGCGTAGGGTATAGTTTAGGGTTAGGGTTAGGGTTAGGGTACGGCTTAGGGTACGGGTTAGGGTACGGGTGAGGGTATGGCGTAGTGTATAGGTTAGGGTTAGAGTTAGGGTTAGGGTATGGCTTAGGGTACGGGTGAGGGTACGGGTGAGGGTACTGTGTAGGGTATTGGTTATGGTTAGGGTACGGCTTAGAATACGGGTTAGGGTACGGTTTAGGGTACGGCGTAGGGTATGGGTTAGGGTTAGGGTTAGGGTTAGGGTTAGGGTTAGGGTACGGCTTAGGGTACGGGTTAGGGTACGGGTGAGGGTACGGCGTACTGTATGGGTTAGGGTTAGGGTTAGGGTACGGCTTAGGGTATGGGATAGGGTACGGGTGAGGGTACGGCGTAGGGTAGGGGTTAGGTTTAGGGTTAGGGTTAGTGTTAGGGTTAGGGTACGGCTTAGGGTATGGGATAGGTTACGGGTGAGGGTACGGCGTAGGGTAGGGGTTAGGGTTAGGTTTAGGGTTAGTGTTACGTTTAGGGTACCGCTTAGGGTATGGGATAGGGTACGGCGTAGGGTAGCGGTTAGGGTTAGGGTTAGGGTACGGCTTAGGATACGGGTTAGGGTACGGGTGAGGGTGCGGCGTAGCCTATGGGTTAGGGTTAGGGTTAGGGTTAGGGTACGGCTTAGGGTACGGGTTAGGGTACGGGTGAGGGTACGGCGTAGGTTATGGGTTAGGGTTAGGGTTAGGGTTAGGGTTAGGGTTAGGGATTGGTTTAGGGTACGGGTTAGGATTAGCATACTTGTTCGGGTTAGGGTTTTGGTTAGGGTTAGGGTACGCGTTAGGGTTAGGGTATGGGTTAGCTTTAGGGTACACGTTAGGATTAGGGTATTTATTAAACCTATCCCACTCTCTAGATACCACTTAGCACGTAAAGGAATATTATTTGGGGTTCAGCCATGGAGAAGATTTTCGTTACTAGGATAAGATAAAGAATAAACACATTATAAAAAAATCACATTAGGATTTTCTTTTTAACCTGTTCCTTAAAACACTAGTGTTTAGGAAATCTAATGGAGGCAAAAGCAGTAAAGGGTAGTTTAGGGTTAGGGTTAGGGTTAGGGTTAGGGTAGGGCTTAGGATACGGGTGAGGGTACTGGTGAGGGTACTGCGTAGGTTATTGGTTAGGGATAGGGTATGGCTTAGGATACGGGTTAGGATATGGGTTAGGTTACGGCGTTGGGTATGGGTGAGGGTTAGGGTTAGGGTTAGGGTAAGGCTTTGGGTACGGGTTAGGGTACGGGTGAGGGTACGGCGTAGGGTAGAGGTTAGGGTTAGGTTTAGGGTTAGGGTACGGCTTAGGATACGGGTTAGGGTATGGGTGAGGGTACGGCGTAGCGTATGGGTTAGGGTTAGGGTTAGGGTTAGGGTTAGTTTTAGGGTTAGGGATTGGTTTAGGGTACGGGTTAGGATTAGCGTACGTGTTAGTGTTAGGGTTTGGGTTAGGGTTAGGGTACGCATTAGGGTTAGGGTGTGGGTTAGGTTGAGGGTACACGTTAGGATTAGGGTATTTATTAAACCTATCCCACTCTCTAGATACCACTTAGCACGTAAAGGAATATTATTTAGGGTCCAGCCATGGAGAAGATTTTCGTTACTAGGATAAGATAAAGAATAAACACATTATAAAAAAATCACATTAGGATTTTCTTTTTAACCTGTTCCTTAAAACACTAGTGCTTAGGAAATCTAATGGAGGCAAAAGCAGTCAAGGGTAGTTTAGGGTTAGGGTTAGGGTTAGGGTTAGTGTTAGGGTTAGGGTACGGCTTAGGGTATGGGATAGGGTATGGGTGAGGGTACGGCATAGGGTAGGGTTTAGGGTTAGGGTTAGTGTTAGGGTTAGGGTTAGGGTATGGCTTAGGGTACGGGTGAGGGTACTGTGTAGGTCATTGGTTAGGGTTAGGTTAAGGCTTAGGATACAGGTTATTGTATGGGTTAGGGTACGGCGCAGGGTATGGGTAAGGGTTAGGGTTAGGGTTAGGGTTAGAGTTAGGGTACGGCTTAGGGTACGGGTTAGGGTACGGGTGAGGGTACGGCGTAGTGTATAGGTTAGGGTTAGGGATAGGGTACGGCTTAGGGTACGGGTTAGGTTACGGCGTAGGGTATGGGTTAGGGTTAGGGTTAGGGTTAGGGTACGGCTTAGGGTACCTGTGAGGGTATGGGTGAGGATACTGCGTAGGGTATTGGTTAGGGTTAGGGTACGGCTTAGGATACGGGTTAGGGTACGTGTTAGGGTATGGCGTACGCTATGGGTTAGGGTTAGGGTTAGGGTTAGGGTTAGGGTACGGCTTATGGTACGGGTTAGGGTACGGGTGAGGTTACGGCGTAGGGTATAGTTTAGGGTTAGGGTTAGGGTTAGGGTACGGCTTAGGGTACGGGTTAGGGTACGGGTGAGAGTATGGTGTAGTGTATAGGTTAGGGTTAGGGTTAGGGTTAGGGTATGGCTTAGGGTACGGGTGAGGGTACGGGTGAGGGTACTGTGTAGGGTATTGGTTATGGTTAGGGTACGGGTAGAATACGGGTTAGGGTACGGTTTAGGGTACGGCGTAGGGTATGGGTTAGGGTTAGGGTTAGGGTTAGGGTTAGGGTTAGGGTACGGCTTAGGGTACGGGTTAGGGTACGGGTGAGGGTACGGCGTAGTGTATAGGTTAGGGTTAGGGTTAGGGTTAGGGTACGGCTTAGGTTATGGGATAGGGTACAGGTGAGGGTACGGCGTAGGGTAGGGGTTAGGTTTAGGGTTAGGGTTAGTGTTAGGTTTAGGGTACGGCTTAGGGTATGGGATAGGTTACGGGTGAGGGTACGGCATAGGGTAGGGGTTAGGGTTAGGTTTAGAGTTAGTGTTAGGTTTAGGGTACCGCTTAGGGTATGGGATAGGGTACGGCGTAGGGTAGCGGTTAGGGTTAGGGTTAGGGTTAGGGTACGGCTTAGGATACGGGTTAGGGTTAGGGTTAGGGTATGACGTAGGGTATGGGTTAGGGTTAGGGTTAGGGTTAGGGTTAGGGTTAGGGTTAGGGTACGGCTTAGGATACGGGTTAGGGTACGGGTGAGGGTACGGCGTAGCGTATGGGTTAGGGTTAGGGTTAGGGTACGTCTTAAGGTACGGGTTAGGGTACGGGTGAGGGTACGGGGTAGGGTAAGGGTTAGGGTTAGGGTTAGGGTTAGGGTTAGTTTTAGGGTTAGGGATTGGTTTAGGGTACGGGTTAGGATTAGCGTACGTGTTAGGGTTAGGTTTTCGGTTAGGGTTAGGGTACGCGTTAGGGTTAGGGTATGGGTTAGGGTTAGGGTACACGTTAGGATTAGGGTATTTATTAAACCTATCCCACTCTCTAGATACCACTTAGCACGTAAAGGAATATTATTAGGGATCCAGCCATGGAGAAGATTTTAGTCACTAGGATAAGATAAAGAATAAACACATTATAAAAAAATCACATTAGGATTTTCTTTTTAACCTGTTCCTTAAAACACTAGTGCTTAGGAAATCTAATAGAGGCAAAAGCAATCAAGGGTAGTTTAGGGTTAGGGTTAGGGTTAGGGTTAGTGTTAGGGTTATGGTACGGCTTAGGTTATGGGATAGGGTACAGGTGAGGGTATGGCATAGGGTAGGGGTTAGGGTTAGGGTTAGGGTTAGGGTTACGGTTAGGGTACGGCTTAGGGTACGGGTGAGGGTACGTGTGAGGGTACTGCGTAGGGTATTGGTTAGGGTTAGGATACGGCTTAGGATACGGGTTAGGGTACGGGTTAGGGTATGGCGTAGGCTATGGGTTAGGGTTAGGGTTAGGGTTAGGGTTAGGGTTAGGGTACGGCTTAGGGTACGGGTTAGGGTACGGGTGAGGTTACAGCGTAGGGTATAGTTTAGGGTTAGGGTTAGGGTTAGGGTACGGCTTAGGATACGGGTTAGGGTACGGGTGAGGGTACGGCGTAGCATATGGTTTAGGGTTAGGGTTAGGGTACGGCTTAGGGTATGGGTTAGGGTACAGGTGAGGGTACGGTGTAGGTTATGGGTTAGGGTTAGGGTTAGGGTTAGGGTTAGTTTTAGGGTTAGGGATTGGTTTAGGGTACGGGTTAGGATTAGCATACGTGTTCGGGTTAGGGTTTTGGTTAGGGTTAGGGTACGCGTTAGGGTTAGGGTATGGGTTAGGTTTAGGGTACACTTTAGGATTAGGGTATTTATTAAACCTATCCCACTCTCTAGATACCACTTAGCATGTAAAGGAATATTATTTGGGGTTCAGCCATGGAGAATAGTTTAGTCACTAGGATAAGATAAAGAATAAACACATTATAAAAAAATCACATAAGGTTTTCTTTTTAACCTGTTCCTTAAAACACTAGTGTTTAGGAAATCCAATGGAGGCAAAAGCAGTAAAGGGTAGTTTAGGGTTAGGGTTAGGGTTAGGGTTAGGGTAGGGCTTAGGATACCGGTGAGGGTACTGGTGAGGGTACTGCATAGGTTATTGGTTAGGGTTAGGGTACGGCTTAGGATACGGGTTAGGATATGGGTTAGGTTACGGTGTTGGGTATGGGTGAGCGTTAGGGTTAGGGTTAGTGTAAGGCTTTGGGTACGGGTTAGGGTACGGGTGAGGGTACGGCGTAGGGTAGAGGTTAGGGTTAGGTTTAGGGTTAGGGTACGGCTTAGGATACGGGTTAGGGTATGGGTGAGGGTACGGCGTAGCGTATGGGTTAGGGTTAGGGTTAGGGTTAGGGTTAGTTTTAGGGTTAGGGATTGGTTTAGGGTACGGGTGAGGATTAGCGTACGTGTTAGGGTTAGGGTTTGGGTTAGGGTTAGGGTACGCATTAGGGTTAGGGTTAGGGTACACGTTAGGATTAGGGTATTTATTAAACCTATCCCACTCTCTAGATACCACTTAGCACGTAAAGGAATATTATTTAGGGTCCAGCCATGGAGAAGATTTTCGTTACTAGGATAAGATAAAGAATAAACACATTATAAAAAAATCACATTAGGATTTTCTTTTTAACCTGTTCCTTAAAACACTAGTGCTTAGGAAATCTAATGGAGGCAAAAGCAGTCAAGGGTAGTTTAGGGTTAGGGTTAGGGTTAGGGTTAGTGTTAGGGTTAGGGTACGGCTTAGGGTATGGGATAGGGTATGGGTGAGGGTACGGCATAGGGTAGGGTTTAGGGTTAGGGTTAGTGTTAGGGTTAGGGTTAGGGTACGGCTTAGGGTACGGGTGAGGGTACTGTGTAGGTCATTGGTTAGGGTTAGGTTAAGGCTTAGGATACAGGTTATTGTATGGGTTAGGGTACGGCGCAGGGTATGGGTAAGGGTTAGGGTTAGGGTTAGGGTTAGAGTTAGGGTACGGCTTAGGGTACGGGTTAGGTTACGGGTGAGGGTACGGCGTAGTGTATAGGTTAGGGTTAGGGTTAGGGTACGGCTTTGGGTACGGGTTAGGTTACGGGTGAGGGTACGGCGTAGGGTATGGGTTAGGGTTAGGGTTAGGGTTAGTGTTAGTGTTAGGGTTAGGGTACGGCTTAGCGTATGGGATAGGGTACGGGTGAGGGTACGGCGTAGGGTAGGGGTTAGGGTTAGAGTTAGGGTTAGGGTTGGGGTTAGGGTACGGCTTAGGGTACGGGTGAGGGTACGGGTGAGGGTACTGCGTAGGGTATTGGTTAGGGTTAGGATACGGCTTAGGATACGGGTTAGGGTACGGGTTATGGTATGGCGTAGGGTATGGGTTAGGGTTAGGGTTAGGGTTAGGGTTAGGGTTAGGGTACGGCTTAGGATACGGGTTAGGGTACGGGTGAGGGTACGGCGTAGCGTATGGGTTAGGGTTAGGGTTCGGGTACGTCTTAGGGTACGGGTGAGGGTACGGGAGAGGGTACGGCGTAGGGTAAGTGTTAGGGTTAGGGTTAGTGTTAGTTTTAGGGTTAGGGATTGGTTTAGGGTACGGGTTAGGATTAGCGTACGTGTTAGGGTTAGGTTTTTTGTTAGGGTTAGGGTACGCGTTAGGGTTAGGGTGTGGGTTAGGGTTAGGGTACACGTTAGGATTAGGGTATTTATTAAACCTATCCCACTCTCTAGATACCACTTAGCACGTAAAGGAATATTATTAGGGATCCAGCCATGGAGAAGATTTTAGTCACTAGGATAAGATAAAGAATAAACACATTATAAAAAAATCACATTAGGATTTTCTTTTTAACCTGTTCCTTAAAACACTAGTGCTTAGGAAATCTAATAGAGGCAAAAGCAATCAAGGGTAGTTTAGGGTTAGGGTTAGGGTTAGGGTTAGTGTTAGGGTTAGGGTACGGCTTAGGGTATGGGATAGGGTACGGGTGAGGGTACGGCGTAGGGTAGGGGTTAGGGTTAGGGTTAGGGTACGGCTTAGGTTACGGGTTAGGTTACGGGTGAGGGTACGGCGTAGGGTATGGGTTAGGGTTAGGGTTAGGGTTAGTGTTAGTGTTAGGGTTAGGGTACGGCTTAGCGTATGGGATAGGGTACGGGTGAGGGTACGGCGTAGGGTAGGGGTTAGGGTTAGGGTTAGGGTTAGGGTTAGGGTATGGCTTAGGGTACGGGTGAGGGTACGGGTGAGGGTACTGCGTAGGGTATTGGTTAGGGTTAGGGTATGGCTTAGGATACGTGTTAGGGTACGGGTTAGGGTACGGTGTAGAGTGTGGGTTAGGGTTAGGGTTAGTGTTAGGGTTAGGCTTACGGTACGTCTTAGGGTACGTGTTAGGGTACGGGTGAGGGTACGGCGTAGGTTATGGGTTAGGGTTAGGGTTAGGGTTAGGGTTAGTGTACGGCTTAGGGTACGGGTTAGGGTACGGGTGAGGTTACGGCATAGGGTATAGTTTAGGGTTAGGGTTAGGGTTAGGGTACGGCTTAGGATACGGGTTAGGGTATGGGTGAGGGTACGGCGTAGCGTATGGTTTAGGGTTAGGGTTAGGGTTAGGGTACGGCTTAGGATACGGGTTAGGGTACGGGTGAGGGTACGGCGTAGCGTATGGTTTAGGGTTAGGGTTAGGGTTAGGTTTAGGGTACGGCTTAGGGTACGGGTTAGGGTACGAGTGAGGGTATGGCATAGTGTATAGGTTAGGGTTAGGGTTAGGGTTAGGGTATGGCTTAGGGTACAGGTTAGTGTACGAGTGAGGGTATGGCGTAGTGTATAGGTTAGGGTTAGGGTTAGGGTTAGGGTATGGCTTAGGGTACGGTGAGGGTACGGGTGAGGGTACTGTGTAGGGTATTGGTTATGGTTAGGGTACGGCTTAGAATACGGGTTAGGGTACGGGTTAGGGTACGGCGTAGGGTATGGTTTAGGGTTAGGGTTAGGGTTAGGGCTGGGTACGGCTTAGGGTACGGGTTAGGGTACGGGTGAGGGTACGGCGTAATGTATAGGTTAGGGTTAGGGTTAGGGTTAGGGTACGGCTTAGGGTACGGGTTAGGGTACGGGTGAGGGTATGGCGTAGTGTATAGGTTAGGGTTAGGGTTACGGTTAGGGTACGGCTTAGGGTATGGGATAGGGTACGGGTGAGGGTACGGCGTAGGGTAGGGGTTAGGGTTAGTGTTAGGGTTAGGGTACGGCTTAGGATATGGGATAGGGTACGGGTGAGGGTACGGGGTAGGGTAGGGGTTAGGGTTAGGTTTAGGGTTAGTGTTAGGGTTAGGGTACCGCTTAGGGTTTGGGATAGGGTACGGCGTAGGTTATGGGTTAGGGTTAGGCTTAGGGTTAGGGTACGGCTTAGGGTACGGGTTAGGGTACGGGTGAGGGTACGGCGTAGGGTATGGGTTAGGGTTAGGGTTAGGGTTAGGGTTAGTTTTAGGGTTAGGGATAGTTTTGGGTACGGGTTAGGATTAGCGTATGTGTTAGGGTTAGGATTTGTGTTAGGTTTAGGGTATGCGTTCGGGTTAGCGTATGGGTTAGGGCTAGGGTACACGTTAGGATTAGGGTATTTATTAAACCTATCCCACTCTCTAGATACCACTTAGCACGTAAAGGAATATTATTTGGTGTCCAGCCATGGAGAAGATTTTAGTCACTAGGATAAGATAATGAATAAACACATTATAAAAAAATCACATGAGGATTTTCTTTTTAACCTGTTCCTTAAAACACTAGTGCTTAGGAAATCTAATGGAGGCAAAAGCAGTCAAGGGTAGTTTCGGTTAGGGTTAGGGTTAGTGTTAGTGTTAGGGTTAGGGTACGGCTTAGGGTATGGGATAGGGTACGGGTGAGGGTATGGCGTAGGTTAGGGGTTAGGGTTAGGGTTAGGTTTAGGGTACGGGTGAGGGTAAGTGTGAGGATACTGCGTAGGGTATTGGTTAGGATTAGGGTACGGCTTAGGATACGGGTTAGGGTATGGGTTAGTGTACGGCGTAGGGTATGGGTTAGGGTATGGGTTAGGGTTAGTGTTAGGGTTAGGGGTAGGGTACGGCTTAGGGTACGGGTTAGAGTACAGGTGAGTGTACGGCGTAGGGTATAGGTTAGGGTTAGGGTTAGGGTTAGGGTTAGGGTACGGCTTAGGATACGGGTTAGGGTACGGGTGAGGGTACGGCGTAGCGTATGGGTTAGGGTTAGAGTTAGGGTACGACTTAGGGTACGGGTTAGGGTACGGGTGACGGTACGGCGTAGGGTATATGTTAGGGTTACGGTTAGTTTTAGGGTTACGTCAAGGTATAGGGTACAGGTTAGGATTAGGGTACTTGTTAGGGTTAGGCTATGGGTTAGGGTTAGGGTTCACGTTAGGGTTAGGTCATTTATTAAACCTATCCCACTCTCTACATACCACTTAGCGCGTAAAGGAATGTAATTTGGGTTCCAACCATGGAGAAAATTTTAGACACTAGGATAAGATAAAGAATACATACATTATAAATAAGTCACATTAGCATTTTATTTTTAACCTGTTCCTTAAAACACTAGTGCTTAGGAAATCTATTGGAGGCAAAAGCAGTCAAGGGTAGTTTACAGTTAGTGTTAGGATTAGGGTTAGGGTTAGGGTATGGCTTAGAGTAAGGGTGAGGGTACGGCGTAGGATATGTGTTAGGGTTAGTCTTAGGGTTAGGGTTAGAGTTAGGGTACGGCTTAGGGTACGGGTTAGGGTAAGAGTGAGGGTACGGAGTAGGGTATGGGTTAGGATTACGGTTAGGGTTAGGGTACGGCTTAGGATACAGGTTAGGGTAAGGGTGAGGGTACGGCAAAGGATATGGGTTAGGCTATGAGTTATTGTTAGGGTTAGGGTACGGCTTTGGGTACGGGTTAGGGAACGCGTGAGTGTACGGCGTAGGGTATGGGTTAGGGTTAGAGTTAGGGTTAGGGTTAGGGTTAGGGTACGGGTTAGGGTACGGTTGAGGGTACGGGTTAGTGTATGGATTAGGGTTAGGGTTAGGGTACGGGTTAGGGTAAGGGTGAGGGTACGGCATAGGATATGGGTTAGGCTTAGTGTTATGGTTAGGGTTAGGGTACGGCTTTGGGTATGGGTTAGGGAACACGTGAGTGTACGGTGTAGGGTATGGGTTAGGGTGAGGGTTAGGGTTAGGGTTAGGGTTAGGGTTAGGGTACGGCTTTGGGTACGGGTGAGGGTACCTCGTTGGGTATGTGTTAGGGTTAGGGGTAGGGTACGACTTCGGGTACGGTTTAGGGTCCGGGTTAGGTTACGGCATAGGGTATGGCTTAAGGTTAGTTTTAGGGTTAGGGTTAGGGTACTGCTTATGGTACGGGTTAGAGTACGGGTGAGAGTTAGGTTTAGGGTACGGGTAAGGGTTAGTGTATGCATTAGAGTTAGGGTATTTATTAAACATATCCCACTCTCTAGATACCATTTAGCACGTAAAGTGAAGAGGCTGGAATGGCGAACCCGAGCACAAGGAGAGGAGAAATGAGGTGCGTTTTAGAAACCTTTCCCGATCTCACGGCATACCATCTTCTGGGTTTCCCATGCATGTTTTGATGTAGGAAGATGCCCTTGTACCTGGAGATTTCAGACCCATGGTGTGGGTACCCCGTGGTGTTACTTTAAAGTATCTGGGTTTGCTCACCCAACCTCACCAATCCTCTCAGCCCCAAGAGTGTCCAGCCTTATGTTTCATCCAGCTGTGGGTCTAGATATGGTCAATCCAAGTTGCATCAGAGACCCTGAACGGATTTTGTAAGAATTTCTCTTTCACTGTCTTTGTTTTGTGGGTTTTTTAAAGTAATTTATGTTTAGAATCGGGCTTGGCTGCTTTTCCCTGCTGTGTTTATGCCGCTTTACACCCTCTTGATTCACTTGCAGAGAGATATCGATACATAGGTTTTCAGATTCATACTAGTCAGATATATTCTTGTGCGGTGACTAGGGGGTGTTGAGTCCAGTTCACTGAGCAGGGAGTAGGCCTTGTCTATTACATATTTGGCTTATGGAGCGGTCTCTGAGCTAATTTCAAACCCTTGTTCTATGCATCATCCCACCTCACCTTTCCCGTTAAGCAGCCATAGTGTGTCTTCTAAAGGTGTGACTCTGTTCTGTTTTGTAATTCAGTTCAAGTGTAGCGATTTTGACATTCCCTCTCTAAGCGATATCTTAGGATAAGTGTCTTTTTCTGTGTGACTTATTTCACTTAGAATCATCGTCGCTAAATCCACTCATCATGCTGCTAACTAGCCTTATGACATTGATTTCATGGCTGAGTGATATTCCATTGTGCCAAGTACCACCATTTCTTTATCCATTTTTCTCTTTCCTGGGATATTGAAGGTGTACCGAAGTGGAGGTTCTTGGCAACAGAGCAGCCGTAAAGTTTGGGGTGCCTGTGTCTTGTTGATTTTTAGTTTTCCCAATTTATACGCCCATGAGTGGAAGTGCCCTATGCTCTCTAAGCTGTGTTTATTACTTGTTTCAGGACACACCGTACACTTCTCCAGAGTGCCTGTTGGCAATTTACATCCTGCCCATTAGCGTAGCAAGGCTCCCATGTCTCCATGGCCTGTCCTGCTTTTCTGGTTTTTACACTTTTTTCAGCATGGCTTTTTTGACCGAGGGCAAGCGAGATTTCTTTGTAGCACAGATTTGCCCTTCCGGCTTGCTTGGTTGGCCTAAAAGGGCGTATGCGTTTTTTCCTGAATATATTCAGGAAAAAACGCATACGCCCTTTTTGGCCAAGGGCATCATTGTCAACGTTTTGCCGCTTTTCATGTGCTTTAAAGGCGAGTCGAATCTACCTCCTGAAATCTGGTTCCTGCAAATCTGCCTTGCTTTCAAATCCTCTTCGTTGCCTTCCCTCAATATATTTGTGGACGAGAGTTCTCATTTATAACTCTGCACGTTTGTGAATTGTGTGCCCCTGAGCTCCATTTGTCTCTTCGCTTTTTTGGGAGCTGGCCGCAAAAGCGCAGGATTGCTTCAGGCCCTATTTTGGTTCTGGGGGGCAGGCTGAGCCTGTGGTTCATTCTTCTTCCTGATGGGAAAATGGAGTGACCTATGCCTGTCCCAACACCTAGGGCTCGCCTCTCGTTGGTTCCGCATCTTCCCGTTCATCCTCAGGACAAATTGCAACCGGGACGAAACGGGAGGTTAAAGGTGCCGATTCTCCAAGTAGGGAGATGGTTAGTCAAGCGGCTGGAATGGCGAACCCGAGCACAAGGAGAGGAGAAATGAGATGCGTTTTAGAAACCTTTCCCAATCTCACGGCATACCATCTTCTGGGTTTCCCATGCATGTTTTGATGTAGGAAGATGCCCTTGTACCTGGAGATTTGAGACCCATGGGGTGTGTACCCCGCGGTGTTACTTTAAAATATCTGGGTTTGCTCACCCAACCTCACCAATCCTCTCAGCCCCAAGAGTGTCCAGCCTTATGTCTCATCCAGCTGTGGGTCTAAATATGGTCAATCCAAGTTGCATCAGAGACCCTGAACGGATTTTGTAAGAATTTCTCTCTCTTTCACTGTTTTTTTTGTGTGGGTTTTTTAAAGTAATTTATGTTTAGAATGGGGATTGGCTGCTTTTCTCTGCTGTGTTTATGCCGCTTTACACCCTCTTGATTCACTTGCAGAGAGATATCGATACATAGGTTTTCAGATTCTTAATAGTGAGATATATTCTTGTGCGGTGCCTAGGGGGTGTTGAGTCCAGTTCACTGAGCAGGGAGTAGGCCTTGTCTATTACATATTTGGCTTATGGAGAGGTCTCTGAGCTAATTTCAAACCCTTGTTTTATGCATCACCCCACCTCACCTTCCCGTTAAGCAGCCATAGTGTGTCTTCTAAAGGTGTGACTCTGTTCTGTTTTGTAATTCAGTTCAAGTGTAGCGATTTTGACATTCCCTCTATAAGCAATATCTTAGGATAAGTGTCTTTTTCTGTGTGACTTATTTCACTTAGAATCATCGTCGCTAAATCCACTCATCATGCTGCTAACTAGCCTTATGACATTGATTTCATGGCTGAGTGATATTCCATTGGGCCAAGTACCACTATTTCTTTATCCATTTTTCTCTTTCTGGGATATTGAAGGTGTACCGAAGTGGAGGTTCTTGGAAACAGAGCAGCTGTAAAGGTTGGGGTGCCTGTGTCTTGTTGATTTTTAGTTTTCCCAATTTATACGCCCATGAGTGGAAGTGCCCTATGCTCTCTAAGCTGTGTTTATTACTTGTTTCAGGACACACCGTACACTTCTCCAGAGTGCCTGTTGGCAATTTACATCCCGCCCATCAGCGTAGCAAGGGTCCCATGTGTCCATGTCCTGTCCTGCTTTTCTGGTTTTTACACTTTCTTCAGCATGGCCCTTTTGACCGAGGGCAAGCGAGATTTCTTTGTAGCGCTGATTTGCCCTTCCGGCTTGCTTGGTTGGCCAAAAAGGGCATATGCGTTTTTTCCTGAATATATTCAGGAAAAAACGCATATGCCCTTTTTTGCCCAGGGCATCATTGTCAACGTTTTTCCGCTTTTCATGTGCTTTAAAGGCGAGTCGAATCTACCTCCTGAAATCTGTTTCCTGCAAATCTGCCTTGCTTTCAAATCCTCTTCATTGCCTTCCCTCAATATATTTGTTGACGAGAGTTATCATTCATAACTCTGCACGTTTGTGAATTGCAGTGCCCCTGAGCTCCATTTGTCTACTCGCTTTTTTGGGAGCTGGCAGCAAAAGCACAGGATTGCTTCAGGCCCTATACGGCTTCCAGGGGGCCACCGGAGCCTGTGGTTCATTCTTCTTCCTGATGGGAAAATGGAGTGACCTGTGGCTGTCCCAACACCTAGGGCTAGTCTCTCGTTGGTTGCCCGTCTTCCCGTTCATCCTCAGGACAAATTGCAACCTGTACGAAACAGGAGGTTAAAAGTGCTGATTCTCCAAGTAGGGAGATGGTTAGTCAAGCGGCTGGAATGGCGAACCCGAGCACAAGGAGAGGAGAAATGAGGTGCGTTTTAGAAACCTTTCCCGATCTCACAGCATACCATCTTCTGGGTTTCCCATGCATGTTTTGATGTAGGAAGATGCCCTTGTACCTGGAGATTTGAGACCCATGTGGTGTGTACCCCGCGGTGTTACTTTAAAATATCTGGGTTTTCTCACCCAACCTCACCAATCCTCTCAGCCCCAAGAGTGTCCAGCCTTATGTCTCATCCAGCTGTGGGTCTAGATATGGTCAATCCAAGTTGCATCAGAGACCCTGAACGGATTTTGTAAGAATTTCTCTTTCACTGTCTTTGTTTTGTGGGTTTTTTAAAGTAATTTATGTTTAGAATCGGGCTTGGCTGCTTTTCCCTGCTGTGTTTATTCCGCTTTACACCCTCTTGATTCACTTGCAGAGAGATATCAATACATAGGTTTTCAGATTCTTACTAGTCAGATATATTCTTTTGCGGTGACTAGGGGGTGTTGAGTCCAGTTCACTGAGCAGGGAGTAGGCCTTGTCTATTACATATTTGGCTTATGGAGCGGTCTCTGAGCTAATTTCAAACCCTTGTTCTATGCATCACCCCACCTCACCTTTCCCGTTAAGCAGCCATAGTGTGTCTTCTAAAGGTGTGACTCTGTTCTGTTTTGTACTTCAGTTCAAGTGTAGCGATTTTGACATTCCCTTTATAAGCGATATCTTAGGATAAGTGTCTTTTTCTGTGTGACTTATTTCACTTAGAATCATCGTCGCTAAATCCACTCATCATGCTGCTAACTAGCCTTATGACATTGATTTCATGGCTGAGTGATATTCCATTGGGCCAAGTAGCATCATTTCTTTATCCATTTTTCTCTTTCCTGCGATATTGAACGTGTACCGAAGTGGAGGTTCTTGGAAACAGAGCAGCCGTAAAGTTTGGGGTGCCTGTGTCTTGTTGATTTTTAGTTTTCCCAATTTATACGCCCATGAGTGGAAGTGCCCTCTGCTCTCTAAGCTGTGTTTATTACTTGTTTCAGGACACACCGTACACTTCTCCAGAGTGCCTGTTGGCAAATTACATCCCGCCCATCAGCGTAGCAAGGCTCCCATGTCTCCATGGCCTGTCCTGCTTTTCTGGTTTTTACACTTTTTTCAGCATGGCCCTTTTGACCGAGGGCAAGCGAGACTTCTTTGTAGCGCTGATTTGCCCTTCCGGCTTGCTTGGTTGGCCAAAAAGGGCGTATGCGTTTTTTCCTGAATATATTCAGGAAAAAACGCATACGCCGTTTTTGGCCAAGGGCATCATTGTCAACGTTTTGCCGCTTTTCATGTGCTTTAAAGGCGAGTCGAATCTACCTCCTGAAATCTGTTTCATGCAAATCTGCCTTGCTTTCAAATCCTCTTCGTGGCCTTCCCTCAATATATTTGTGGACGAGAGTTCTCATTTATAACTCTGCACGTTTGTGAATTGCAGTGCCCCTGAGCTCCATTTGTCTACTCGCTTTTTTGGGAGCTGGCCGCAAAAGCGCAGGATTGCTTCAGGCCCTATTCGGCTTCCAGGGGGCCGCCGGAGCCTGTGGTTCATTCTTCTTCCTGATGGGAAAATGGAGTGTCCTGTGCCTGTCCCAACACCTAGGGCTAGTCTCTCGTTGGTTGCCCTTCTTCCCGTTCATCCTCAGGACAAATTGCAACCTGTACGAAACAGGAGGTTAAAAGTGCTGATTCTCCAAGTAGGGAGATGGTTAGTCAAGCGGCTGGAATGGCGAACCCGAGCACAAGGAGAGGAGAAATGAGGTGCGTTTTAGAAGCCTTTCCCTATCTCACAGCATACCATCTTCTGGGTTTCCCATGCATGTTTTGATGTAGGAAGATGCCCTTGTACCTGGAGATTTGAGACCCATGGGGTGGGTACCCCGCAGTGTTATTTTAAAGTATCTGCATTTGCTCACCCAACCTCACCAATCCTCTGAGCCCCAAGAGTGTCCAGCCTTATGTCTCATCCAGCTGTGGGTCTAGATATGGTCAATCCAGGTTGCATCAGAGACCCTGAACGGATTTTGTAAGAATTTCTCTCTCTTTCACTGTCTTTGTTTTGTGGGTTTTTAAAGTAATTTATGTTTAGAATGGGGCTTGGCTGCTTTTCTATGCTGTGTTTATGCCGCTTTACACCCTCTTGATTCACTTGCAGAGAGATATCGATACATAGGTTTTCAGATTCTTACTACTCAGATATATTCTTGTGCAGTGACTAGGGGGTGTTGAGTCCAGTTCACTGAGCAGGGAGTAGGCCTTGTCTATTACATATTTGGCTTATGGAGCGGTCTCTGAGCTAATTTCAAACCCTTGTTTTATGCATCACCCCACCTCACCTTTCCCGTTAAGCAGCCATAGTGTGTCTTCTAAAGGTGTGACCCTGTTCTGTTTTGTAATTCAGTTCAAGTGTAGCGATTTTGACATTCCCTCTATAAGCGATATCTTAGGATAAGTGTCTTTTTCTGTGTGACTTATTTCACTTAGAATCATCGTCGCTAAATCCACTCATCATGCTGCTAACTAGCCTTATGACATTGATTTCATGGCTGAGTGATATTCCATTGGGCCAAGTACCACCATTTCTTTATCCATTTTTCTCTTTCTGGCATATTGAAGGTGTACCGAAGTGGAGGTTCTTGGAAACAGAGCAGCCGTAAAGTTTGGGGTGCCTGTGTCTTTTTGATTTTTAGTTTTCCCAATTTATACGCCCATGAGTGGAAGTGCCCTATGCTCTCTAAGCTGTGTTTATTACTTGTTTCAGGACACACCGTACACTTCTCCAGAGTGCCTGTTGGCAAATTACATCCCGCCCATCAGCGTAGCAAGGCTCCCATGTCTCCATGGCCTGTCCTGCTTTTCTGGTTTTTACACTTTTTTCAGCATGGCCCTTTTGACCGAGGGCAAGCGAGACTTCTTTGTAGCACTGATTTGCCCTTCCGGCTTGCTTGGTTGGCCAAAAAGGGCGTATGCGTTTTTTCCTGAATATATTCAGGAAAAAACGCATACGCCCTTTTTGGCCAAGGGCATCATTGTCAACGTTGTGCCGCTTTTCATGTGCTTTAAAGGCGAGTCGAATCTACCTCCTGAAATCTGTTTCCTGCAAATCTGCCTTGCTTTCAAATCCTCTTCGTTGCCTTCCCTCAATATATTTGTGGACGAGAGTTATCATTTATAACTCTGCACGTTTGTGAATTGCAGTGCCCCTGAGCTCCATTTGTCTACTCGCATTTTTGGGAGCTGGCAGCAAAAGCGCAGGATTGCTTCAGGCCCTATTCGGCTTCCAGGGGGCCGCCGGAGCCTGTGGTTCATTCTTCTTCCTGATGGGAAAATGGAGTGACCTGTGTCTGTACCAACACCTAGGGCTAGTCTCTCGTTGGTTGCCCGTCTTCCCGTTCATCCTCAGGACAAATTGCAACCTGTACGAAACAGGAGGTTAAAGGTGCTGATTCTCCAAGTAGGGAGATGGTTAGTCAAGCGGCTGGAATGGCGAACCCGAGAACAAGGAGAGGAGAAATGAGGTGCGTTTTAGAAGCCTTTCCCGATCTCACGGCATACCATCTTCTGGGTTTCCCATGCATGTTTTGATGTAGGAAGATGCCCTTGTACCTGGAGATTTGAGACCCATGGGGTGGGTACCCCGCAGTGTTACTTTAAAATATCTGCATTTGCTCACCCAACCTCACCAATCCTCTGAGCCCCAAGAATGTCCAGCCTTATGTCTCATCCAGCTGTGGGTCTAGATATGGTCAATCCAGGTTGCATCAGAGACCCTGAACTGATTTTGTAAGAATTTCTCTCTCTTTCACTGTCTTTGTTTTGTCGGTTTTTTAAAGTAATTTATGTTTAGAATCGGGCTTGGCTGCTTTTCCCTGCTGTGTTGATGCCGCTTTACACCCTCTTGATTCACTTGCAGAGAGATATCGATACATAGGTTTTCAGATTCGTACTAGTCAGAATTATTCTTGTGCGGTGACTAGGGGGTGTTGAGTCCAGTTCACTGAGCAGGGAGTAGGCCTTGTCTATTATATATTTGGCTTATGGAGCGGTGTCTGAGCTAATTTCAAACCCTTGTTTTATGCATCACCCCACCTCACCTTTCCCGTTAAGCAGCCATAGTGTGTCTTCTAAAGGTGTGCCTCTGTTCTGTTTTGTAATTCAGTTCAAGTGTAGCGATTTTGACATTCCCTCTATAAGCGATATCTTAGGATAAGTGCCTTTTTCTGTGTGACTTATTTCACTTAGAATCATCGTCGCTAAATCCACTCATCATGCTGCTAACTAGCCTTATGACATTGATTTCATGGCTGAGTGATATTCCATTGGGCCAAGTACCACCATTTCTTTATCCATTTTTCTCTTTCTGGGATATTGAAGGTGTACCGAAGTGGAGGTTCTTGGAAACAGAGCAGCCGTAAAGGTTGGGGTGCCTGTGTCTTGTTGATTTTTAGTTTTCCCAATTTATACGCCCATGAGTGGAAGTGCCCTATGCTCTCTAAGCTGTGTTTATTACTTGGTTCAGGACACACCGTACACTTCTCCAGAGTGCCTGTTGGCAATTTACAACCTGCCCATCAGCGTAGCAAGGCTCCCATGTCTCCATGGCCTGTCCTGCTTTTCTGGTTTTTACAGTTTGTTCAGCATGGCCCTTTTGACCGAGGGCAAGCGAGAGTTCTTTGTAGCGCTGATTTGCCCTTCCGGCTTGCTTGGTTGGCCAAAAAGGGCGTATGCGTTTTTTCCTGAATATATTCAGGAAAAAACGCATACGCCCTTTTTGGCCAAGGGCATCATTGTCAACGTTTTGCCACTTTTCATGTGCTTTAAAGGCGAGTCGAATCTACCTCCTGAAATCTGTTTCCTGCAAATCTGCCTTGCTTTCAAATCCTCTTCGTTGCCTTCCCTCAATATATTTGTGGATGAGAGTTATCATTGATAACTCTGCACGTTTGTGAATTGCAGTGCCCCTGAGCTCCATTTGTCTACTCGCTTTTTTGGGAGCTGGCCGCAAAAGCGCAGGATTGCTTCAGGCCCTTTTTTGGTTCTGGGGGGCAGGCTGAGCCTGTGGTTCATTCTTCTTCCTGATGGGAAAATGGAGTGACCTGTGCCTGTCCCAACACCTAGGGCTAGTCTCTCGTTGGTTCCCCGTCTTCCCGTTCATCCTCAGGACAAATTGCAACCTGGACGAAACAGGAGGTTAAAGGTGCTGATTCTCCAAGTAGGGAGATGGTTAGTCAAGCGGCTGGAATGGCGAACCCGAGCACAAGGAGAGGAGAAATGAGGTGCGTTTTAGAAACCTTTCCCGATCTCACGGCATACCATCTTCTGGGTTTCCCATGCATGTTTTGATGTAGGAAGATGCCCTTGTACCTGGAGATTTGAGACCCATGGGGTGTGTACCCCACGGTGTTACTTTAAAGTATCTGGGTTTGCTCACTCAACCTCACCAAACCTCTCAGCCCCAAGAGTGTCCAGCCTTATGTCTCATCCAGCTGTGGGTCTAGATATGGTCAATCCAGTTTGCATCAGAGACCCTGAACGGATTTTGTAAGAATTTCTCTTTCACTGTCTTTGTTTTGTGGGTTTTTTAAAGTAATTTATGTTTAGAATGGGGCTTGGCTGCTTTTCCCTGCTGTGTTTATTCCGCTTTACACCCTCTTGATTCACTTGCAGAGAGATATTGATACATAGGTTTTCAGATTCTTACTAGTCAGATATATTCTTGTGCGGTGACTAGGGGGTGTTGAGTCCAGTTCACTGAGCAGGGAGTAGGCCTTGTCTATTACATATTTGGCTTATGGAGCGGTCTCTGAGCTAATTTCAAACCCTTGTTTTATGCATCACCCCACCTCACCTTTCCCGTTAAGCAGCCATAGTGTGTCTTCTAAAGGTGTGACTCTGTTCTGTTTTGTAATTCAGTTCAAGTGTAGCGATTTTGACATTCCCTCTATAAGTGATACCTTAGGATAAGTGTCTTTTTCTGTGTGACTTATTTCACTTAGAATCATCGTCGCTAAATCCACTCATCATGCTCCTAACGAGCCATATGACATTGATTTCATGGCTGAGTGATATTCCATTGTGCCAAGTACCACTATTTGTTTATCCGTTTTTCTCTTTCCTGGGATATTGAAGGTGTACTGAAGTGGAGGTTCTTGGAAACAGAGCAGCCGTAAAGTTTGGGGTGCCTGTGTCTTGTTGATTTTTAGTTTTCCCAATTTATACGCCCATGAGTGGAAGTGCCCTATGCTCTCTAAGCTGTGTTTATTACTTGTTTCAGGACACACCGTACACTTCTCCAGAGGGCCTGTTGGCAATTTACATCCCGCCCATCAGCGTAGCAAGGCTCCCATGTCTCCATGGCCTGTCCTGCTTTTCTGGTTTTTACACTTTCTTCAGCATGGCCCTTTTGACCGAGGGCAAGCGAGATTTCTTTGTAGCGCTGATTTGCCCTTCCGGCTTGCTTGGTTGGCCAAAAAGGGCATATGCGTTTTTTCCTGAATATATTCAGGAAAAAACGCATATGCCCTTTTTGGCCCAGGGCATCATTGTCAACGTTTTTCCGCTTTTCATGTGCTTTAAAGGCGAGTCGAATCTACCTCCTGAAATCTGTTTCCTGCAAATCTGCCTTGCTTTCAAATCCTCTTCGTTGCCTTCCCTCAATATATTTGTGGACGAGAGTTATCATTTATAACTCTGCACGTTTGTGAATTGCAGTGCCCCTGAGCTCCATTTGTCTACTCGCTTTTTTGGGAGCTGGCAGCAAAAGCGCAGGATTGCTTTAGGCCCTATTCGGCTTCCAGGGGGCCGCCGGAGCCTGTGGTTCATTCTTCTTCCTGATGGGAAAATGGATTGACCTGTGCCTGTCCCAACACCTAGGGCTAGTCTCTCGTTGGTTGCCCGTCTTCCCGTTCATCCTCAGGACAAATTGCAACCTGTACGAAACAGGAGGTTAAAGGTGCTGATTCTCCAAGTAGGGAGATGGTTAGTCAAGCAGCTGGAATGGCGAACCCGAGCACAAGGAGAGGAGAAATGAGGTGCGTTTTAGAAGCCTTTCCCGTTCTCACGGCATACCATCTTCTGGGTTTCCCATGCATGTTTTGATGTAGGAAGATGCCCTTGTACCTGGAGATTTGAGACCCATGGGGTGGGTACCCCGCAGTGTTACTTTAAAGTATCTGCATTTGCTCACCCAACCTCACCAATCCTCTGAGCCCCAAGAGTGTCCAGCCTTATGTCTAATCCAGCTGTGGGTCTAGATATGGTCAATCCAGGTTGCATCAGAGACCCTGAACGGATTTTGTAAGAATTTCTCTCTCTTTCACTGTTTTTTTTGTGTGGGTTTTTTAAAGTAATTTATGTTTAGAATGGGGCTTGGCTGCTTTTCTCTGCTGTGTTTATGCCGCTTTATACCCTCTTGATTCACTTGCAGAGAGATATCGATACATAGGTTTTCAGATTCTTAATAGTGAGATATATTCTTGTGCGGTGATTAGGGGGTGTTGAGTCCAGTTCACTGAGCAGGGAGTAGGCCTTGTCTATTACATATTTGGCTTATGGAGAGGTCTCTGAGCTAATTTCAAACCCTTGTTTTATGCATCACCCCACCTCACCTTTCCCGTTAAGCAGCCATAGTGTGTCTTCTAAAGGTGTGACTCTGTTCTGTTTTGTAATTCAGTTCAAGTGTAGCGATTTTGACATTCCCTCTATAAGCGATATCTTAGGATAAGTGTCTTTTTCTGTGTGACTTATTTCACTTAGAATCATCGTTGCTAAATCCACTCATCATGCTGCTAAGTAGCCTTATGACATTGATTTCATGGCTGAGTGATACTCCATTGGGCCAAGTACCACTATTTCTTTATCCATTTTTCTCTTTCTGGGATATTGAAGGTGTACCGAAGTGGAGGTTCTTGGAAACAGAGCAGCCGTAAAGGTTGGGGTGCCTGTGTCTTTTTGATTTTTAGTTTTCCCAATTTATACGCCCATGAGTGGAAGTGCCCTATGCTCTCTAAGCTGTGTTTATTACTTGTTTCAGGACACACCGTACACTTCTCCAGAGTGCCTGTTGGCAAATTACATCCCGCCCATCAGCGTAGCAAGGCTCCCATGTCTCCATGGCCTGTCCTGCTTTTCTGGTTTTTACACTTTTTTCAGCATGGCCCTTTTGACCGAGGGCAAGCGAGACTTCTTTGTAGCACTGATTTGCCCTTCCGGCTTGCTTGGTTGGCCAAAAAGGGCGTATGCGTTTTTTCCTGAATATATTCAGGAAAAAACGCATACGCCCTTTTTGGCCAAGGGCATCATTGTCAACGTTGTGCCGCTTTTCATGTGCTTTAAAGGCGAGTCGAATCTACCTCCTGAAATCTGTTTCCTGCAAATCTGCCTTGCTTTCAAATCCTCTTCGTTGCCTTCCCTCAATATATTTGTGGACGAGAGTTATCATTTATAACTCTGCACGTTTGTGAATTGCAGTGCCCCTGAGCTCCATTTGTCTACTCGCATTTTTGGGAGCTGGCAGCAAAACGCAGGATTGCTTCAGGCCCTATTCGGCTTCCAGGGGGCCGCCGGAGCCTGTGGTTCATTCTTCTTCCTGATGGGAAAATGGAGTGACCTGTGGCTGTACCAACACCTAGGGCTAGTCTCTCGTTGGTTTCCCGTCTTCCCGTTCATCCTCAGGACAAATTGCAACCTGTACGAAACAGGAGGTTAAAGGTGCTGATTCTCCAAGTAGGGAGATAGTTAGTCAAGCGGCTGGAATGGCGAACCCGAGAACAAGGAGAGGAGAAATGAGGTGCGTTTTAGAAGCCTTTCCCGATCTCACGGCATACCATCTTCTGGGTTTCCCATGCATGTTTTGATGTAGGAAGATGCCCTTGTACCTGGAGATTTGAGACCCATGGTGTGGGTACCCCGCAGTGTTACTTTAAAATATCTGCATTTGCTCACCCAACCTCACCAATCCTCTGAGCCCCAAGAATGTCCAGCCTTATGTCTCATCCAGCTGTGGGTCTAGATATGGTCAATCCAGGTTGCATCAGAGACCCTGAACTGATTTTGTAAGAATTTCTCTCTCTTTCACTGTCTTTGTTTTGTGGGTTTTTTAAAGTAATTTATGTTTAGAATGGGGCTTGGCTGCTTTTCCCTGCTGTGTTGATGCCGCTTTACACCCTCTTGATTCACTTGCAGAGAGATATCGATACATAGGTTTTCAGATTCGTACTAGTCAGAATTATTCTTGTGCGGTGACTAGGGGGTGTTGAGTCCAGTTCACTGAGCAGGGAGTAGGCCTTGTCTATTACATATTTGGCTTATGGAGCGGTGTCTGAGCTAATTTCAAACCCTTGTTTTATGCATCACCCCACCTCACCTTTCCCGATAAGCAGCCATAGTGTGTCTTCTAAAGGTGTGCCTCTGTTCTGTTTTGTAATTCAGTTCAAGTGTAGCGATTTTGACATTCCCTCTATAAGCGATATCTTAGGATAAGTGCCTTTTTCTGTGTGACTTATTTCACTTAGAATCATCGTCGCTAAATCCACTCATCATCCTGCTAACTAGCCTTATGACATTGATTTCATGGTTGAGTGATATTCCATTGGGCCAAGTACCACCATTTCTTTATCCATTTTTCTCTTTCTGGGATATTGAAGGTGTACCGAAGTGGAGGTTCTTGGAAACAGAGCAGCCGTAAAGGTTGGGGTGCCTGTGTCTTGTTGATTTTTAGTTTTCCCAATTTATACGCCCATGAGTGGAAGTGCCCTATGCTCTCTAAGCTGTGTTTATTACTTGGTTCAGGACACACCGTACACTTCTCCAGAGTGCCTGTTGGCAATTTACAACCTGCCCATCAGCGTAGCAAGGCTCCCATGTCTCCATGGCCTGTCCTGCTTTTCTGGTTTTTACAGTTTGTTCAGCATGGACCTTTTGACCGAGGGCAAGCGAGAGTTCTTTGTAGCGCTGATTTGCCCTTCCGGCTTGCTTGGTTGGCCAAAAAGGGCGTATGCGTTTTTTCCTGAATATATTCAGGAAAAAACGCATACGCCCTTTTTGGCCAAGGGCATCATTGTCAACGTTTTGCCACTTTTCATGTGCTTTAAAGGCGAGTCGAATCTACCTCCTGAAATCTGTTTCCTGCAAATCTGCCTTGCTTTCAAATCCTCTTCGTTGCCTTCCCTCAATATATTTGTGGATGAGAGTTATCATTGATAACTCTGCACGTTTGTGAATTGCAGTGCCCCTGAGCTCCATTTGTCTACTCGCTTTTTTGGGAGCTGGCCGCAAAAGCGCAGGATTGCTTCAGGCCCTTTTTTGGTTCTGGGGGGCAGGCTGAGCCTGTGGTTCATTCTTCTTCCTGATGGGAAAATGGAGTGACCTGTGCCTGTCCCAACACCTAGGGCTAGTCTCTCGTTGGTTCCCCGTCTTCCCGTTCATCCTCAGGACAAATTGCAACCTGGACGAAACAGGAGGTTAAAGGTGCTGATTCTCCAAGTAGGGAGATGGTTAGTCAAGCGGCTGGAATGGCGAACCCGAGCACAAGGAGAGGAGAAATGAGGTGCGTTTTAGAAACCTTTCCCGATCTCACGGCATACCATCTTCTGGGTTTCCCATGCATGTTTTGATGTAGGAAGATGCCCTTGTACCTGGAGATTTGAGACCCATGGGGTGTGTACCCCACGGTGTTACTTTAAAGTATCTGGGTTTGCTCACTCAACCTCACCAAACCTCTCAGCCCCAAGAGTGTCCAGCCTTATGTCTCATCCAGCTGTGGGTCTAGATATGGTCAATCCAGTTTGCATCAGAGACCCTGAACGGATTTTGTAAGAATTTCTCTTTCACTGTCTTTGTTTTGTGGGTTTTTTAAAGTAATTTATGTTTAGAATGGGGCTTGGCTGCTTTTCCCTGCTGTGTTTATTCCGCTTTACACCCTCTTGATTCACTTGCAGAGAGATATTGATACATAGGTTTTCAGATTCTTACTAGTCAGATATATTCTTGTGTGGTGACTAGGGGGTGTTGAGTCCAGTTCACTGAGCAGGGAGTAGGCCTTGTCTATTACATATTTGGCTTATGGAGCGGTCTCTGAGCTAATTTCAAACCCTTGTTTTATGCATCACCCCACCTCACCTTTCCGGTTAAGCAGCCATAGTGTGTCTTCTAAAGGTGTGCCTCTGTTCTGTTTTGTAATTCTGTTCAAGTGTAGCGATTTTGACATTCCCTCTATAAGCGATATCTTAGGATAAGTGTCTTTTTCTGTGTGACTTATTTCACTTAGAATCATCGTCGCTAAATCCACTCATCATGCTGCTAACTAGCCTTATGACATTGATTTCATGGCTGAGTGATATTCCATTGGGCCAAGTACCACCATTTCTTTATCCATTTTTCTCTTTCTGGGATATTGAAGGTGTACCGAAGTGGAGGTTCTTGGAAACAGAGCAGCCGTAGTTTGGGGTGCCTGTGTCTTGTTGATTTTTATTTTTCCCAATTTATACGCCCATGAGTGGAAGTGCCCTATGCTCTCTAAGCTGTGTTTATTACTTCTTTCAGGACACACCGTACACTTCTCCAGAGTGCCTGTTGGCAAATTACATCCCGCCCATCAGCGTAGCAAGGCTCCTATGTCTCCATGGCCTGTCCTGCTTTTCTGGTTTTTACACTTTTTTCAGCATGGCCCTTTTGACCGAGGGCAAGCGAGATTTCTTTGTAGCGCTGATTTGCCCTTCCGGCTTGCTTGGTTGGCCAAAAAGGGCGTATGCGTTTTTTCCTGAATACATTCAGGAAAAAACGCATACGCCCTTTTTGGCCAAGGGCATCATTGTCAACGTTTTGCCGCTTTTCATGTGCTTTAAAAGCGAGTCGAATCTACCTCCTGAAATCTGTTTCTTGCAAATCTGCCTTGCTTTCAAATCCTCTTCGTTGCCTTCCCTCAATATATTTGTGGACGAGAGTTATCATTTATAACTCTGCACGTTTCTGAATTGCAGTGCCCCTGAGCTCCATTTTTCTACTCGCTTTTTTGGGAGCTGGCCGCAAAAGCGCAGGATTGCTTCAGGCCCTATTTTGGTTCTGGTGGGCAGGCTGAGCCTGTGGTTCATTCTTCTTCCTGATGGGAAAATGGAGTGACCTGTGCCTGTCCCAACACCTAGGGCTAGTCTCTCGTTGGTTCCCCGTCTTCCCGTTCATCCTCAGGACAAATTGCAACCTGTACGAAACAGGAGGTTAAAGGTGCTGATTCTCCAAGTAGGGAGATGGTTAGTCAAGTGGCTGGAATGGCGAACCCGAGCACAAGGAGAGGAGAAATGAGGTGCGTTTTAGAAACCTTTCCCGATCTCACGGCATAACATCTTCTGGGTTTCCCATGCATGTTTTGATGTAGGAAGATGCCCTTGTACCTGGAGATTTGAGACCCATGGGGTGTGTACCCGCGGTGTTACTTTAAAGTATCTGGGTTTGCTCACTCAACCTCACCAATCCTCTCAGCCCCAAGAGTGTCCAGCCTTATGTCTCATCCAGCTGTGGGTCTAGATATGGTCAATCCAAGTTGCATCAGAGACCCTGAACGGATTTTGTAAGAATTTCTCTTTCACTGTCTTTGTTTTGTGGGTTTTTTAAAGTAATTTATGTTTAGAATGGGGCTTGGCTGCTTTTCCCTGCTGTGTTTATTCCGCTTTACACCCTCTTGATTCACTTGCAGAGAGATATTGATACATAGGTTTTCAGATTCTTACTAGTCAGATATATTCTTGTGCGGTGACTAGGGGGTGTTGAGTCCAGTTAACTGAGCAGGGACTAGGCCTTGTCTATTACATATTGGGCTTATGGCGCGGTCTCTGAGCTAATTTCAAACCCTTGTTTTATGCATCACCCCACCTCACCTTTCCCGTTAAGCAGCCATAGTGTGTCTTCTAAAGGTGTGACTCTGTTCTGTTTTGTAATTCAGTTCAAGTGTAGCGATTTTGACATTCCCTCTATAAGTGATACCTTAGGATAAGTGTCTTTTTCTGTGTGACTTATTTCACTTAGAATCATCGTCGCTAAATCCACTCATCATGCTCCTAACGAGCCATATGACATTGATTTCATGGCTGAGTGATATTCCATTGTGCCAAGTACCACTATTTGTTTATCCGTTTTTCTCTTTCCTGGGATATTGAAGGTGTACTGAAGTGGAGGTTCTTGGAAACAGAGCAGCCGTAAAGTTTGGGGTGCCTGTGTCTTGTTGATTTTTAGTTTTCCCAATTTATACGCCCATGAGTGGAAGTGCCCTATGCTCTCTACGCTGTGTTTATTACTTGTTTCAGGACACACCGTACACTTCTCCAGAGGGCCTGTTGGCAATTTACATCCCGCCCATCAGCGTAGCAAGGCTCCCATGTCTCCATGGCCTGTCCTGCTTTTCTGGTTTTTACACTTTCTTCAGCATGGCCCTTTTGACCGAGGGCAAGCGAGATTTCTTTGTAGCGCTGATTTGCCCTTCCGGCTTGCTTGGTTGGCCAAAAAGGGCATATGCGTTTTTTCCTGAATATATTCAGGAAAAAACGCATATGCCCTTTTTGGCCCAGGGCATCATTGTCAACGTTTTTCCGCTTTTCATGTGCTTTAAAGGCGAGTCGAATCTACCTCCTGAAATCTGTTTCCTGCAAATCTGCCTTGCTTTCAAATCCTCTTCGTTGCCTTCCCTCAATATATTTGTGGACGAGAGTTATCATTTATAACTCTGCACGTTTGTGAATTGCAGTGCCCCTGAGCTCCATTTGTCTACTCGCTTTTTTGGGAGCTGGCAGCAAAAGCGCAGGATTGCTTTAGGCCCTATTCGGCTTCCAGGGGGCCGCCGGAGCCTGTGGTTCATTCTTCTTCCTGATGGGAAAATGGATTGACCTGTGCCTGTCCCAACACCTAGGGCTAGTCTCTCGTTGGTTGCCCGTCTTCCCGTTCATCCTCAGGACAAATTGCAACCTGTACGAAACAGGAGGTTAAAGGTGCTGATTCTCCAAGTAGGGAGATGGTTAGTCAAGCAGCTGGAATGGCGAACCCGAGCACAAGGAGAGGAGAAATGAGGTGCGTTTTAGAAGCCTTTCCCGTTCTCACGGCATACCATCTTCTGGGTTTCCCATGCATGTTTTGATGTAGGAAGATGCCCTTGTACCTGGAGATTTGAGACCCATGGGGTGGGTACCCCGCAGTGTTACTTTAAAGTATCTGCATTTGCTCACCCAACCTCACCAATCCTCTGAGCCCCAAGAGTGTCCAGCCTTATGTCTAATCCAGCTGTGGGTCTAGATATGGTCAATCCAGGTTGCATCAGAGACCCTGAACGGATTTTGTAAGAATTTCTCTCTCTTTCACTGTTTTTTTTGTGTGGGTTTTTTAAAGTAATTTATGTTTAGAATGGGGCTTGGCTGCTTTTCTCTGCTGTGTTTATGCCGCTTTATACCCTCTTGATTCACTTGCAGAGAGATATCGATACATAGGTTTTCAGATTCTTAATAGTGAGATATATTCTTGTGCGGTGATTAGGGGGTGTTGAGTCCAGTTCACTGAGCAGGGAGTAGGCCTTGTCTATTACATATTTGGCTTATGGAGAGGTCTCTGAGCTAATTTCAAACCCTTGTTTTATGCATCACCCCACCTCACCTTTCCCGTTAAGCAGCCATAGTGTGTCTTCTAAAGGTGTGACTCTGTTCTGTTTTGTAATTCAGTTCAAGTGTAGCGATTTTGACATTCCCTCTATAAGCGATATCTTAGGATAAGTGTCTTTTTCTGTGTGACTTATTTCACTTAGAATCATCGTTGCTAAATCCACTCATCATGCTGCTAAGTAGCCTTATGACATTGATTTCATGGCTGAGTGATACTCCATTGGGCCAAGTACCACTATTTCTTTATCCATTTTTCTCTTTCTGGGATATTGAAGGTGTACCGAAGTGGAGGTTCTTGGAAACAGAGCAGCCGTAAAGGTTGGGGTGCCTGTGTCTTTTTGATTTTTAGTTTTCCCAATTTATACGCCCATGAGTGGAAGTGCCCTATGCTCTCTAAGCTGTGTTTATTACTTGTTTCAGGACACACCGTACACTTCTCCAGAGTGCCTGTTGGCAAATTACATCCCGCCCATCAGCGTAGCAAGGCTCCCATGTCTCCATGGCCTGTCCTGCTTTTCTGGTTTTTACACTTTTTTCAGCATGGCCCTTTTGACCGAGGGCAAGCGAGACTTCTTTGTAGCACTGATTTGCCCTTCCGGCTTGCTTGGTTGGCCAAAAAGGGCGTATGCGTTTTTTCCTGAATATATTCAGGAAAAAACGCATACGCCCTTTTTGGCCAAGGGCATCATTGTCAACGTTGTGCCGCTTTTCATGTGCTTTAAAGGCGAGTCGAATCTACCTCCTGAAATCTGTTTCCTGCAAATCTGCCTTGCTTTCAAATCCTCTTCGTTGCCTTCCCTCAATATATTTGTGGACGAGAGTTATCATTTATAACTCTGCACGTTTGTGAATTGCAGTGCCCCTGAGCTCCATTTGTCTACTCGCATTTTTGGGAGCTGGCAGCAAAAGCGC
This sequence comes from Eubalaena glacialis, assembly GCF_028564815.1. NCBI lineage: Eukaryota > Metazoa > Chordata > Mammalia > Artiodactyla > Balaenidae > Eubalaena > Eubalaena glacialis. The sequence continues at coordinate 164,979 of NW_026871256.1, forward strand.
AGGATTGCTTCAGGCCCTATTCGGCTTCCAGGGGGCCGCCGGAGCCTGTGGTTCATTCTTCTTCCTGATGGGAAAATGGAGTGACCTGTGGCTGTACCAACACCTAGGGCTAGTCTCTCGTTGGTTTCCCGTCTTCCCGTTCATCCTCAGGACAAATTGCAACCTGTACGAAACAGGAGGTTAAAGGTGCTGATTCTCCAAGTAGGGAGATAGTTAGTCAAGCAGCTGGAATGGCGAACCCGAGAACAAGGAGAGGAGAAATGAGGTGCGTTTTAGAAGCCTTTCCCGATCTCACGGCATACCATCTTCTGGGTTTCCCATGCATGTTTTGATGTAGGAAGATGCCCTTGTACCTGGAGATTTGAGACCCATGGTGTGGGTACCCCGCAGTGTTACTTTAAAATATCTGCATTTGCTCACCCAACCTCACCAATCCTCTGAGCCCCAAGAATGTCCAGCCTTATGTCTCATCCAGCTGTGGGTCTAGATATGGTCAATCCAGGTTGCATCAGAGACCCTGAACTGATTTTGTAAGAATTTCTCTCTCTTTCACTGTCTTTGTTTTGTGGGTTTTTTAAAGTAATTTATGTTTAGAATGGGGCTTGGCTGCTTTTCCCTGCTGTGTTGATGCCGCTTTACACCCTCTTGATTCACTTGCAGAGAGATATCGATACATAGGTTTTCAGATTCGTACTAGTCAGAATTATTCTTGTGCGGTGACTAGGGGGTGTTGAGTCCAGTTCACTGAGCAGGGAGTAGGCCTTGTCTATTACATATTTGGCTTATGGAGCGGTGTCTGAGCTAATTTCAAACCCTTGTTTTATGCATCACCCCACCTCACCTTTCCCGTTAAGCAGCCATAGTGTGTCTTCTAAAGGTGTGCCTCTGTTCTGTTTTGTAATTCAGTTCAAGTGTAGCGATTTTGACATTCCCTCTATAAGCGATATCTTAGGATAAGTGCCTTTTTCTGTGTGACTTATTTCACTTAGAATCATCGTCGCTAAATCCACTCATCATCCTGCTAACTAGCCTTATGACATTGATTTCATGGCTGAGTGATATTCCATTGGGCCAAGTACCACCATTTCTTTATCCATTTTTCTCTTTCTGGGATATTGAAGGTGTACCGAAGTGGAGGTTCTTGGAAACAGAGCAGCCGTAAAGGTTGGGGTGCCTGTGTCTTGTTGATTTTTAGTTTTCCCAATTTATACGCCCATGAGTGGAAGTGCCCTATGCTCTCTAAGCTGTGTTTATTACTTGGTTCAGGACACACCGTACACTTCTCCAGAGTGCCTGTTGGCAATTTACAACCTGCCCATCAGCGTAGCAAGGCTCCTATGTCTCCATGGCCTGTCCTGCTTTTCTGGTTTTTACAGTTTGTTCAGCATGGCCCTTTTGACCGAGGGCAAGCGAGAGTTCTTTGTAGCGCTGATTTGCCCTTCCGGCTTGCTTGGTTGGCCAAAAAGGGCGTATGCGTTTTTTCCTGAATATATTCAGGAAAAAACGCATACGCCCTTTTTGGCCAAGGGCATCATTGTCAACGTTTTGCCACTTTTCATGTGCTTTAAAGGCGAGTCGAATCTACCTCCTGAAATCTGTTTCCTGCAAATCTGCCTTGCTTTCAAATCCTCTTCGTTGCTTTCCCTCAATATATTTGTGGATGAGAGTTATCATTGATAACTCTGCACGTTTGTGAATTGCAGTGCCCCTGAGCTCCATTTGTCTACTCGCTTTTTTGGGAGCTGGCCGCAAAAGCGCAGGATTGCTTCAGGCCCTTTTTTGGTTCTGGGGGGCAGGCTGAGCCTGTGGTTCATTCTTCTTCCTGATGGGAAAATGGAGTGACCTGTGCCTGTCCCAACACCTAGGGCTAGTCTCTCGTTGGTTCCCCGTCTTCCCGTTCATCCTCAGGACAAATTGCAACCTGGACGAAACAGGAGGTTAAAGGTGCTGATTCTCCAAGTAGGGAGATGGTTAGTCAAGCGGCTGGAATGGCGAACCCGAGCACAAGGAGAGGAGAAATGAGGTGCGTTTTAGAAACCTTTCCCGATCTCACGGCATACCATCTTCTGGGTTTCCCATGCATGTTTTGATGTAGGAAGATGCCCTTGTACCTGGAGATTTGAGACCCATGGGGTGTGTACCCCACGGTGTTACTTTAAAGTATCTGGGTTTGCTCACTCAACCTCACCAAACCTCTCAGCCCCAAGAGTGTCCAGCCTTATGTCTCATCCAGCTGTGGGTCTAGATATGGTCAATCCAGTTTGCATCAGAGACCCTGAACGGATTTTGTAAGAATTTCTCTTTCACTGTCTTTGTTTTGTGGGTTTTTTAAAGTAATTTATGTTTAGAATGGGGCTTGGCTGCTTTTCCCTGCTGTGTTTATTCCGCTTTACACCCTCTTGATTCACTTGCAGAGAGATATTGATACATAGGTTTTCAGATTCTTACTAGTCAGATATATTCTTGTGCGGTGACTAGGGGGTGTTGAGTCCAGTTCACTGAGCAGGGAGTAGGCCTTGTCTAGTACATATTTGGCTTATGGAGCGGTCTCTGAGCTAATTTCAAACCCTTGTTTTATGCATCACCCCACCTCACCTTTCCCGTTAAGCAGCCATAGTGTGTCTTCTAAAGGTGTGCCTCTGTTCTGTTTTGTAATTCTGTTCAAGTGTAGCGATTTTGACATTCCCTCTATAAGCGATATCTTAGGATAAGTGTCTTTTTCTGTGTGACTTATTTCACTTAGAATCATCGTCGCTAAATCCACTCATCATGCTGCTAACTAGCCTTATGACATTGATTTCATGGCTGAGTGATATTCCATTGTGCCAAGTACCACCATTTGTTTATCCATTTTTCTCTTTCCTGGGATATTGAAGGTGTACCGAAGCGGAGGTTCTTGGAAACAGAGCAGCCGTAAACTTTAGGGTGCCTGTGTCTTGTTGATTTTTATTTTTCCCAATTTATACGCCCATGAGTGGAAGTGCCCTATGCTCTCTAAGCTGTGTTTATTACTTCTTTCAGGACACACCGTACACTTCTCCAGAGTGCCTGTTGGCAAATTACATCCCGCCCATCAGCGTAGCAAGGCTCCTATGTCTCCATGGCCTGTCCTGCTTTTCTGGTTTTTACACTTTTTTCAGCATGGCCCTTTTGACCGAGGGCAAGCGAGATTTCTTTGTAGCGCTGATTTGCCCTTCCGGCTTGCTTGGTTGGCCAAAAAGGGCGTATGCGTTTTTTCCTGAATACATTCAGGAAAAAACGCATACGCCCTTTTTGGCCAAGGGCATCATTGTCAACGTTTTGCCGCTTTTCATGTGCTTTAAAAGCGAGTCGAATCTACCTCCTGAAATCTGTTTCTTGCAAATCTGCCTTGCTTTCAAATCCTCTTCGTTGCCTTCCCTCAATATATTTGTGGACGAGAGTTATCATTTATAACTCTGCACGTTTCTGAATTGCAGTGCCCCTGAGCTCCATTTTTCTACTCGCTTTTTTGGGAGCTGGCCGCAAAAGCGCAGGATTGCTTCAGGCCCTATTTTGGTTCTGGTGGGCAGGCTGAGCCTGTGGTTCATTCTTCTTCCTGATGGGAAAATGGAGTGACCTGTGCCTGTCCCAACACCTAGGGCTAGTCTCTCGTTGGTTCCCCGTCTTCCCGTTCATCCTCAGGACAAATTGCAACCTGTACGAAACAGGAGGTTAAATGTGCTGATTCTCCAAGTAGGGAGATGGTTAGTCAAGTGGCTGGAATGGCGAACCCGAGCACAAGGAGAGGAGAAATTAGGTGCGTTTTAGAAACCTTTCCCGATCTCACGGCATAACATCTTCTGGGTTTCCCATGCATGTTTTGATGTAGGAAGATGCCCTTGTACCTGGAGATTTGAGACCCATGGGGTGTGTACCCGCGGTGTTACTTTAAAGTATCTGGGTTTGCTCACTCAACCTCACCAATCCTCTCAGACCCAAGAGTGTCCAGCCTTATGTCTCATCCAGCTGTGGGTCTAGATATGGTCAATCCAAGTTGCATCAGAGACCCTGAACGGATTTTGTAAGAATTTCTCTTTCACTGTCTTTGTTTTGTGGGTTTTTTAAAGTAATTTATGTTTAGAATGGGGCTTGGCTGCTTTTCCCTGCTGTGTTTATTCCGCTTTACACCCTCTTGATTCACTTGCAGAGAGATATTGATACATAGGTTTTCAGATTCTTACTAGTCAGATATATTCTTGTGCGGTGACTAGGGGGTGTTGAGTCCTGTTAACTGAGCAGGGACTAGGCCTTGTCTATTACATATTGGGCTTATGGCGCGGTCTCTGAGCTAATTTCAAACCCTTGTTTTATGCATCACCCCACCTCACCTTTCCCGTTAAGCAGCCATAGTGTGTCTTCTAAAGGTGTGACTATGTTCTGTTTTGTAATTCAGTTCAAGTGTAGCGATTTTGACATTCCCTCTATAAGTGATACCTTAGGATAAGTGTCTTTTTCTGTGTGACTTATTTCACTTAGAATCATCGTCGCTAAATCCACTCATCATGCTCCTAACGAGCCATATGACATTGATTTCATGGCTGAGTGATATTCCATTGTGCCAAGTACCACTATTTGTTTATCCATTTTTCTCTTTCCTGGGATATTGAAGGTGTACTGAAGTGGAGGTTCTTGGAAACAGAGCAGCCGTAAAGTTTGGGGTGCCTGTGTCTTGTTGATTTTTAGTTTTCCCAATTTATACGCCCATGAGTGGAAGTGCCCTATGCTCTCTAAGCTGTGTTTATTACTTGTTTCAGGACACACCGTACACTTCTCCAGAGGGCCTGTTGGCAATTTACATCCCGCCCATCAGCGTAGCAAGGCTCCCATGTCTCCATGGCCTGTCCTGCTTTTCTGGTTTTTACACTTTCTTCAGCATGGCCCTTTTGACCGAGGGCAAGCGAGATTTCTTTGTAGCGCTGATTTGCCCTTCCGGCTTGCTTGGTTGGCCAAAAAGGGCATATGCGTTTTTTCCTGAATACATTCAGGAAAAAACGCATATGCCCTTTTTAGCCCAGGGCATCATTGTCAACGTTTTTCCGCTTTTCATGTGCTTTAAAGGCGAGTCGAATCTACCTCCTGAAATCTGTTTCCTGCAAATCTGCCTTGCTTTCAAATCCTCTTCGTTGCCTTCCCTCAATATATTTGTGGACGAGAGTTATCATTTATAACTCTGCACGTTTGTGAATTGCAGTGCCCCTGAGCTCCATTTGTCTACTCGCTTTTTTGGGAGCTGGCAGCAAAAGCGCAGGATTGCTTTAGGCCCTATTCGGCTTCCAGGGGGCCGCCGGAGCCTGTGGTTCATTCTTCTTCCTGATGGGAAAATGGATTGACCTGTGCCTGTCCCAACACCTAGGGCTAGTCTCTCGTTGGTTGCCCGTCTTCCCGTTCATCCTCAGGACAAATTGCAACCTGTACGAAACAGGAGGTTAAAGGTGCTGATTCTCCAAGTAGGGAGATGGTTAGTCAAGCAGCTGGAATGGCGAACCCGAGCACAAGGAGAGGAGAAATGAGGTGCGTTTTAGAAGCCTTTCCCGTTCTCACGGCATACCATCTTCTGGGTTTCCCATGCATGTTTTGATGTAGGAAGATGCCCTTGTACCTGGAGATTTGAGACCCATGGGGTGGGTACCCCGCAGTGTTACTTTAAATTATCTGCATTTGCTCACCCAACCTCACCAATCCTCTGAGCCCCAAGAGTGTCCAGCCTTATGTCTAATCCAGCTGTGGGTCTAGATATGGTCAATCCAGGTTGCATCAGAGACCCTGAACGGATTTTGTAAGAATTTCTCTCTCTTTCACTGTTTTTTTTGTGTGGGTTTTTTAAAGTAATTTATGTTTAGAATGGGGCTTGGCTGCTTTTCTCTGCTGTGTTTATGCCGCTTTATACCCTCTTGATTCACTTGCAGAGAGATATCGATACATAGGTTTTCAGATTCTTAATAGTGAGATATATTCTTGTGCGGTGACTAGGGGGTGTTGACTCCAGTTCACTGAGCAGGGAGTAGGCCTTGTCTATTACATATGTGGCTTATGGAGAGGTCTCTGAGCTAATTTCAAACCCTTGTTTTATGCATCACCCCACCTCACATTTCCCGTTAAGCAGCCATAGTGTGTCTTCTAAAGGTGTGACTCTGTTCTGTTTTGTAATTCAGTTCAAGTGTAGCGATTTTGACATTCCCTCTATAAGCGATATCTTAGGATAAGTGTCTTTTTCTGTGTGACTTATTTCACTTAGAATCATCGTTGCTAAATCCACTCATCATGCTGCTAAGTAGCCTTATGACATTGATTTCATGGCTGAGTAATACTCCATTGGGCCAAGTACCACTATTTCTTTATCCATTTTACTCTTTCTGGGATATTGAAGGTGTACCGAAGTGGAGGTTCTTGGAAACAGAGCAGCCGTAAAGGTTGGGGTGCCTGTGTTTTGTTGATTTTTAGTTTTCCCAATTTACACGCCCATGAGTGGAAGTGCCCTATGCTCTCTAAGCTGTGTTTCTTACTTGTTTCAGGACACACTGTACACTTCTCCAGAGTGCCTGTTGGCAATTTACATCCCGCCCATCAGCGTAGCAAGGCTCCCATGTCTCCATGGCCTGTCCTGCTTTTCTGGTTTTTACACTTTCTTCAGCATGGCCCTTTTGACCGAGGGCAAGCGAGATTTCTTTGTAGCGCTGATTTGCCCTTCCGGCTTGCTTGGTTGGCCAAAAAGGGCATATGCGTTTTTTCCTGAATATATTCAGGAGAAAACGCATATGCCCTTTTTGGCCCAGGGCATCATTGTCAACGTTTTTCCGCTTTTCATGTGCTTTAAAGGCGAGTCGAATCTATCTCCTGAAATCTGTTTCATGCAAATCTGCTTAATTTCAAATCCTCTTCGTTGCCTTCCCTCAATATATTTGTGGACGAGAGTTATCATTTATAACTCTGCACGTTTGTGAATTGCAGTGCCCCTGAGCTCCATTTGTCTCCTCGCTTTTTTGGGAGCTGGCAGCAAAAGCACAGGATTGCTTCAGGCCCTATTCGGCTTCCAGGGGGCCGCCGGAGCCTGTGGTTCATTCTTCTTCCTGATGGGAAAATGGAGTGACCTGTGCCTGTCCCAACACCTAGGGCTAGTCTCTCGTTGGTTGCCCGTCTTCCCGTTCATCCTCAGGACAAATTGCAACCTGTACGAAACAGGAGGTTAAAGGTGCTGATTCTCCAAGTAGGGAGATGGTTAGTCAAGCGGCTGGAATGGCGAACCCGAGCACAAGGAGAGGAGAAATGAGGTGCGTTTTAGAAACCTTTCCCGATCTCACGGCATACCATCTTCTGGGTTTCCCATGCATGTTTTGATGTAGGAAGATGCCCATGTACCTGGAGATTTGAGACCCATGGGGTGTGTACCCCGCGGTGTTACTTTAAAATATCTGGGTTTGCTCACCCAACCTCACCAATCCTCTCAGCCCCAAGAGTGTCCAGCCTTATGTCTCATCCAGCTGTGGGTCTAGATATGGTCAATCCAAGTTGCATCAGAGACCCTGAACTGATTTTGTAAGAATTTCTCTTTCACTGTCTTTGTTTTGTGGGTTTTTTAAAGTAATTTATGTTTAGAATGGGGCTTGGCTGCTTTTCCCTGCTGTGTTTATTCCGCTTTACACACTCTTGATTCACTTGCAGAGAGATATCGATACATAGGTTTTCAGATTCATACTAGTCAGATATATTCTTGTGCGGTGACTAGGGGGTGTTGAGTCCAGTTCACTGAGCAGGGAGTAGGCCTTGTCTATTACATATTTGGCTTATGGAGCGGTCTCTGAGATAATTTCAAACCCTTGTTTTATGCATCACCCCACCTCACCTTTCCCGTTAAGCAGCCATAGTGTGTCTTCTAAAGGTGTGACTCTGTTCTGTTTTGTAATTCAGTTCAAGTGTAGCGATTTTGACATTCCCTCTATAAGCGATATCTTAGGATAAGTGTCTTTTTCTGTGTGACTTATTTCACTTAGAATCATCGTCGCTAAATCCACTCATCATGCTGGTAACTAGCCTTATGACATTGATCTCATGGCTGAGTGATATTCCATTGGGCCAAGTACCACCATTTCTTTATCCATTTTTCTCTTTCTGGGATACTGAAGGTGTACCGACGTGGAGGTTCTTGGAAGCAGAGCAGCCGTAAACTTTGGGGTGCCTGTGTCTTGTTGATTTTTAGTTTTCCCAATTTATACGCCCATGAGTGGAAGTGCCCTATGCTCTCTAAGCTGTGTTTATTACTTGTTTCAGGACACACCGTACACTTCTCCAGAGTGCCTGTTGGCAATTTACATCCTGCCCATCAGCGTAGCAAGGCTCCCATGTCTCCATGGCCTGTCCTGCTTTTCTGGTTTTTACACTTTTTTCAGCATGGCCCTTTTGACCGAGGGCAAGCGAGACTTCTTTGTACCGCTGATTTGCCCTTCCGGCTTGCTTGGTTGGCCAAAAAGGGCGTATGAGTTTTTTCCTCAATATATTCAGGAAAAAACGCATACGCCCTTTTTGGCCAAGGGCATCATTGTCAACGTTGTGCCGCTTTTCATGTGCTTTAAAGGCGAGTCGAATCTACCTCCTGAAATCTGTTTCTTGCAAATCTGCCTTGCTTTCAAATCCTCTTCGTTGCCTTCCCTCAATATATTTGTGGATGAGAGTTATCATTTATAACTCTGCACGTTTCTGAATTGCAGTGCCCCTGAGCTCCATTTTTCTACTCGCTTTTTTGGGAGCTGGCCGCAAAAGCGCAGGATTGCTTCAGGCCCTATTTTGGTTCTGGGGGGCAGGCTGAGCCTGTGGTTCATTCTTCTTCCTGATGGGAAAATGGAGTGACCTGTGCCTGTCCCAACACCTAGGGCTAGTCTATCGTTGGTTCCCCGTCTTCCCGTTCATCCTCAGGACAAATTGCAACCTGTACGAAACAGGAGGTTAAAGGTGCTGATTCTCCAAGTAGGGAGATGGTTAGTCAAGCGGCTGGAATGGCGAACCCGAGAACAAGGAGAGGAGAAATGAGGTGCGTTTTAGAAGCCTTTCCCGATCTCACGGCATACCATCTTCTGGGTTTCCCATGCATGTTTTGATGTAGGAAGATGCCCTTGTACCTGGAGATTTGAGACCCATGGGGTGTGTACCCCGCGGTGTTACTTTAAAGTATATGGGTTTGCTCACTCAACCTCACCAATCCTCTCAGCCCCAAGAGTGTCCAGCCTTATGTCTCATCCAGCTGTGGGTCTAGATATGGTCAATCCAGGTTGCATCAGAGACCCTGAACGGATTTTGTAAGAATTTCTCTTTCACTGTCTTTGTTTTGTGGGTTTTTTAAAGTAATTTATGTTTAGAATGGGGCTTGGCTGCTTTTCCCTGCTGTGTTTATGCCGCTTTCCACCCTCTTGATTCACTTGCAGAGAGATATTGATAAATAGGTTTTCAGATTCTTACTAGTCAGATATATTCTTGTGCGGTGACTAGGGGGTGTTGAGTCCAGTTCACTGAGCAGGGAGTAGGCCTTGTCTATTACATATTTGGCTTATGGAGAGGTCTCTGAGCTAATTTCACACCCTTGTTTTATGCATCACCCCACCTCACCTTTCCCGTTAAGCAGCCATAGTGTGTCTTCTAAAGGTGTGACTCTGTTCTGTTTTGTAATTCAGTTCAAGTGTAGCGATTTTGACATTCCCTCTATAAGCGATATCTTAGGATAAGTGTCTTTTTCTGTGTGACTTATTTCACTTAGAATCATCGTCGCTAAATCCACTCATCATGCTGGTAACTAGCCTTATGACATTGATCTCATGGCTGAGTGATATTCCATTGTGCCAAGTACCACCATTTCTTTATCCATTTTTCTCTTTCTGGGATATTGAAGGTGTACCGAAGTGGAGGTTCTTGGAAACAGAGCAGCCGTAAAATTTGGGGTGCCTGTGTCTTGTTGATTTTTAGTTTTCCCAATTTATACGCCCATGAGTGGAAGTGCCCTATGCTCTCTAAGCTGTGTTTATTACTTGTTTCAGGACACACCGTACACTTCTTCAGAGTGCCTGTTGGCAATTTACATCCCGCCCATCAGCGTAGCAAGGCTCCCATGTCTCCATGGCCTCTCCTGCTTTTCTGGTTTTTACACTTTTTTCAGCATGGCCCTTTTGACCGAGGGCAAGCGAGACTTCTTTGTAGCGCTGATTTGCCCTTCCGGCTTGCTTGGTTGGCCAAAAAGGGCATATGCGTTTTTTCCTGAATATATTCAGGAAAAAACGCATATGCCCTTTTTAGCCCAGGGCATCATTGTCAACGTTTTTCCGCTTTTCATGTGCTTTAAAGGCGAGTCGAATCTACCTCCTGAAATCTGTTTCCTGCAAATCTGCCTTGCTTTCAAATCCTCTTTGTTGCCTTCCCTCAATATATTTGTGGACGAGAGTTATCATTTATAGCTCTGCACGTTTGTGAATTGCAGTGCCCCTGAGCTCCATTTGTCTACTCGCTTTTTTGGGAGCTGGCCGCAAAAGCGCAGGATTGCTTCAGGCCCTATTTTGGTTCTGGGGGGCAGGCTGAGCCTGTGGTTCATTCTTCTTCCTGATGGGAAAATGGAGTGACCTACGCCTGTCCCAACACCTAGGGCTCGTCTCTCGTTGGTTCCGCGTCTTCCCGTTCATCCTCAGGACAAATTGCAACCTGTACAATCAGGAGGTTAAAGGTGCTGATTCTCCAAATAGGGAGATGGTTGGTCAAGCAGCTGGAATGGCGAACCCGAGCACAAGGAGAGGAGAAATGAGGTGCGTTTTAGAAACCTTTCCCGATCTCATGGCATACCATCTTCTGGGTTTCCCATGCATGTTTTGATGTAGGAAGATGCCCTTGTACCTGGAGATTTGAGACCCATGGGGTGGGTACCCCGCGGTGTTACTTTAAAGTATCTGCATTTGCTCACCCAACCTCACCAATCCTCTCAGCCCCAAGAGTGTCCAGCCTTATGTCTCATCCAGCTGTGGGTCTAGATATGGTCAAGCCAGGTTGCATCAGAGACCCTGAACGGATTTTGTAAGAATTTCTCTCTCTTTCACTCTCTTTGCTTTGTGGGTTTTTTAAAGTAATGTATGTTTAGAATGGGGCTTGGCTGCTTTTCCCTGCTGTGTTGATGCCGCTTTACACCCTCTTGATTCACTTGCAGAGAGATATCGATACATAGGTTTTCAGATTCTTACTAATCAGATATATTCTTGTGCGGTGACTAGGGGGTGTTGAGTCCAGTTAACTGAGCAGGGAGTAGGCCTTGTCTATTACATATTTGGCTTATGGAGCGGTGTCTGAGCTAATTTCAAACCTTGTTTTATGCATCACCCCACCTCACCTTTCCGGTTAAGCAGCCATAGTGTGTCTTCTAAAGGTGTGCCTCTGTTCTGTTTTGTAATTCAGTTCAAGTTTAGCGATTTTGACATTCCCTCTATAAGCGATATCTTAGGAAAAGTGTCTTTTTCTGTGTGACTTATTTCACTTAGAATCATCGTACCTAAATCCACTCATCATGCTGCTAACTAGCCTTATAACATTGATTTCATGGCTGAGTGATATTCCATTGTGCCAAGTACCACCATTTCTTTATCCATTTTTCTCTTTCCTGGGATATTGAAGGTGTACCGAAGCGGAGGTTCTTGGCAACAGAGCTGCCGTAAAGTTTGGGGTGCCTGTGTCTTGTTGAATTTTGGTTTTCCCAATTTATACGCCCATGAGTGGAAGTGCCCTATGCTCTCTAAGCTGTGTTTATTACTTGTTTCAGGACACACCGTACACTTCTCCAGTGTGCCTGTTGGCAATTTACATCCCGCCCATCAGCGTAGCAAGGCTCGCATGTCTCCATGGCCTGTCCTGCTTTTCTGGTTTTTACACTTTTTTCAGCATGGCCCTTTTGACCGAGGGCAAGCGAGACTTCTTTGTAGCGCTGATTTGCCCTTCCGGCTTGCTTGGTTGGCCAAAAACGGCGTATGCGTTTTTTCCTGAATATATTCAGGAAAAAACGCATACGCCCTTTTTGGCCAAGGGCATCATTGTCAACGTTTTGCCGCTTTTCATGTGCTTTACAGGCGAGTCGAATCTACCTCCTGAAATCTGTTTCCTGCAAATCTGCCTTGCTTTCAAATCCTCTTCGTTGCCTTCCCTCAATATATTTGTGGACGAGAGTTCTCATTTATAACTATGCACGTTTGTGAATTGCAGTGCCCCTGAGCTCCATTTGTCTCCTCGCTTTTTTGGGAGCTGGCCGCAAAAGCGCAGGATTGCTTCAGGCCCTATTTTGGTTCTGGGGGGCAGGCTGAGCCTGTGGTTCATTCTTCTTCCTGATGGGAAAATGGAGTGACCTGTGCCTGTCCCAACACCTAGGGCTAGTCTCTCGTTGTTTCCCCGTCTTCCCCTTCATCCTCAGGACAAATTGCAACCTGGACGAAACAGGAGATTAAAGGTGCTGATTCTCCAATTAGGGAGATGGTTAGTCAAGTGGCTGGAATGGCGAACCCGAGCACAAGGAGAGGAGAAATGAGGTGCGTTTTAGAAGCCTTTCCCGATCTCACGGCATACAATTCTCTGGGTTTCCCATGCATGTTTTGATGTAGGAAGATGCCCTTGTACCTGGAGATTTGAGACCCATGGGGTGTGTTCCCCGCAGTGTTACTTTAAAGTGTCTGCGTTTGCTCACCCAACCTCACCAATCCTCTCAGCCCCAAGAGTGTCCAGCCTTATGTCTCATCCAGCTGTGGGTCTAGATATGGTCAATCCAGGTTGCATCAGAGACCCTGAACGGGTTTTGTAAGAATTTCTCTCTCTTTCACTGTCTTTGTTTTGTGGGTTTTTTAAAGTAATTTATGTTTAGAATGGGGTTTGGCTGCTTTTCCCTGCTGTGTTGATGCCGCTTTACACCCTCTTGATTCACTTGCAGAGAGATATCGATACATAGGTTTTCAGATTCATACTAGTCAGATATATTCTTGTGCGGTGACTAGGGGGTGTTGAGTCCAGTTCACTGAGCAGGGAGTAGGCCTTGTCTATTACATATTTGGCATATGGAGCGGTCTCTGAGTTAATTTCAAACCCTTGTTTTATGCATCACCCCACCTCAACTTTCCAGTTAAGCAGCCATAGTGTGTCTTCTAAAGGTGTGACTCTGTTCTGTTTGTAATTCAGTTCAAGTGTAGCGATTTTGACATTCCCTCTATAAGCGATATCTTAGGATAAGTGCCTTTTTCTGTGTGACTTATTTCACTTAGAATCATCGTACCTAAATCCACTCATCATGCTGCTAACTATCCTTATGACATTGATTTCATGGCTGAGTGATATTCCATTGTGCCAAGTACCACCATTTTTTTATCCATTTTTCTCTTTCCTGGAATATTGAAGGTGTACCGAAGTGGAGGTTCTTGGCAACAGAGCAGCCGTAAACTTTAGGGTGCCTGTGTCTTGTTGATTTTTAGTTTTCCCAATTTATACGCCCATGAGTGGAATTGCCCTATGCTCTCTACGCTGTGTTTATTACTTGTTTCAGGACACACCGTACTCTTCTCCAGAATGCCTGTTGGCAATTTACATCCCGCCCATCAGCGTAGCAAGGCTCCCATGTCTCCATGGCCTGTCCTGCTTTTCTGGTTTTTACAGTTTGTTCAGCATGGCCCTTTTGACCGAGGGCAAGCGAGACTTCTTTGTAGCGCTGATTTGCCCTTCCGGCTTGCTTGGTTGGCCAAAAACGGCGTATGCGTTTTTTCCTGAATATATTCAGGAAAAAACGCATACGCCCTTTTTGGCCCAGGGCATCATTGTCAACGTTTTTCCGCTTTTCATGTGCTTTAAAGGCGAGTCGAATCTACCTCCTGAAATCTGTTTCCTGCAAATCTGCCTTGCTTTCAAATCCTCTTTGTTGCCTTCCCTCAATATATTTGTGGACGAGAGTTATCATTTATAGCTCTGCACGTTTGTGAATTGCAGTGCCCCTGAGCTCCATTTGTCTACTCGCTTTTTTGGGAGCTGGCCGCAAAAGCGCAGGATTGCTTCAGGCCCTATTTTGGTTCTGGGGGGCAGGCTGAGCCTGTGGTTCATTCTTCTTCCTGATGGGAAAATGGAGTGACCTACGCCTGTCCCAACACCTAGGGCTCGTCTCTCGTTGGTTCCGCGTCTTCCCGTTCATCCTCAGGACAAATTGCAACCTGTACAATCAGGAGGTTAAAGGTGCTGATTCTCCAAATAGGGAGATGGTTGGTCAAGCAGCTGGAATGGCGAACCCGAGCACAAGGAGAGGAGAAATGAGGTGCGTTTTAGAAACCTTTCCCGATCTCATGGCATACCATCTTCTGGGTTTCCCATGCATGTTTTGATGTAGGAAGATGCCCTTGTACCTGGAGATTTGAGACCCATGGGGTGGGTACCCCGCGGTGTTACTTTAAAGTATCTGCATTTGCTCACCCAACCTCACCAATCCTCTCAGCCCCAAGAGTGTCCAGCCTTATGTCTCATCCAGCTGTGGGTCTAGATATGGTCAAGCCAGGTTGCATCAGAGACCCTGAACGGATTTTGTAAGAATTTCTCTCTCTTTCACTCTCTTTGCTTTGTGGGTTTTTTAAAGTAATGTATGTTTAGAATGGGGTTTGGCTGCTTTTCCCTGGTGTGTTGATGCCGCTTTACACCCTCTTGATTCACTTGCAGAGAGATATCGATACATAGGTTTTCAGATTCTTACTAGTCAGATATATTCTTGTGTGGTGACTAGGGTGTGTTGAGTCCAGTTCACTGAGCAGGGAGTAGGCCTTGTCTATTACATATTTGGCTTATGGAGCGGTCTCTGAGCTAATTTCAAACCCTTGTTTTATGCATCACCCCACCTCACCTTTCCCGTTAAGCAGCCATAGTGTGTCTTCTAAAGGTGTGACTCTGTTCTGTTTTGTAATTCAGTTCAAGTGTAGCGATTTTGACATTGCCTCTATAAGCGATATCTTAGGATAAGTGTCTTTTTCTGTGTGACTTATTTCACTTAGAATCATCGTCGCTAAATCCACTCATCATGCTGCTAACTAGCCTTATGACATTGATTTCATGGCTGAGTGATATTCCATTGTGCCAAGTACCACCATTTGTTTATCCATTTTTCTCTTTCCTGGGATATTGAAGGTGTACCGAAGCGGAGGTTCTTGGAAACAGAGCAGCCGTAAACTTTAGGGTGCCTGTGTCTTGTTGATTTTTAGTTTTCCCAATTTATACGCCCATGAGTGGAAGTGCCCTATGCTCTCTACGCTGTGTTTATTACTTGTTTCAGGACACACCGTACTCTTCTCCAGAGTGCCTGTTGGCAATTTACATCCCGCCCATCAGCGTAGCAAGGCTCCCATGTCTCCATGGCCTGTCCTGCTTTTCTGGTTTTTACACTTTGCTCAGCATGGCCCTTTTGACCGAGGGCAAGCGAGACTTCTTTGTAGCGCTGATTTGCCCTTCCGGCTTGCTTGGTTGGCCAAAAAGGGCGTATGCGTTTTTTCCTGAATATATTCAGGAAAAAACGCATACGCCCTTTTTGGCCAAGGGCATCATTGTCAACGTTTTGCCGCTTTTCATGTGCTTTAAAGGCAAGTCGAATCTACCTCCTGAAATCTGTTTCCTGCAAATCTGCCTTGCTTTCAAATCCTCTTCGTTGCCTTCCCTCAATATATTTGTGGACGAGAGTTCTCATTTATAACTCTGCACGTTTGTGAATTGCAGTGCCCCTGAGCTCCATTTGTCTCCTCGCTTTTTTGGGAGCTGGCCGCAAAAGCGCAGGATTGCTTCAGGACCTATTTTGGTTCTGGGGGGCAGGCAGAGCCTGTGGTTCATTCTTCTTCCTGATGGGAAAATGGAGTGACCTGTGCCTGTCCCAACACCTATGGCTAGTCTCTCTTTGTTTCCCCGTCTTCCCCTTCATCCTCAGGACAAATTGCAACCTGGACGAAACAGGAGGTTAAAGGTGCTGATTCTCCAATTAGGGAGATGGTTAGTCAAGTGGCTGGAATGGCGAACCCGAGCACAAGGAGAGGAGAAATGAGGTGCGTTTTAGAAGCCTTTCCCGATCTCACGGCATACAATTCTCTGGGTTTCCCATGCATGTTTTGATGTAGGAAGATGCCCTTGTACCTGGAGATTTGAGACCCATGGGGTGTGTTCCCCGCAGTGTTACTTTAAAGTGTCTGCGTTTGCTCACCCAACCTCACCAATCCTCTCAGCCCCAAGAGTGTCCAGCCTTATGTCTCATCCAGCTGTGGGTCTAGATATGGTCAATCCAGGTTGCATCATAGACCCTGAATGGATTTTGTAAGAATTTCTCTCTCTTTAACTGTCTTTGTTTTGTGGGTTTTTTAAAGTAATTTATGTTTAGAATCGGGCTTGGCTGCTTTTCCCTGCTGTGTTGATGCCGCTTTACACCCTCTTGATTCACTTGCAGAGAGATATCGATACATAGGTTTTCAGATTCTTACTAGTCAGATATATTCTTGTGTGGTGACTAGGGTGTGTTGAGTCCAGTTCACTGAGCAGGGAGTAGGCCTTGTCTATTACATATTTGGCTTATGGAGCGGTCTCTGAGCTAATTTCAAACCCTTGTTTTATGCATCACCCCACCTCACCTTTCCCGTTAAGCAGCCATAGTGTGTCTTCTAAAGGTGTGACTCTGTTCTGTTTTGTAATTCAGTTCAAGTGTAGCGATTTTGACATTCCCTCTCTAAGCGATATCTTAGGATAAGTGTCTTTTTCTGTGTGACTTATTTCACTTAGAATCATCGTCGCTAAATCCACTCATCATGCTGCTAACTAGCCTTATGACATTGATTTCATGGCTGAGTGACATTCCATAGTGCCAAGTACCACCATTTGTTTATCCATTTTTCTCTTTCCTGGGATATTGAAGGTGTACCGAAGTGGAGGTTCTTGGAAACAGAGCAGCTGTAAAGTTTGGGGTGCCTGTGTCTTGTTGATTTTTATTTTTCCCAATTTATACGCCCATGAGTGGAAGTGCCCTATGCTCTCTACGCTGTGTTTATTACTTGTTTCAGGACACACCGTACTCTTCTCCAGAGTGCCTGTTGGCAATTAACATCCCGCCCATCAGCGTAGCAAGGCTCCCATGTCTCCATGGCCTGTCCTGCTTTTCTGGTTTTTACAGTTTGTTCAGCATGGCCCTTTTGACCGAGGGCAAGCGAGACTTCTTTGTAGCGCTGATTTGCCCTTCCGGCTTGCTTGGTTGGCCAAAAAGGGCGTATGCGTTTTTTCCTGAATATATTCAGGAAAAAACGCATACGCCCTTTTTGGCCAAGGGCATCATTGTCAACGTTTTGTCACTTTTCATGTGCTTTAAAGGCGAGTCGAATCTACCTCCTGAAATCTGTTTCCTGCAAATCTGCCTTGCTTTCAAATCCTCTTCGTTGCCTTCCCTCAATATATTTGTGGACGAGTGTTCTCATTTATAACTCTGCACGTTTGTGAATTGCAGTGCCCCTGAGCTCCATTTGTCTCCTCGCTTTTTTGGGAGCTGGCCGCAAAAGCGCAGGATTGCTTCAGGCCCTATTTTGGTTTTGGGGGGCAGGCTGAGCCTGTGGTTCATTCTTCTTCCTGATGGGAAAATGGAGTGACCTGTGCCTGTCCCAACACCTAGGGCTAGTCTCTCGTTGGTTCCCCGTCTTCCCGTTCATCCTCAGGACAAACTGCAACCTGTACGAAACAGGAGGTTAAAGGTGCTGATTCTCCAAATAGGGAGATGTTTGGTCAAGCAGCTGGAATGGCGAACCCGAGCACAAGGAGAGGAGAAATGAGGTGCGTTTTAGAAACCTTTCCCGATCTCACGGCATACCATCTTCTGGGTTTCCCATGCATGTTTTGATGTAGGAAGATGCCCTTGTACCTGGAGATTTGAGACCCATGGGGTGGGTACCCCGCGGTGTTACTTTAAAGTATCTGCATTTGCTCACCCAACCTCACCAATTCTCTCAGCCCCAAGAGTGTCCAGCCTTATGTCTCATCCAGCTGTGGGTCTAGATATGGTCAAGCCAGGTTGCATCAGACACCCTGAACGGATTTTGTAAGAATTTCTCTCTCTTTCACTCTCTTTGCTTTGTGGGTTTTTTAAAGTAATGTATGTTTAGAATGGGGTTTGGCTGCTTTTCCCTGCTGTGTTGATGCCGCTTTACACCCTCTTGATTCACTTGCAGAGAGATATCGATACATAGGTTTTCAGATTCATACTAATCAGATATATTCTTGTGCGGTGACTAGGGGGTGTTGAGTCCAGTTAACTGAGCAGGGAGTAGGCCTTGTCTATTACATATTTGGCTTATGGAGCGGTGTCTGAGCTAATTTCAAACCTTGTTTTATGCATCACCCCACCTCACCTTTCCGGTTAAGCAGCCATAGTGTGTCTTCTAAAGGTGTGCCTCTGTTCTGTTTTGTAATTCAGTTCAAGTTTAGCGATTTTGACATTCCCTCTATAAGCGATATCTTAGGATAAGTGCCTTTTTCTGTGTGACTTATTTCACTTAGAATCATCGTACCTAAATCCACTCATCATGCTGCTAACTAGCCTTATAACATTGATTTCATGGCTGAGTGATATTCCATTGTGCCAAGTACCACCATTTCTTTATCCATTTTTCTCTTTCCTGGGATATTGAAGGTGTACCGAAGCGGAGGTTCTTGGCAACAGAGCAGCCGTAAAGTTTGGGGTGCCTGTGTCTTGTTGAATTTTGGTTTTCCCAATTTATACGCCCATGAGTGGAAGTGCCCTATGCTCTCTACGCTGTGTTTATTACTTGTTTCAGGACACACCGTACTCTTCTCCAGAGTGCCTGTTGGCAATTTACATCCCGCCCATCAGCGTAGCAAGGCTCCCTTGTCTACATGGCCTGTCCTGCTTTTCTGGTTTTTACACTTTCTTCAGCATGGCCCTTTTGACCGAGGGCAAGCGAGACTTCTTTGTAGCGCTGATTTGCCCTTCCGGCTTGCTTGGTTGGCCAAAAAGGGCGTATGCGTTTTTTCCTGAATATATTCAGGAAAAAACGCATACGCCCTTTTTGGCCAAGGGCATCATTGTCAACGTTTTGCCGCTTTTCATGTGCTTTAAAGGCGAGTCGAATCTACCTCCTGAAATCTGTTTCCTGCAAATCTGCCTTGCTTTCAAATCCTCTTCGTTGCCTTCCCTCAATATATTTGTGGACGAGAGTTCTCATTTATAACTCTGCACGTTTGTGAATTGCAGTGCCCCTGAGCTCCATTTGTCTCCTCGCTTTTTTGGGAGCTGGCCGCAAAAGCGCAGGATTGCTTCAGGCCCTATTTTGGTTCTGGGGGGCAGGCTGAGCCTGTGGTTCATTCTTCTTCCTGATGGGAAAATGGAGTGACCTACGCCTGTCCCAACACCTAGGGCTCGTCTCTCGTTGGTTCCGCGTCTTCCCGTTCATCCTCAGGACAAATTGCAACCTGTACAATCAGGAGGTTAAAGGTGCTGATTCTCCAAATAGGGAGATGGTTGGTCAAGCAGCTGGAATGGCGAACCCGAGCACAAGGAGAGGAGAAATGAGGTGCGTTTTAGAAACCTTTCCCGATCTCATGGCATACCATCTTCTGGGTTTCCCATGCATGTTTTGATGTAGGAAGATGCCCTTGTACCTGGAGATTTGAGACCCATGGGGTGTGTACCCCGCGGTGTTACTTTAAAGTATCTGCATTTGCTCACCCGACCTCACCAATCCTCTCAGCCCCAAGAGTGTCCAGTCTTATGTCTCATCCAGCTGTGGGTCTAGATATGGTCAATCCAGGTTGCATCAGAGACCCTGAACGGATTTTGTAAGAATTTCTCTCTCTTTCACTGTCTTTGCTATGTGGGTTTTTTAAAGTAATGTATGTTTAGAATGGGGTTTGGCTGCTTTTCCCTGCTGTGTTGATGCCACTTTACACCCTCTTGATTCACTTGCAGAGAGATATCGATATATAGGTTTTCAGATTCATGCTAATCAGATATATTCTTGTGCGGTGACTAGGGGGTGTTGAGTCCAGTTAACTGAGCAGGGAGTAGGCCTTGTCTATTACATATTTGGCTTATGGAGCGGTGTCTGAGCTAATTTCAAACCTTGTTTTATGCATCACCCCACCTCACCTTTCCGGTTAAGCAGCCATAGTGTGTCTTCTAAAGGTGTGCCTCTGTTCTGTTTTGTAATTCAGTTCAAGTTTAGCGATTTTGACATTCCCTCTATAAGCGATATCTTAGGATAAGTGTCTTTTTCTGTGTGAATTATTTCACTTAGAATCATCGTACCTAAATCCACACATCATGCTGCTAACTAACCTTATGACATTGATTTCATGGCTGAGTGATATTCCATTGTGCCAAGTACCACCATTTCTTTATCCATTTTTCTCTTTCCTGGGATATTGAAGGTGTACCGAAGCGGAGGTTCTTGGCAACAGAGCAGCCGTAAAGTTTGGGGTGCCTGTGTCTTGTTGATTTTTAGTTTTCCCAATTTATACGCCCATGAGTGGAAGTGCCCTATGCTCTCTACGCTGTGTTTATTACTTGTTTCAGGACACACCGTACTCTTCTCCAGAGTGCCTGTTGGCAATTTATATCCCGCCCATCAGCGTAGCAAGGCTCCCATGTCTCCATGGCCTGTCCTGCTTTTCTGGTTTTTACACTTTTTTCAGCATGGCCCTTTTGACCGAGGGCAAGCGAGACTTCTTTGTAGCGCTGATTTGCCCTTCCGGCTTGCTTGGTTGGCCAAAAAGGGCGTATGCGTTTTTTCCTGAATATATTCAGGAAAAAACGCATACGCCCTTTTTGGCCAAGGGCATCATTGTCAACGTTTTGTCACTTTTCATGTGCTTTAAAGGCGAGTCGAATCTACCTCCTGAAATCTGTTTCCTGCAAATCTGCCTTGCTTTCAAATCCTCTTCGTTGCCTTCCCTCAATATATTTGTGGACGAGAGATCTCATTTATAACTCTGCACGTTTGTGAATTGCAGTGCCCCTGAGCTCCATTTGTCTCCTCGCTTTTTTGGGAGCTGGCCGCAAAAGCGCAGGATTGCTTCAGGCCCTATTTTGGTTTTGGGGGGCAGGCTGAGCCTGTGGTTCATTCTTCTTCCTGATGGGAAAATGGAGTGACCTGTGCCTGTCCCAACACCTAGGGCTAGTCTCTCGTTGGTTCCCCGTCTTCCCGTTCATCCTCAGGACAAACTGCAACCTGTACGAAACAGGAGGTTAAAGGTGCTGATTCTCCAAATAGGGAAATGGTTAGTCAAGCGGCTGGAATGGCGAACCCGAGCACAAGGAGAGGAGAAATGAGGTGCGTTTTAGAAACTTTTCCCGATCTCATGGCATACCATCTTCTGGGTTTCCCATACATGTTTTGATGTAGGAAGATGCCCTTGTACCTGGAGATTTGAGACCCATGGGGTGGGTACACCGCAGTATTACTTTAAAGTATCTGCATTTGCTCACCCAACCTCACCAATCCTCTCAGCCGCAAGAGTGTGCAGCCTTATGTCTCATCCAGCTGTGGGTCTAAATATGGTCAATCCAGGTTGCATCAGAGACCCTGAACGGATTTTGTAAGAATTTCTCTCTCTTTCACTGTCTTTGTTTTGTGGGTTTTTTAAAGTAATTTATGTTTAGAATCGGGCTTGGCTGCTTTTCCCTGCTGGTGTTGATGCCGCTTTACAGCCTCTTGATTCACTTGCAGAGAGATATCGATATATAGGTTTTCAGATTCATACTAGTCAGATATATTCTTGTGCGGTGACTAGGGGGTGTTGAGTCCAGTTCACTGAGCAGGGAGTAGGCCTTGTCTATTACATATTTGGCTTATGGAGCGGTGTCTGAGCTAATTTCAAACCCTTGTTTTATGCATCACCCCACCTCACCTTTCCAGTTAAGCAGCCATAGTGTGTCTTCTAAAGGTGTGACTCTGTTCTGTTTGTAATTCAGTTCAAGTGTAGCGATTTTGACATTCCCTCTATAAGCGATATCTTAGGATAAGTGCCTTTTTCTGTGTGACTTATTTCACTTAGAATCATCGTACCTAAATCCACTCATCATGCTGCTAACTAGCCTTATGACATTGATTTCATGGCTGAGTGATATTGCATTGTGCCAAGTACCACCATTTCTTTATCCATTTTTCTCTTTCCTGGGATATTGAAGGTGTACCGAAGTGGAGGTTCTTGGCAACAGAGCAGCCGTAAACTTTAGGGTGCCTGTGTCTTGTTGATTTTTATTTTTCCCAATTTATACGCCCATGAGTGGAATTGCCCTATGCTCTCTACGCTGTGTTTATTACTTGTTTCAGGACACACCGTACTCTTCTCCAGAGTGCCTGTTGGCAATTAACATCCCGCCCATCAGCGTAGCAAGGCTCCCATGTCTCCATGGCCTGTCCTGCTTTTCTGGTTTTTACAGTTTGTTCAGCATGGCCCTTTTGACCGAGGGCAAGCGAGACTTCTTTGTAGCGCTGATTTGCCCTTCCGGCTTGCTTGGTTGGCCAAAAAGGGCGTATGCGTTTTTTCCTGAATATATTCAGGAAAAAACGCATACGCCCTTTTTGGCCAAGGGCATCATTGTCAACGTTTTGTCACTTTTCATGTGCTTTAAAGGCGAGTCGAATCTACCTCCTGAAATCTGTTTCCTGCAAATCTGCCTTGCTTTCAAATCCTCTTCGTTGCCTTCCCTCAATATATTTGTGGACGAGTGTTCTCATTTATAACTCTGCACGTTTGTGAATTGCAGTGCCCCTGAGCTCCATTTGTCTCCTCGCTTTTTTGGGAGCTGGCCGCAAAAGCGCAGGATTGCTTCAGGCCCTATTTTGGTTTTGGGGGGCAGGCTGAGCCTGTGGTTCATTCTTCTTCCTGATGGGAAAATGGAGTGACCTGTGCCTGTCCCAACACCTAGGGCTAGTCTCTCGTTGGTTCCCCGTCTTCCCGTTCATCCTCAGGACAAACTGCAACCTGTACGAAACAGGAGGTTAAAGGTGCTGATTCTCCAAATAGGGAGATGTTTGGTCAAGCAGCTGGAATGGCGAACCCGAGCACAAGGAGAGGAGAAATGAGGTGCGTTTTAGAAACCTTTCCCGATCTCATGGCATACCATCTTCTGGGTTTCCCATGCATGTTTTGATGTAGGAAGATGCCCTTGTACCTGGAGATTTGAGACCCATGGGGTGGGTACCCCGCGGTGTTACTTTAAAGTATCTGCATTTGCTCACCCAACCTCACCAATTCTCTCAGCCCCAAGAGTGTCCAGCCTTATGTCTCATCCAGCTGTGGGTCTAGATATGGTCAAGCCAGGTTGCATCAGACACCCTGAACGGATTTTGTAAGAATTTCTCTCTCTTTCACTCTCTTTGCTTTGTGGGTTTTTTAAAGTAATGTATGTTTAGAATGGGGTTTGGCTGCTTTTCCCTGCTGTGTTGATGCCGCTTTACACCCTCTTGATTCACTTGCAGAGAGATATCGATACATAGGTTTTCAGATTCATACTAATCAGATATATTCTTGTGCGGTGACTAGGGGGTGTTGAGTCCAGTTAACTGAGCAGGGAGTAGGCCTTGTCTATTACATATTTGGCTTATGGAGCGGTGTCTGAGCTAATTTCAAACCTTGTTTTATGCATCACCCCACCTCACCTTTCCGGTTAAGCAGCCATAGTGTGTCTTCTAAAGGTGTGCCTCTGTTCTGTTTTGTAATTCAGTTCAAGTTTAGCGATTTTGACATTCCCTCTATAAGCGATATCTTAGGATAAGTGCCTTTTTCTGTGTGACTTATTTCACTTAGAATCATCGTACCTAAATCCACTCATCATGCTGCTAACTAGCCTTATAACATTGATTTCATGGCTGAGTGATATTCCATTGTGCCAAGTACCACCATTTCTTTATCCATTTTTCTCTTTCCTGGGATATTGAAGGTGTACCGAAGCGGAGGTTCTTGGCAACAGAGCAGCCGTAAAGTTTGGGGTGCCTGTGTCTTGTTGAATTTTGGTTTTCCCAATTTATACGCCCATGAGTGGAAGTGCCCTATGCTCTCTACGCTGTGTTTATTACTTGTTTCAGGACACACCGTACTCTTCTCCAGAGTGCCTGTTGGCAATTTACATCCCGCCCATCAGCGTAGCAAGGCTCCCTTGTCTACATGGCCTGTCCTGCTTTTCTGGTTTTTACACTTTCTTCAGCATGGCCCTTTTGACCGAGGGCAAGCGAGACTTCTTTGTAGCGCTGATTTGCCCTTCCGGCTTGCTTGGTTGGCCAAAAAGGGCGTATGCGTTTTTTCCTGAATATATTCAGGAAAAAACGCATACGCCCTTTTTGGCCAAGGGCATCATTGTCAACGTTTTGCCGCTTTTCATGTGCTTTAAAGGCGAGTCGAATCTACCTCCTGAAATCTGTTTCCTGCAAATCTGCCTTGCTTTCAAATCCTCTTCGTTGCCTTCCCTCAATATATTTGTGGATGAGAGTTCTCATTTATAACTCTGCACGTTTGTGAATTGCAGTGCCCCTGAGCTCCATTTGTCTCCTCGCTTTTTTGGGAGCTGGCCGCAAAAGCGCAGGATTGCTTCAGGCCCTATTTTGGTTCTGGGGGGCAGGCTGAGCCTGTGGTTCATTCTTCTTCCTGATGGGAAAATGGAGTGACCTATGCCTGTCCCAACACCTAGGGCTCGTCTCTCGTTGCTTCCGCGTCTTCCCGTTCATCCTCAGGGCAAATTGCAACCTGTACAATCAGGAGGTTAAAGGTGCTGATTCTCCAAGTAGGGAGATGGTTAGTCAAGCGGCTGGAATGGCGAACCCGAGCACAAGGAGAGGAGAAATGAGGTGCGTTTTAGAAACCTTTCCCGATCTCACGGCATACCATCTTCTGGGTTTCCCATGCATGTTTTGATGTAGGAAGATTCCCTTGTACCTGGAGATTTGAGACCCATGGGGTGGGTACCCCGCGGTATTACTTTAAAGTATCTGCATTTGCTCACCCAACCTCACCAATCCTCTCAGCCCCAAGAGTGTCCAGCCTTATGTCTCATCCAGCTGTGGGTCTAGATATGGTCAATCCAGGTTGCATCAGAGACCCTGATCGGATTTTGTAAGAATTTCTCTCTCTTTCACTGTCCTTGCTTTGTGGGTTTTTTAAAGTAATGTATGTTTAGAATGGGGTTTGGCTGCTTTTCCCTGCTGTGTTTATGCTGGTTTACACCCTCTTGATTCACTTGCAGAGAGATATCAATACATAGGTTTTCAGATTCATACTAGTCAGATATATTCTTGTGCGGTGACTAGGGGGTGTTGAGTCCAGTTAACTGAGCAGGGAGTAGGCCTTGTCTATTACATATTTGGCTTATGGAGCGGTGTCTGAGCTAATTTCAAACCCTTGTTTTATGCATCACCCCACCTCACCTTTCCAGTTAAGCAGCCATAGTGTGTCTTCTAAAGGTGTGACTCTGTTCTGTTTGTAATTCAGTTCAAGTGTAGCGATTTTGACATTCCCTCTATAAGCGATATCTTAGGATAAGTGCCTTTTTCTGTGTGACTTATTTCACTTAGAATCATCGTACCTAAATCCACTCATCATGCTGCTAACTAGCCTTATGACATTGATTTCATGGCTGAGTGATATTGCATTGTGCCAAGTACCACCATTTCTTTATCCATTTTTCTCTTTCCTGGGATATTGAAGGTGTACCGAAGTGGAGGTTCTTGGCAACAGAGCAGCCGTAAACTTTAGGGTGCCTGTGTCTTGTTGATTTTTAGTTTTCCCAATTTATACGCCCATGAGTGGAATTGCCCTATGCTCTCTACGCTGTGTTTATTACTTGTTTCAGGACACACCGTACTCTTCTCCAGAGTGCCTGTTGGCAATTAACATCCCGCCCATCAGCGTAGCAAGGCTCCCATGTCTCCATGGCCTGTCCTGCTTTTCTGGTTTTTACAGTTTGTTCAGCATGGCCCTTTTGACCGAGGGCAAGCGAGACTTCTTTGTAGCGCTGATTTGCCCTTCCGGCTTGCTTTGTTGGCCAAAAAGGGCGTATGCGTTTTTTCCTGAATATATTCAGGAAAAAACGCATACGCCCTTTTTGGCCAAGGGCATCATTGTCAACGTTTTGTCACTTTTCATGTGCTTTAAAGGCGAGTCGAATCTACCTCCTGAAATCTGTTTCCTGCAAATCTGCCTTGCTTTCAAATCCTCTTCGTTGCCTTCCCTCAATATATTTGTGGACGAGTGTTCTCATTTATAACTCTGCACGTTTGTGAATTGCAGTGCCCCTGAGCTCCATTTGTCTCCTCGCTTTTTTGGGAGCTGGCCGCAAAAGCGCAGGATTGCTTCAGGCCCTATTTTGGTTTTGGGGGGCAGGCTGAGCCTGTGGTTCATTCTTCTTCCTGATGGGAAAATGGAGTGACCTGTGCCTGTCCCAACACCTAGGGCTAGTCTCTCGTTGGTTCCCCGTCTTCCCGTTCATCCTCAGGACAAACTGCAACCTGTACGAAACAGGAGGTTAAAGGTGCTGATTCTCCAAATAGGGAGATGTTTGGTCAAGCAGCTGGAATGGCGAACCCGAGCACAAGGAGAGGAGAAATGAGGTGCGTTTTAGAAACCTTTCCCGATCTCATGGCATACCATCTTCTGGGTTTCCCATGCATGTTTTGATGTAGGAAGATGCCCTTGTACCTGGAGATTTGAGACCCATGGGGTGGGTACCCCGCGGTGTTACTTTAAAGTATCTGCATTTGCTCACCCAACCTCACCAATTCTCTCAGCCCCAAGAGTGTCCAGCCTTATGTCTCATCCAGCTGTGGGTCTAGATATGGTCAAGCCAGGTTGCATCAGAGACCCTGAACGGATTTTGTAAGAATTTCTCTCTCTTTCACTCTCTTTGCTTTGTGGGTTTTTTAAAGTAATGTATGTTTAGAATGGGGTTTGGCTGCTTTTCCCTGCTGTGTTGATGCCGCTTTACACCCTCTTGATTCACTTGCAGAGAGATATCGATACATAGGTTTTCAGATTCATATTAATCAGATATATTCTTGTGCGGTGACTAGGGGGTGTTGAGTCCAGTTAACTGAGCAGGGAGTAGGCCTTGTCTATTACATATTTGGCTTATGGAGCGGTGTCTGAGCTAATTTCAAACCTTGTTTTATGCATCACCCCACCTCACCTTTCCGGTTAAGCAGCCATAGTGTGTCTTCTAAAGGTGTGCCTCTGTTCTGTTTTGTAATTCAGTTCAAGTGTAGCGATTTTGACATTCCCTCTATAAGCGATATCTTAGGATAAGTGCCTTTTTCTGTGTGACTTATTTCACTTAGAATCATCGTACCTAAATCCACTCATCATGCTGCTAACTAGCCTTATAACATTGATTTCATGGCTGAGTGATATTCCATTGTGCCAAGTACCACCATTTCTTTATCCATTTTTCTCTTTCCTGGGATATTGAAGGTGTACCGAAGCGGAGGTTCTTGGCAACAGAGCAGCCGTAAAGTTTGGGGTGCCTGTGTCTTGTTGAATTTTGGTTTTCCCAATTTATACGCCCATGAGTGGAAGTGCCCTATGCTCTCTACGCTGTGTTTATTACTTGTTTCAGGACACACCGTACTCTTCTCCAGAGTGCCTGTTGGCAATTTACATCCCGCCCATCAGCGTAGCAAGGCTCCCTTGTCTACATGGCCTGTCCTGCTTTTCTGGTTTTCACACTTTCTTCAGCATGGCCCTTTTGACCGAGGGCAAGCGAGACTTCTTTGTAGCGCTGATTTGCCCTTCCGGCTTGCTTGGTTGGCCAAAAAGGGCGTATGCGTTTTTTCCTGAATATATTCAGGAAAAAACGCATACGCCCTTTTTGGCCAAGGGCATCATTGTCAACGTTTTGCCGCTTTTCATGTGCTTTAAAGGCGAGTCGAATCTACCTCCTGAAATCTGTTTCCTGCAAATCTGCCTTGCTTTCAAATCCTCTTCGTTGCCTTCCCTCAATATATTTGTGGATGAGAGTTCTCATTTATAACTCTGCACGTTTGTGAATTGCAGTGCCCCTGAGCTCCATTTGTCTCCTCGCTTTTTTGGGAGCTGGCCGCAAAAGCGCAGGATTGCTTCAGGCCCTATTTTGGTTCTGGGGGGCAGGCTGAGCCTGTGGTTCATTCTTCTTCCTGATGGGAAAATGGAGTGACCTATGCCTGTCCCAACACCTAGGGCTCGTCTCTCGTTGCTTCCGCGTCTTCCCGTTCATCCTCAGGGCAAATTGCAACCTGTACAATCAGGAGGTTAAAGGTGCTGATTCTCCAAGTAGGGAGATGGTTAGTCAAGCGGCTGGAATGGCGAACCCGAGCACAAGGAGAGGAGAAATGAGGTGCGTTTTAGAAACCTTTCCCGATCTCACGGCATACCATCTTCTGGGTTTCCCATGCATGTTTTGATGTAGGAAGATTCCCTTGTACCTGGAGATTTGAGACCCATGGGGTGGGTACCCCGCGGTATTACTTTAAAGTATCTGCATTTGCTCACCCAACCTCACCAATCCTCTCAGCCCCAAGAGTGTCCAGCCTTATGTCTCATCCAGCTGTGGGTCTA
This sequence comes from Eubalaena glacialis, assembly GCF_028564815.1. Classification (NCBI taxonomy): domain Eukaryota; kingdom Metazoa; phylum Chordata; class Mammalia; order Artiodactyla; family Balaenidae; genus Eubalaena; species Eubalaena glacialis. The sequence continues at coordinate 193,575 of NW_026871256.1, forward strand.
GATATGGTCAATCCAGGTTGCATCAGAGACCCTGATCGGATTTTGTAAGAATTTCTCTCTCTTTCACTGTCCTTGCTTTGTGGGTTTTTTAAAGTAATGTATGTTTAGAATGGGGTTTGGCTGCTTTTCCCTGCTGTGTTTATGCTGGTTTACACCCTCTTGATTCACTTGCAGAGAGATATCAATACATAGGTTTTCAGATTCATACTAGTCAGATATATTCTTGTGCGGTGACTAGGGGGTGTTGAGTCCAGTTAACTGAGCAGGGAGTAGGCCTTGTCTATTACATATTTGGCTTATGGAGCGGTGTCTGAGCTAATTTCAAACCCTTGTTTTATGCATCACCCCACCTCACCTTTCCAGTTAAGCAGCCATAGTGTGTCTTCTAAAGGTGTGACTCTGTTCTGTTTGTAATTCAGTTCAAGTGTAGCGATTTTGACATTCCCTCTATAAGCGATATCTTAGGATAAGTGCCTTTTTCTGTGTGACTTATTTCACTTAGAATCATCGTACCTAAATCCACTCATCATGCTGCTAACTAGCCTTATGACATTGATTTCATGGCTGAGTGATATTGCATTGTGCCAAGTACCACCATTTCTTTATCCATTTTTCTCTTTCCTGGGATATTGAAGGTGTACCGAAGTGGAGGTTCTTGGCAACAGAGCAGCCGTAAACTTTAGGGTGCCTGTGTCTTGTTGATTTTTAGTTTTCCCAATTTATACGCCCATGAGTGGAATTGCCCTATGCTCTCTACGCTGTGTTTATTACTTGTTTCAGGACACACCGTACTCTTCTCCAGAGTGCCTGTTGGCAATTAACATCCCGCCCATCAGCGTAGCAAGGCTCCCATGTCTCCATGGCCTGTCCTGCTTTTCTGGTTTTTACAGTTTGTTCAGCATGGCCCTTTTGACCGAGGGCAAGCGAGACTTCTTTGTAGCGCTGATTTGCCCTTCCGGCTTGCTTTGTTGGCCAAAAAGGGCGTATGCGTTTTTTCCTGAATATATTCAGGAAAAAACGCATACGCCCTTTTTGGCCAAGGGCATCATTGTCAACGTTTTGTCACTTTTCATGTGCTTTAAAGGCGAGTCGAATCTACCTCCTGAAATCTGTTTCCTGCAAATCTGCCTTGCTTTCAAATCCTCTTCGTTGCCTTCCCTCAATATATTTGTGGACGAGTGTTCTCATTTATAACTCTGCACGTTTGTGAATTGCAGTGCCCCTGAGCTCCATTTGTCTCCTCGCTTTTTTGGGAGCTGGCCGCAAAAGCGCAGGATTGCTTCAGGCCCTATTTTGGTTTTGGGGGGCAGGCTGAGCCTGTGGTTCATTCTTCTTCCTGATGGGAAAATGGAGTGACCTGTGCCTGTCCCAACACCTAGGGCTAGTCTCTCGTTGGTTCCCCGTCTTCCCGTTCATCCTCAGGACAAACTGCAACCTGTACGAAACAGGAGGTTAAAGGTGCTGATTCTCCAAATAGGGAGATGTTTGGTCAAGCAGCTGGAATGGCGAACCCGAGCACAAGGAGAGGAGAAATGAGGTGCGTTTTAGAAACCTTTCCCGATCTCATGGCATACCATCTTCTGGGTTTCCCATGCATGTTTTGATGTAGGAAGATGCCCTTGTACCTGGAGATTTGAGACCCATGGGGTGGGTACCCCGCGGTGTTACTTTAAAGTATCTGCATTTGCTCACCCAACCTCACCAATTCTCTCAGCCCCAAGAGTGTCCAGCCTTATGTCTCATCCAGCTGTGGGTCTAGATATGGTCAAGCCAGGTTGCATCAGAGACCCTGAACGGATTTTGTAAGAATTTCTCTCTCTTTCACTCTCTTTGCTTTGTGGGTTTTTTAAAGTAATGTATGTTTAGAATGGGGTTTGGCTGCTTTTCCCTGCTGTGTTGATGCCGCTTTACACCCTCTTGATTCACTTGCAGAGAGATATCGATACATAGGTTTTCAGATTCATATTAATCAGATATATTCTTGTGCGGTGACTAGGGGGTGTTGAGTCCAGTTAACTGAGCAGGGAGTAGGCCTTGTCTATTACATATTTGGCTTATGGAGCGGTGTCTGAGCTAATTTCAAACCTTGTTTTATGCATCACCCCACCTCACCTTTCCGGTTAAGCAGCCATAGTGTGTCTTCTAAAGGTGTGCCTCTGTTCTGTTTTGTAATTCAGTTCAAGTGTAGCGATTTTGACATTCCCTCTATAAGCGATATCTTAGGATAAGTGCCTTTTTCTGTGTGACTTATTTCACTTAGAATCATCGTACCTAAATCCACTCATCATGCTGCTAACTAGCCTTATAACATTGATTTCATGGCTGAGTGATATTCCATTGTGCCAAGTACCACCATTTCTTTATCCATTTTTCTCTTTCCTGGGATATTGAAGGTGTACCGAAGCGGAGGTTCTTGGCAACAGAGCAGCCGTAAAGTTTGGGGTGCCTGTGTCTTGTTGAATTTTGGTTTTCCCAATTTATACGCCCATGAGTGGAAGTGCCCTATGCTCTCTACGCTGTGTTTATTACTTGTTTCAGGACACACCGTACTCTTCTCCAGAGTGCCTGTTGGCAATTTACATCCCGCCCATCAGCGTAGCAAGGCTCCCTTGTCTACATGGCCTGTCCTGCTTTTCTGGTTTTCACACTTTCTTCAGCATGGCCCTTTTGACCGAGGGCAAGCGAGACTTCTTTGTAGCGCTGATTTGCCCTTCCGGCTTGCTTGGTTGGCCAAAAAGGGCGTATGCGTTTTTTCCTGAATATATTCAGGAAAAAACGCATACGCCCTTTTTGGCCAAGGGCATCATTGTCAACGTTTTGCCGCTTTTCATGTGCTTTAAAGGCGAGTCGAATCTACCTCCTGAAATCTGTTTCCTGCAAATCTGCCTTGCTTTCAAATCCTCTTCGTTGCCTTCCCTCAATATATTTGTGGACGAGAGTTCTCATTTGTAACTCTGCACGTTTGTGAATTGCAGTGCCCCTGAGCTCCATTTGTCTCCTCGCTTTTTTGGGAGCTGGCCGCAAAAGCGCAGGATTGCTTCAGGCCCTATTTTGGTTCTGGGGGGCAGGCTGAGCCTGTGGTTCATTCTTCTTCCTGATGGGAAAATGGAGTGACCTACGCCTGTCCCAACACCTAGGGCTCGTCTCTCGTTGGTTCCGCGTCTTCCCGTTCATCCTCAGGACAAATTGCAACCTGTACAATCAGGAGGTTAAAGGTGCTGATTCTCCAAATAGGGAGATGGTTGGTCAAGCAGCTGGAATGGCGAACCCGAGCACAAGGAGAGGAGAAATGAGGTGCGTTTTAGAAACCTTTCCCGATCTCATGGCATACCATCTTCTGGGTTTCCCATGCATGTTTTGATGTAGGAAGATGCCCTTGTACCTGGAGATTTGAGACCCATGGGGTGTGTACCCCGCGGTGTTACTTTAAAGTATCTGCATTTGCTCACCCGACCTCACCAATCCTCTCAGCCCCAAGAGTGTCCAGTCTTATGTCTCATCCAGCTGTGGGTCTAGATATGGTCAATCCAGGTTGCATCAGAGACCCTGAACGGATTTTGTAAGAATTTCTCTCTCTTTCACTGTCTTTGCTTTGTGGGTTTTTTAAAGTAATGTATGTTTAGAATGGGGTTTGGCTGCTTTTCCCTGCTGTGTTGATGCCACTTTACACCCTCTTGATTCACTTGCAGAGAGATATCGATATATAGGTTTTCAGATTCATGCTAATCAGATATATTCTTGTGCGGTGACTAGGGGGTGTTGAGTCCAGTTAACTGAGCAGGGAGTAGGCCTTGTCTATTACATATTTGGCTTATGGAGCGGTGTCTGAGCTAATTTCAAACCTTGTTTTATGCATCACCCCACCTCACCTTTCCGGTTAAGCAGCCATAGTGTGTCTTCTAAAGGTGTGCCTCTGTTCTGTTTTGTAATTCAGTTCAAGTTTAGCGATTTTGACATTCCCTCTATAAGCGATATCTTAGGATAAGTGTCTTTTTCTGTGTGAATTATTTCACTTAGAATCATCGTACCTAAATCCACTCATCATGCTGCTAACTAACCTTATGACATTGATTTCATGGCTGAGTGATATTCCATTGTGCCAAGTACCACCATTTCTTTATCCATTTTTCTCTTTCCTGGGATATTGAAGGTGTACCGAAGCGGAGGTTCTTGGCAACAGAGCAGCCGTAAAGTTTGGGGTGCCTGTGTCTTGTTGATTTTTAGTTTTCCCAATTTATACGCCCATGAGTGGAAGTGCCCTATGCTCTCTACGCTGTGTTTATTACTTGTTTCAGGACACACCGTACTCTTCTCCAGAGTGCCTGTTGGCAATTTACATCCCGCCCATCAGCGTAGCAAGGCTCCCTTGTCTACATGGCCTGTCCTGCTTTTCTGGTTTTTACACTTTCTTCAGCATGGCCCTTTTGACCGAGGGCAAGCGAGACTTCTTTGTAGCGCTGATTTGCCCTTCCGGCTTGCTTGGTTGGCCAAAAAGGGCGTATGCGTTTTTTCCTGAATATATTCAGGAAAAAACGCATACGCCCTTTTTGGCCAAGGGCATCATTGTCAACGTTTTGCCGCTTTTCATGTGCTTTAAAGGCGAGTCGAATCTACCTCCTGAAATCTGTTTCCTGCAAATCTGCCTTGCTTTCAAATCCTCTTCGTTGCCTTCCCTCAATATATTTGTGGACGAGTGTTCTCATTTATAACTCTGCACGTTTGTGAATTGCAGTGCCCCTGAGCTCCATTTGTCTCCTCGCTTTTTTGGGAGCTGGCCGCAAAAGCGCAGGATTGCTTCAGGCCCTATTTTGGTTTTGGGGGGCAGGCTGAGCCTGTGGTTCATTCTTCTTCCTGATGGGAAAATGGAGTGACCTGTGCCTGTCCCAACACCTAGGGCTAGTCTCTCGTTGGTTCCCCGTCTTCCCGTTCATCCTCAGGACAAACTGCAACCTGTACGAAACAGGAGGTTAAAGGTGCTGATTCTCCAAATAGGGAGATGTTTGGTCAAGCAGCTGGAATGGCGAACCCGAGCACAAGGAGAGGAGAAATGAGGTGCGTTTTAGAAACCTTTCCCGATCTCATGGCATACCATCTTCTGGGTTTCCCATGCATGTTTTGATGTAGGAAGATGCCCTTGTACCTGGAGATTTGAGACCCATGGGGTGGGTACCCCGCGGTGTTACTTTAAAGTATCTGCATTTGCTCACCCAACCTCACCAATTCTCTCAGCCCCAAGAGTGTCCAGCCTTATGTCTCATCCAGCTGTGGGTCTAGATATGGTCAAGCCAGGTTGCATCAGAGACCCTGAACGGATTTTGTAAGAATTTCTCTCTCTTTCACTCTCTTTGCTTTGTGGGTTTTTTAAAGTAATGTATGTTTAGAATGGGGTTTGGCTGCTTTTCCCTGCTGTGTTGATGCCGCTTTACACCCTCTTGATTCACTTGCAGAGAGATATCGATACATAGGTTTTCAGATTCATATTAATCAGATATATTCTTGTGCGGTGACTAGGGGGTGTTGAGTCCAGTTAACTGAGCAGGGAGTAGGCCTTGTCTATTACATATTTGGCTTATGGAGCGGTGTCTGAGCTAATTTCAAACCTTGTTTTATGCATCACCCCACCTCACCTTTCCGGTTAAGCAGCCATAGTGTGTCTTCTAAAGGTGTGCCTCTGTTCTGTTTTGTAATTCAGTTCAAGTGTAGCGATTTTGACATTCCCTCTATAAGCGATATCTTAGGATAAGTGCCTTTTTCTGTGTGACTTATTTCACTTAGAATCATCGTACCTAAATCCACTCATCATGCTGCTAACTAGCCTTATAACATTGATTTCATGGCTGAGTGATATTCCATTGTGCCAAGTACCACCATTTCTTTATCCATTTTTCTCTTTCCTGGGATATTGAAGGTGTACCGAAGCGGAGGTTCTTGGCAACAGAGCAGCCGTAAAGTTTGGGGTGCCTGTGTCTTGTTGAATTTTGGTTTTCCCAATTTATACGCCCATGAGTGGAAGTGCCCTATGCTCTCTACGCTGTGTTTATTACTTGTTTCAGGACACACCGTACTCTTCTCCAGAGTGCCTGTTGGCAATTTACATCCCGCCCATCAGCGTAGCAAGGCTCCCTTGTCTACATGGCCTGTCCTGCTTTTCTGGTTTTCACACTTTCTTCAGCATGGCCCTTTTGACCGAGGGCAAGCGAGACTTCTTTGTAGCGCTGATTTGCCCTTCCGGCTTGCTTGGTTGGCCAAAAAGGGCGTATGCGTTTTTTCCTGAATATATTCAGGAAAAAACGCATACGCCCTTTTTGGCCAAGGGCATCATTGTCAACGTTTTGCCGCTTTTCATGTGCTTTAAAGGCGAGTCGAATCTACCTCCTGAAATCTGTTTCCTGCAAATCTGCCTTGCTTTCAAATCCTCTTCGTTGCCTTCCCTCAATATATTTGTGGACGAGAGTTCTCATTTGTAACTCTGCACGTTTGTGAATTGCAGTGCCCCTGAGCTCCATTTGTCTCCTCGCTTTTTTGGGAGCTGGCCGCAAAAGCGCAGGATTGCTTCAGGCCCTATTTTGGTTCTGGGGGGCAGGCTGAGCCTGTGGTTCATTCTTCTTCCTGATGGGAAAATGGAGTGACCTACGCCTGTCCCAACACCTAGGGCTCGTCTCTCGTTGGTTCCGCGTCTTCCCGTTCATCCTCAGGACAAATTGCAACCTGTACAATCAGGAGGTTAAAGGTGCTGATTCTCCAAATAGGGAGATGGTTGGTCAAGCAGCTGGAATGGCGAACCCGAGCACAAGGAGAGGAGAAATGAGGTGCGTTTTAGAAACCTTTCCCGATCTCATGGCATACCATCTTCTGGGTTTCCCATGCATGTTTTGATGTAGGAAGATGCCCTTGTACCTGGAGATTTGAGACCCATGGGGTGTGTACCCCGCGGTGTTACTTTAAAGTATCTGCATTTGCTCACCCGACCTCACCAATCCTCTCAGCCCCAAGAGTGTCCAGTCTTATGTCTCATCCAGCTGTGGGTCTAGATATGGTCAATCCAGGTTGCATCAGAGACCCTGAACGGATTTTGTAAGAATTTCTCTCTCTTTCACTGTCTTTGCTTTGTGGGTTTTTTAAAGTAATGTATGTTTAGAATGGGGTTTGGCTGCTTTTCCCTGCTGTGTTGATGCCACTTTACACCCTCTTGATTCACTTGCAGAGAGATATCGATATATAGGTTTTCAGATTCATGCTAATCAGATATATTCTTGTGCGGTGACTAGGGGGTGTTGAGTCCAGTTAACTGAGCAGGGAGTAGGCCTTGTCTATTACATATTTGGCTTATGGAGCGGTGTCTGAGCTAATTTCAAACCTTGTTTTATGCATCACCCCACCTCACCTTTCCGGTTAAGCAGCCATAGTGTGTCTTCTAAAGGTGTGCCTCTGTTCTGTTTTGTAATTCAGTTCAAGTTTAGCGATTTTGACATTCCCTCTATAAGCGATATCTTAGGATAAGTGTCTTTTTCTGTGTGAATTATTTCACTTAGAATCATCGTACCTAAATCCACTCATCATGCTGCTAACTAACCTTATGACATTGATTTCATGGCTGAGTGATATTCCATTGTGCCAAGTACCACCATTTCTTTATCCATTTTTCTCTTTCCTGGGATATTGAAGGTGTACCGAAGCGGAGGTTCTTGGCAACAGAGCAGCCGTAAAGTTTGGGGTGCCTGTGTCTTGTTGATTTTTAGTTTTCCCAATTTATACGCCCATGAGTGGAAGTGCCCTATGCTCTCTACGCTGTGTTTATTACTTGTTTCAGGACACACCGTACTCTTCTCCAGAGTGCCTGTTGGCAATTTACATCCCGCCCATCAGCGTAGCAAGGCTCCCTTGTCTACATGGCCTGTCCTGCTTTTCTGGTTTTTACACTTTCTTCAGCATGGCCCTTTTGACCGAGGGCAAGCGAGACTTCTTTGTAGCGCTGATTTGCCCTTCCGGCTTGCTTGGTTGGCCAAAAAGGGCGTATGCGTTTTTTCCTGAATATATTCAGGAAAAAACGCATACGCCCTTTTTGGCCAAGGGCATCATTGTCAACGTTTTGCCGCTTTTCATGTGCTTTAAAGGCGAGTCGAATCTACCTCCTGAAATCTGTTTCCTGCAAATCTGCCTTGCTTTCAAATCCTCTTCGTTGCCTTCCCTCAATATATTTGTGGACGAGTGTTCTCATTTATAACTCTGCACGTTTGTGAATTGCAGTGCCCCTGAGCTCCATTTGTCTCCTCGCTTTTTTGGGAGCTGGCCGCAAAAGCGCAGGATTGCTTCAGGCCCTATTTTGGTTTTGGGGGGCAGGCTGAGCCTGTGGTTCATTCTTCTTCCTGATGGGAAAATGGAGTGACCTGTGCCTGTCCCAACACCTAGGGCTAGTCTCTCGTTGGTTCCCCGTCTTCCCGTTCATCCTCAGGACAAACTGCAACCTGTACGAAACAGGAGGTTAAAGGTGCTGATTCTCCAAATAGGGAGATGTTTGGTCAAGCAGCTGGAATGGCGAACCCGAGCACAAGGAGAGGAGAAATGAGGTGCGTTTTAGAAACCTTTCCCGATCTCATGGCATACCATCTTCTGGGTTTCCCATGCATGTTTTGATGTAGGAAGATGCCCTTGTACCTGGAGATTTGAGACCCATGGGGTGGGTACCCCGCGGTGTTACTTTAAAGTATCTGCATTTGCTCACCCAACCTCACCAATTCTCTCAGCCCCAAGAGTGTCCAGCCTTATGTCTCATCCAGCTGTGGGTCTAGATATGGTCAAGCCAGGTTGCATCAGAGACCCTGAACGGATTTTGTAAGAATTTCTCTCTCTTTCACTCTCTTTGCTTTGTGGGTTTTTTAAAGTAATGTATGTTTAGAATGGGGTTTGGCTGCTTTTCCCTGCTGTGTTGATGCCGCTTTACACCCTCTTGATTCACTTGCAGAGAGATATCGATACATAGGTTTTCAGATTCATATTAATCAGATATATTCTTGTGCGGTGACTAGGGGGTGTTGAGTCCAGTTAACTGAGCAGGGAGTAGGCCTTGTCTATTACATATTTGGCTTATGGAGCGGTGTCTGAGCTAATTTCAAACCTTGTTTTATGCATCACCCCACCTCACCTTTCCGGTTAAGCAGCCATAGTGTGTCTTCTAAAGGTGTGCCTCTGTTCTGTTTTGTAATTCAGTTCAAGTGTAGCGATTTTGACATTCCCTCTATAAGCGATATCTTAGGATAAGTGCCTTTTTCTGTGTGACTTATTTCACTTAGAATCATCGTACCTAAATCCACTCATCATGCTGCTAACTAGCCTTATAACATTGATTTCATGGCTGAGTGATATTCCATTGTGCCAAGTACCACCATTTCTTTATCCATTTTTCTCTTTCCTGGGATATTGAAGGTGTACCGAAGCGGAGGTTCTTGGCAACAGAGCAGCCGTAAAGTTTGGGGTGCCTGTGTCTTGTTGAATTTTGGTTTTCCCAATTTATACGCCCATGAGTGGAAGTGCCCTATGCTCTCTACGCTGTGTTTATTACTTGTTTCAGGACACACCGTACTCTTCTCCAGAGTGCCTGTTGGCAATTTACATCCCGCCCATCAGCGTAGCAAGGCTCCCTTGTCTACATGGCCTGTCCTGCTTTTCTGGTTTTCACACTTTCTTGAGCATGGCCCTTTTGACCGAGGGCAAGCGAGACTTCTTTGTAGCGCTGATTTGCCCTTCCGGCTTGCTTGGTTGGCCAAAAAGGGCGTATGCGTTTTTTCCTGAATATATTCAGGAAAAAACGCATACGCCCTTTTTGGCCAAGGGCATCATTGTCAACGTTTTGCCGCTTTTCATGTGCTTTAAAGGCGAGTCGAATCTACCTCCTGAAATCTGTTTCCTGCAAATCTGCCTTGCTTTCAAATCCTCTTCGTTGCCTTCCCTCAATATATTTGTGGACGAGAGTTCTCATTTGTAACTCTGCACGTTTGTGAATTGCAGTGCCCCTGAGCTCCATTTGTCTCCTCGCTTTTTTGGGAGCTGGCCGCAAAAGCGCAGGATTGCTTCAGGCCCTATTTTGGTTCTGGGGGGCAGGCTGAGCCTGTGGTTCATTCTTCTTCCTGATGGGAAAATGGAGTGACCTACGCCTGTCCCAACACCTAGGGCTCGTCTCTCGTTGGTTCCGCGTCTTCCCGTTCATCCTCAGGACAAATTGCAACCTGTACAATCAGGAGGTTAAAGGTGCTGATTCTCCAAATAGGGAGATGGTTGGTCAAGCAGCTGGAATGGCGAACCCGAGCACAAGGAGAGGAGAAATGAGGTGCGTTTTAGAAACCTTTCCCGATCTCATGGCATACCATCTTCTGGGTTTCCCATGCATGTTTTGATGTAGGAAGATGCCCTTGTACCTGGAGATTTGAGACCCATGGGGTGTGTACCCCGCGGTGTTACTTTAAAGTATCTGCATTTGCTCACCCGACCTCACCAATCCTCTCAGCCCCAAGAGTGTCCAGTCTTATGTCTCATCCAGCTGTGGGTCTAGATATGGTCAATCCAGGTTGCATCAGAGACCCTGAACGGATTTTGTAAGAATTTCTCTCTCTTTCACTGTCTTTGCTTTGTGGGTTTTTTAAAGTAATGTATGTTTAGAATGGGGTTTGGCTGCTTTTCCCTGCTGTGTTGATGCCACTTTACACCCTCTTGATTCACTTGCAGAGAGATATCGATATATAGGTTTTCAGATTCATGCTAATCAGATATATTCTTGTGCGGTGACTAGGGGGTGTTGAGTCCAGTTAACTGAGCAGGGAGTAGGCCTTGTCTATTACATATTTGGCTTATGGAGCGGTGTCTGAGCTAATTTCAAACCTTGTTTTATGCATCACCCCACCTCACCTTTCCGGTTAAGCAGCCATAGTGTGTCTTCTAAAGGTGTGCCTCTGTTCTGTTTTGTAATTCAGTTCAAGTTTAGCGATTTTGACATTCCCTCTATAAGCGATATCTTAGGATAAGTGTCTTTTTCTGTGTGAATTATTTCACTTAGAATCATCGTACCTAAATCCACTCATCATGCTGCTAACTAACCTTATGACATTGATTTCATGGCTGAGTGATATTCCATTGTGCCAAGTACCACCATTTCTTTATCCATTTTTCTCTTTCCTGGGATATTGAAGGTGTACCGAAGCGGAGGTTCTTGGCAACAGAGCAGCCGTAAAGTTTGGGGTGCCTGTGTCTTGTTGATTTTTAGTTTTCCCAATTTATACGCCCATGAGTGGAAGTGCCCTATGCTCTCTACGCTGTGTTTATTACTTGTTTCAGGACACACCGTACTCTTCTCCAGAGTGCCTGTTGGCAATTTACATCCCGCCCATCAGCGTAGCAAGGCTCCCTTGTCTACATGGCCTGTCCTGCTTTTCTGGTTTTTACACTTTCTTCAGCATGGCCCTTTTGACCGAGGGCAAGCGAGACTTCTTTGTAGCGCTGATTTGCCCTTCCGGCTTGCTTGGTTGGCCAAAAAGGGCGTATGCGTTTTTTCCTGAATATATTCAGGAAAAAACGCATACGCCCTTTTTGGCCAAGGGCATCATTGTCAACGTTTTGCCGCTTTTCATGTGCTTTAAAGGCGAGTCGAATCTACCTCCTGAAATCTGTTTCCTGCAAATCTGCCTTGCTTTCAAATCCTCTTCGTTGCCTTCCCTCAATATATTTGTGGACGAGAGTTCTCATTTGTAACTCTGCACGTTTGTGAATTGCAGTGCCCCTGAGCTCCATTTGTCTCCTCGCTTTTTTGGGAGCTGGCCGCAAAAGCGCAGGATTGCTTCAGGCCCTATTTTGGTTCTGGGGGGCAGGCTGAGCCTGTGGTTCATTCTTCTTCCTGATGGGAAAATGGAGTGACCTACGCCTGTCCCAACACCTAGGGCTCGTCTCTCGTTGGTTCCGCGTCTTCCCGTTCATCCTCAGGACAAATTGCAACCTGTACAATCAGGAGGTTAAAGGTGCTGATTCTCCAAATAGGGAGATGGTTGGTCAAGCAGCTGGAATGGCGAACCCGAGCACAAGGAGAGGAGAAATGAGGTGCGTTTTAGAAACCTTTCCCGATCTCATGGCATACCATCTTCTGGGTTTCCCATGCATGTTTTGATGTAGGAAGATGCCCTTGTACCTGGAGATTTGAGACCCATGGGGTGTGTACCCCGCGGTGTTACTTTAAAGTATCTGCATTTGCTCACCCGACCTCACCAATCCTCTCAGCCCCAAGAGTGTCCAGTCTTATGTCTCATCCAGCTGTGGGTCTAGATATGGTCAATCCAGGTTGCATCAGAGACCCTGAACGGATTTTGTAAGAATTTCTCTCTCTTTCACTGTCTTTGCTTTGTGGGTTTTTTAAAGTAATGTATGTTTAGAATGGGGTTTGGCTGCTTTTCCCTGCTGTGTTGATGCCACTTTACACCCTCTTGATTCACTTGCAGAGAGATATCGATATATAGGTTTTCAGATTCATGCTAATCAGATATATTCTTGTGCGGTGACTAGGGGGTGTTGAGTCCAGTTAACTGAGCAGGGAGTAGGCCTTGTCTATTACATATTTGGCTTATGGAGCGGTGTCTGAGCTAATTTCAAACCTTGTTTTATGCATCACCCCACCTCACCTTTCCGGTTAAGCAGCCATAGTGTGTCTTCTAAAGGTGTGCCTCTGTTCTGTTTTGTAATTCAGTTCAAGTTTAGCGATTTTGACATTCCCTCTATAAGCGATATCTTAGGATAAGTGTCTTTTTCTGTGTGAATTATTTCACTTAGAATCATCGTACCTAAATCCACTCATCATGCTGCTAACTAACCTTATGACATTGATTTCATGGCTGAGTGATATTCCATTGTGCCAAGTACCACCATTTCTTTATCCATTTTTCTCTTTCCTGGGATATTGAAGGTGTACCGAAGCGGAGGTTCTTGGCAACAGAGCAGCCGTAAAGTTTGGGGTGCCTGTGTCTTGTTGATTTTTAGTTTTCCCAATTTATACGCCCATGAGTGGAAGTGCCCTATGCTCTCTACGCTGTGTTTATTACTTGTTTCAGGACACACCGTACTCTTCTCCAGAGTGCCTGTTGGCAATTTACATCCCGCCCATCAGCGTAGCAAGGCTCCCTTGTCTCCATGGCCTGTCCTGCTTTTCTGGTTTTTACACTTTGTTCAGCATGGCCCTTTTGACCGAGGGCAAGCGAGACTTCTTTGTAGCGCTGATTTGCCCTTCCGGCTTGCTTGGTTGGCCAAAAAGGGCGTATGCGTTTTTTCCTGAATATATTCAGGAAAAAACGCATACGCCCTTTTTGGCCAAGGGCATCATTGTCAACGTTTTTCCGCTTTTCATGTGCTTTAAAGGCAAGTCGAATCTACCTCCTGAAATCTGTTTCCTGCAAATCTGCCTTGCTTTCAAATCCTCTTCGTTCCCTTCCCGCAATATATTTGTGGACGAGAGTTCTCATTTATAACTCTGCACGTTTGTGAATTGCAGTGCCCCTGAGCTCCATTTGTCTCCTCGCTTTTTTGGGAGCTGGCCGCAAAAGCGCAGGATTGCTTCAGGACCTATTTTGGTTCTGGGGGGCAGGCTGAGCCTGTGGTTCATTCTTCTTCCTGATGGGAAAATGGAGTGACCTGTGCCTGTCCCAACACCTAGGGCTAGTCTCTCGTTGTTTCCCCGTCTTCCCCTTCATCCTCAGGACAAATTGCAACCTGGACGAAACAGGAGGTTAAAGGTGCTGATTCTCCAATTAGGGAGATGATTAGTCAAGTGGCTGGAATGGCGAACCCGAGCACAAGGAGAGGAGAAATGAGGTGCGTTTTAGAAGCCTTTCCCGATCTCACGGCATACAATTCTCTGGGTTTCCCATGCATGTTTTGATGTAGGAAGATGCCCTTGTACCTGGAGATTTGAGACCCATGGGGTGTGTTCCCCGCAGTGTTACTTTAAAGTGTCTGCGTTTGCTCACCCAACCTCACCAATCCTCTCAGCCCCAAGAGTGTCCAGCCTTATGTCTCATCCAGCTGTGGGTCTAGATATGGTCAATCCAGGTTGCATCAGAGACCCTGAATGGATTTTGTAAGAATTTCTCTCTCTTTAACTGTCTTTGTTTTGTGGGTTTTTTAAAGTAATTTATGTTTAGAATCGGGCTTGGCTGCTTTTCCCTGCTGTGTTGATGCCGCTTTACACCCTCTTGATTCACTTGCAGAGAGATATCGATACATAGGTTTTCAGATTCTTACTAGTCAGATATATTCTTGTGTGGTGACTAGGGTGTGTTGAGTCCAGTTCACTGAGCAGGGAGTAGGCCTTGTCTATTACATATTTGGCTTATGGAGCGGTCTCTGAGCTAATTTCAAACCCTTGTTTTATGCATCACCCCACCTCACCTTTCCGGTTAAGCAGCCATAGTGTGTCTTCTAAAGGTGTGCCTCTGTTCTGTTTTGTAATTCAGTTCAAGTGTAGCGATTTTGACATTCCCTCTATAAGCGATATCTTAGGATAAGTGCCTTTTTCTGTGTGACTTATTTCACTTAGAATCATCGTACCTAAATCCACTCATCATGCTGCTAACTATCCTTATGACATTGATTTCATGGCTGAGTGATATTCCATTGTGCCAAGTACCACCATTTCTTTATCCATTTTTCTCTTTCCTGGGATATTGAAGGTGTACCGAAGTGGAGGTTCTTGGCAACAGAGCAGCCGTAAACTTTAGGGTGCCTGTGTCTTGTTGATTTTTAGTTTTCCCAATTTATACGCCCATGAGTGGAATTGCCCTATGCTCTCTACGCTGTGTTTATTACTTGTTTCAGGACACACCGTACTCTTATCCAGAGTGCCTGTTGGCAATTTACATCCCGCCCATCAGCGTAGCAAGGCTCGCATGTCTCCATGGCCTGTCCTGCTTTTCTGGTTTTTACACTTTGTTCAGCATGGCCCTTTTGACCGAGGGCAAGCGAGACTTCTTTGTAGCGCTGATTTGCCCTTCCGGCTTGCTTGGTTGGCCAAAAAGGGCGTATGCGTTTTTTCCTGAATATATTCAGGAAAAAACGCATACGCCCTTTTTGGCCAAGGGCATCATTGTCAACGTTTTGTCACTTTTCATGTGCTTTAAAGGCGAGTCGAATCTACCTCCTGAAATCTGTTTCCTGCAAATCTGCCTTGCTTTCAAATCCTCTTCGTTGCCTTCCCTCAATATATTTGTGGACGAGAGATCTCATTTATAACTCTGCACGTTTGTGAATTGCAGTGCCCCTGAGCTCCATTTGTCTCCTCGCTTTTTTGGGAGCTGGCCGCAAAAGCGCAGGATTGCTTCAGGCCCTATTTTGGTTTTGGGGGGCAGGCTGAGCCTGTGGTTCATTCTTCTTCCTGATGGGAAAATGGAGTGACCTGTGCCTGTCCCAACACCTAGGGCTAGTCTCTCGTTGGTTCCCCGTCTTCCCGTTCATCCTCAGGACAAACTGCAACCTGTACGAAACAGGAGGTTAAAGGTGCTGATTCTCCAAGTAGGGAGATGGTTAGTCAAGCGGCTGGAATGGCGAACCCGAGCACAAGGAGAGGAGAAATGAGGTGCGTTTTAGAAACTTTTCCCGATCTCATGGCATACCATCTTCTGGGTTTCCCATGCATGTTTTGATGTAGGAAGATGCCCTTGTACCTGGAGATTTGAGACCCATGGGGTGGGTACACCGCAGTATTACTTTAAAGTATCTGCATTTGCTCACCCAACCTCACCAATCCTCTCAGCCGCAAGAGTGTGCAGCATTATGTCTCATCCAGCTGTGGGTCTAAATATGCTCAATCCAGGTTGCATCAGAGACCCTGAACGGATTTTGTAAGAATTTCTCTCTCTTTCACTGTCTTTGTTTTGTGGGTTTTTTAAAGTAATTTATGTTTAGAATCGGGCTTGGCTGCTTTTCCCTGCTGTGTTGATGCCGCTTTACACCCTCTTGATTCACTTGCAGAGAGATATCGATACATAGGTTTTCAGATTCATACTAGTCAGATATATTCTTGTGCGGTGACTAGGGGGTGTTGAGTCCAGTTCACTGAGCAGGGAGTAGGCCTTGTCTATTACATATTTGGCTTATGGAGCGGTGTCTGAGCTAATTTCAAACCCTTGTTTTATGCATCATCCCACCTCACCTTTCCAGTTAAGCAGCCATAGTGTGTCTTCTAAAGGTGTGACTCTGTTCTGTTTGTAATTCAGTTCAAGTGTAGCGATTTTGACATTCCCTCTATAAGCGATATCTTAGGATAAGTGCCTTTTTCTGTGTGACTTATTTCACTTAGAATCATCGTACCTAAATCCACTCATCATGCTGCTAACTAGCCTTATGACATTGATTTCATGGCTGAGTGATATTGCATTGTGCCAAGTACCACCATTTCTTTATCCATTTTTCTCTTTCCTGGGATATTGAAGGTGTACCGAAGCGGAGGTTCTTGGCAACAGAGCAGCCGTAAACTTTAGGGTGCCTGTGTCTTGTTGATTTTTAGTTTTCCCAATTTATACGCCCATGAGTGGAATTGCCATATGCTCTCTACGCTGTGTTTATTACTTGTTTCAGGACACACCGTACTCTTCTCCAGAGTGCTTGTTGGCAATTTACATCCCGCCCATCAGCGTAGCAAGGCTCCCATGTCTCCATGGCCTGTCCTGCTTTTCTGGTTTTTACAGTTTGTTCAGCATGGCCCTTTTGACCGAGGGCAAGCGAGACTTCTTTGTAGCGCTGTTTTGCCCTTCCGGCTTGCTTGGTTGGCCAAAAAGGGTGTATGCGTTTTTTCCTGAATATATTCAGGAAAAAACGCATACACCCTTTTTGGCCAAGGGCATCATTGTCAACGTTTTGTCACTTTTCATGTGCTTTAAAGGCGAGTCGAATCTACCTCCTGAAATCTGTTTCCTGCAAATCTGCCTTGCTTTCAAATCCTCTTCGTTGCCTTCCCTCAATATATTTGTGGACGAGAGTTCTCATTTATAACTCTGCACGTTTGTGAATTGCAGTGCCCCTGAGCTCCATTTGTCTCCTCGCTTTTTTGGGAGCTGGCCGCAAAAGCGCAGGATTGCTTCAGGCCCTATTTTGGTTTTGGGGGGCAGGCTGAGCCTGTGGTTCATTCTTCTTCCTGATGGGAAAATGGAGTGACCTGTGCCTGTCCCAACACCTAGGCTAGTCTCTCGTTGGTTCCCCGTCTTCCCGTTCATCCTCAGGACAAACTGCAACCTGTACGAAACAGGAGGTTAAAGGTGCTGATTCTCCAAGTAGGGAGATGGTTAGTCAAGCGGCTGGAATGTCGAACCCGAGCACAAGGAGAGGAGAAATGAGGTGCGTTTTAGAAACTTTTCCCGATCTCATGGCATACCATCTTCTGGGTTTCCCATGCATGTTTTGATGTAGGAAGATGCCCTTGTACCTGGAGATTTGAGACCCATGGGGTGGGTACACCGCAGTATTACTTTAAAGTATCTGCATTTGCTCACCCAACCTCACCAATCCTCTCAGCCGCAAGAGTGTGCAGCCTTATGTCTCATCCAGCTGTGGGTCTAGATATGCTCAATCCAGGTTGCATCAGAGACCCTGAACGGATTTTCGAAGAATTTCTCTCTCTTTCACTGTCTTTGTTTTGTGGGTTTTTTAAAGTAATTTATGTTTAGAATCGGGCTAGGCTGCTTTTCCCTGCTGTGTTGATGCCGCTTTACACCCTCTTGATTCACTTGCAGAGAGATAACGATACATAGGTTTTCAGATTCTTACTACTCAGATATATTCTTGTGTGGTGACTAGGGTGTGTTGAGTCCAGTTCACTGAGCAGGGAGTAGGCCTTGTCTATTACATATTTGGCTTATGGAGCGGTCTCTGAGCTAATTTCAAACCCTTGTTTTATGCATCACCCCACCTCACCTTTCCCGTTAAGCAGCCATAGTGTGTCTTCTAAAGGTGTGACTCTGTTCTGTTTTGTAATTCAGTTCAAGTGTAGCGATTTTGACATTCCCTCTATAAGCGATATCTTAGGATAAGTGCCTTTTTCTGTGTGACTTATTTCACTTAGAATCATCGTACCTAAATCCACTCATCATGCTGCTAACTAGCCTTATGACATTGATTTCATGGCTGAGTGACATTCCATTGTGCCAAGTACCACCATTTCTTTATCCATTTTTCTCTTTCCTGGGATATTGAAGGTTTACCGAAGTGGAGGTTCTTGGCAACAGAGCAGCTGTAAATTTTGGGGTGCCTGTGTCTTGTTGATTTTTAGTTTTCCTAATTTATACGCCCATGAGTGGAAGTGCCCTATGCTCTCTAAGCTGTGTTTATTACTTGTTTCAGGACACACCGTACACTTCTCCAGAGTGCCTGTTGGCAATTTACATCCCGCCCATCAGCGTAGCAAGGCTCCCATGTCTCCATGGCCTGTCCTGCTTTTCTGGTTTTTACACTTTTTTCAGCATGGCCCTTTTGACCGAGGGCAAGTGAGACTTCTTTGTAGCACTGATTTGCCCTTCCGGCTTGCTTGGTTGGCCAAAAACGGCGTATGCGTTTTTTCCTGAATATATTCAGGAAAAAACGCATACGCCCTTTTTGGCCAAGGGCATCATTGTCAACGTTTTGCCGCTTTTCATGTGCTTTACAGGCGAGTCGAATCTACATCCTGAAATCTGTTTCCTGAAAATCTGCCTTGCTTTCAAATCCTCTTCGTTGCCTTCCCTCAATATATTTGTGGACGAGAGTTCTCATTTATAACTGTGCACGTTTGTGAATTGCAGTGCCCCTGAGCTCCATTTGTCTACTCGCTTTTTTGGGAGCTGGCCGCAAAAGCGCAGGATTGCTTCAGGCCCTATTTTGGTTCTGGGGGGCAGGCTGAGCCTGTGGTTCATTCTTCTTCCTGATGGAAAAATGGAGTGACCTGTGCCTGTCCCAACACCTAGGGCTAGTCTCTCGTTGGTTGCCCGTCTTCCCGTTCATCCTCAGGAAAATTGCAACCTGTACGATACAGGAGTTTAAAGATGCTGATTCTCCAAGTAGGGAGATGGTGAATCAAGCGGCTGGAATGGGGAACCCGAGCACAAGGAGAGGAGAAATGAGGTGCGTTTTAGAAACCTTTCCCGATCTCACAGCATACCATCTTCTGGGTTTCACATGCATTTTTGGATGTAGGAAGATGCCCTTGTACCTGGAGATTTGAGACCCATGGGGTGGGTACCCCGCGGTATTACTTTAAAGTATCTGCGTTTGCTCACCCAACCTCACCAATCCTCTCAGCCCCAAGAGTGTCCAGCCTTATGTCTCATCCAGCTGTGGGTCTAGATATGGTCAATCCAGGTTGCATCAGAGACCCTGAACGGATTTTGTAAGAATTTCTCTCTCTTTCACTGTCTTTGCTTTGTGGGTTTTTTAAAGTAATGTATGTTTAGAATGGGGTTTGGCTGCTTTTCCCTGCTGTGTTTATGCCGCTTTACACCCTCTTGATTCACTTGCAGAGAGATATCAATACATAGGTTTTCAGATTCATACTAATCAGATATAATCTTGTGTGGTGACTAGGGCGTGTTGAGTCCAGTTAACTGAGCAGGGAGTAGGCCTTGTCTATTACATATTTGGCTTATGGAGCGGTGTCTGAGCTAATTTCAAACCCTTGTTTTATGCATCACCCCACCTCACCTTTCTGGTTGAGCAGCCATAGTGTGTCTTCTAAAGGTGTGCCTCTGTTCTGTTTTGTAATTCAGTTCAAGTGTAGCGATTTTGACATTCCCTCTATAAGCGATATCTTAGGATAAGTGCCTTTTTCTGTGTGACTTATTTCACTTAGAATCATCGTACCTAAATCCACTCATCATGCTGCTAACTAGCCTTATGACATTGATTTCATGGCTGAGTGATATTCCATTGTGCCAAGTACCACCATTTCTTTATCCATTTTTCTCTTTCCTGGGATATTGAAGGTGTACCGAAGCGGAGGTTCTTTGCAACAGAGCAGCCGTAAAGTTTGGGGTGCCTGTGTCTTGTTGATTTTTAGTTTTCCCAATTTATACGCCCATGAGTGGAAGTGCCCTATGCTCTCTACACTGTGTTTATTACTTGTTTCAGGACACACCGTACTCTTCTCCAGAGTGCCTGTTGGCAATTTACATCCCGCCCATCAGCGTAGCAAGGCTCCCATGTCTCCATGGCCTGTCCTGCTTTTCTTGTTTTTACACTTTGTTCAGCATGGCCCTTTTGACCGAGGGCAAGCGAGACTTCTTTGTAGCGCTGATTTGCCCTTCCAGCTTGCTTGGTTGGCCAAAAAGGGCGTATGCGTTTTTTCCTGAATATATTCAGGAAAAAACGCATACGCCCTTTTTGGCCAAGGGCATCATTGTCAACGTTTTGCCGCTTTTCATGTGCTTTAAAGGCGAGTCGAATCTACCTCCTGAAATCTGTTTCCTGCAAATCTGCCTTGCTTTCAAATCCTCTTCGTTGCCTTCCCTCAATATATTTGTGGACGAGAGTTCTCATTTATAACTCTGCACGTTTGTGAATTGCAGTGCCCCTGATCTCCATTTGTCTCCTCGCTTTTATGGGAGCTGGCCGCAAAAGCGCAGGATTGCTTCAGGCCCTATTTTGGTTCTGGGGGGCAGGCTGAGCCTGTGGTTCATTCTTCTTCCTGATGGGAAAATGGAGTGACCTGTGCCTGTCCCAACACCTAGGGCTAGTCTCTCGTTGGTTCCCCGTCTTCCCCTTCATCCTCAGGACAAATTGCAACCTGGACGAAATAGGAAGTTAAAGGTGCTGATTCTCCAATTAGGGAGATGGTTAGTCAAGTGGCTGGAATGGCGAACCCGAGCACAAGGAGAGGAGAAATGAGGTGCGTTTTAGAAACCTTTCCCGATCTCATGGCATACCATCTTCTGGGTTTCCCATGCATGTTTTGATATAGGAAGATGCCCTTGTACCTGGAGATTTGAGACCCATGGGGTGTGTTCCCCACAGTATTACTTTAAAGTATCTGCGTTTGCTCACCCAACCTCACCAATCCTCTCAGCCCCAAGAGTGTCCAGCCTTATGTCTCATCCAGCTGTGGGTCTAGATATGGTGAATCCAGGTTGCATCAGAGACCCTGAACGGATTTTGTAAGAATTTCTCTCTCTTTCACTGTCTTTGTTTTGTGGGTTTTTTAAAGTAATTTATGTTTAGAATCGGGCTTGGCTGCTTTTCCCTGCTGTGTTTATGCCGCTTTACACCCTCTTGATTCACTTGCAGAGAGATATCGATACATAGGTTTTCAGATTCTTACTACTCAGATATATTCTTGTGTGGTGACTAGGGTGTGTTGAGTCCAGTTCAGTGAGCAGGGAGTAGGCCTTGTCTATTACATATTTGGCTTATGGAGCGGTCTCTGAGCTAATTTCAAACCCTTGTTTTATGCATCACCCCACCTCACCTTTCCCGTTAAGCAGCCATAGTGTGTCTTCTAAAGGTGTGACTCTGTTCTGTTTTGTAATTCAGTTCAAGTGTAGCGATTTTGACATTCCCTCTATAAGCGATATCTTAGGATAAGTGTCTTTTTCTGTGTGACTTATTTCACTTAGAATCATCGTCGCTAAATCCACTCATCATGCTGCTAACTAGCCTTATGACATTGATTTCATGGCTGAGTGATATTCCATTGTGCCAAGTACCACCATTTCTTTATCCACTTTTCTCTTTCCTGGTAAATTGAAGGTGTACCGAAGCGGAGGTTCTTGGAAACAGAGCAGCCGTAAACTTTAGGGTGCCTGTGTCTTGTTGATTTTTAGTTTTCCCAATTTATACGCCCATGAGTGGGAGTGCCCTATGCTCTCTAAGCTGTGTTTATTACTTGTTTCAGGACACACCGTACTCTTCTCCAGAGTGCCTGTTGGCAATTTACATCCCGCCCATTAGCGTAGCAAGGCTCCCTTGTCTCCATGGCCTGTCCTGCTTTTCTGGTTTTTACACTTTCTTCAGCATGGCCCTTTTGACCGAGGGCAAGCGAGACTTCTTTGTAGCGCTGATTTGCCCTTCCGGCTTGCTTGGTTGGCCAAAAAGGGCGTATGCGTTTTTTCCTGAATATATTCAGGAAAAAACGCATACGCCCTTTTTGGCCAAGGGCATCATTGTCAACGTTTTGCCACTTTTCATGTGCTTTAAAGGCGAGTTGAATCTACCTCTTGAAATCTGTTTCCTGCAAATCTGCCTTGCTTTCAAATCCTCTTCGTTGCCTTCCCTCAATATATTTGTGGACGAGAGTTCTCATTTATAACTCTGCACGTTTGTGAATTGCAGTGCCCCTGAGCTCCATTTGTCTCCTCGCTTTTTTGGGAGCTGGCCGCAAAAGCGCAGGATTGCTTCAGGCCCTATTTTGGTTCTGGGGGGCAGGCTGAGCCTGTGGTTCATTCTTCTTCCTGATGGGAAAATGGAGTGACCTGTGCCTGTCCCAACACCTAGGGCTAGTCTCTCCTTGTTTCCCCATCTTCCCCTTCATCCTCAGGACAAATTGCAACCTGGACGAAACAGGAGGTTAAAGGTGCTGATTCTCCAATTAGGGAGATGGTTAGTCAAGTGGCTGGAATGGCGAACTTGTGCACAAGGAGAGGAGAAATGAGGTGCGTTTTAGAAACCTTTCCCGATCTCATGGCATACCATCTTCTGGGTTTCCCATGCATGTTTTGATGTAGGAAGATTCCCTTGTACCTGGAGATTTGAGACCCATGGGGTGGGTACCCCGCGGTGTTACTTTAAAGTATCTGCATTTGCTCACCCGACCTCACCAATCCTCTCAGCCCCAAGAGTGTCCAGCCTTATGTCTCATCCAGCTGTGAGTCTAGATATGGTCAATCCAGGTTGCATCAGAGAACCTGAACGGATTTTGTAAGAATTTCTCTCTCTTTCACTGTCTTTGCTTTGTGGGTTTTTTAAAGTAATGTATGTTTAGAATGGGGTTTGGCTGCTTTTCCCTGCTGTGTTTATGCCGCTTTACACCCTCTTGATTCACTTGCAGAGAGATATCGATACATAGGTTTTCAGATTCATACTAATCAGATATAATCTTGTGCGGTGACTAGGGGGTGTTGAGTCCAGTTAACTGAGCAGGGAGTAGGCCTTGTCTATTACATATTTGGCTTATGGAGCGGTGTCTGAGCTAATTTCAAACCCTTGTTTTATGCATCACCCCACCTCACCTTTCCGGTTAAGCAGCCATAGTGTGTCTTCTAAAGGTGTGCCTCTGTTCTGTTTTGTAATTCAGTTCAAGTACAGCGATTTTGACATTCCCTCTATAAGCGATATCTTAGGATAAGTGCCTTTTTCTGTGTGACTTATTTCACTTAGAATCATCGTACCTAAATCCACTCATCATGCTGCTAACTAGCCTTATGACATTGATTTCATGGCTGAGTGATATTCCATTGTGCCAAGTACCACCATTTCTTTATCCATTTTTCTCTTTCCTGGGATATTGAAGGTGTACCGAAGCGGAGGTTCCTGGCAACAGAGCAGCCGTAAAGTTTGGGGTGCCTGTGTCTTGTTGATTTTTAGTTTTCCCAATTTATACGCCCATGAGTGGAAGTGCCCTATGCTCTCTACACTGTGTTTATTACTTGTTTCAGGACACACCGTACTCTTCTCCAGAGTGCCTGTTGGCAATTTACATCCCGCCCATCAGCGTAGCAAGGCTCCCATGTCTCCATGGCCTGTCCTGCTTTTCTGGTTTTTACACTTTGTTCAGCATGGCCCTTTTGACCGAGGGCAAGCGAGACTTCTTTGTAGCGCTGATTTGCCCTTCCGGCTTGCTTGGTTGGCCAAAAAGGGCGTATGCGTTTTTCCCTGAATATATTCAGGGAAAAACGCATACGCCCTTTTTGGCCAAGGGCATCATTGTCAACGTTTTGCCGCTTTTCATGTGCTTTAAAGGCGAGTCGAATCTACCTCCTGAAATCTGTTTCTTGCAAATCTGCCTTGCTTTCAAATCCTCTTCGTTGCCTTCCCTCAATATATTTGTGGACGAGAGTTCTCATTTATAACTCTGCACGTTTGTGAATTGTAGTGCCCCTGAGCTCCATTTGTCTCCTCGCTTTTTTGGGAGCTGGCCGCAAAAGCGCAGGATTGCTTCAGGCCCTATTTTGGTTCTGGGGGGCAGGCTGAGCCTGTGGTTCATTCTTCTTCCTGATGGGAAAATGGAGTGACCTACGCCTGTCCCAACACCTAGGGCTCGTCTCTCGTTGGTTCCGCGTCTTCCCGTTCATCCTCAGGACAAATTGCAACCTGTACAATCAGGAGGTTAAAGGTGCTGATTCTCCAAGTAGGGAGATGGTTGGTCAAGCAGCTGGAATGGCGAACCTGAGCCCAAGGAGAGGAGAAATGAGGTGCGTTTTAGAAACCTTTCCCGATCTCATGGCATACCATCTTCTGGGTTTCCCATGCATGTTTTGATGGAGGAAGATGCCGTTGTACCTGGAGATTTGAGACCCATGGGGTGTGTTCCCCGCAGTTTTACTTTATAGTATCTGCGTTTGCTCACCCAACCTCACCAATCCTCTCAGCACCAAGAATGTCCAGCCTTATGTCTCATCCAGCTGTGGGTCTAGATATGGTCAATCCAGGTTGCATCAGAGACCCTAAACGGATTTTGTAAGAATTTCTCTCTCTTTCACTGTCTTTGTTTTGTGGGTTTTTTAAAGTAATTTATGTTTAGAATCGGGCTTGGGTGCTTTTCCCTGCTGTGTTGATGCCGCTTTACACCCTCTTGATTCACTTGCAGAGAGATATCGATACATAGGTTTTCAGATTCTTACTACTCAGATATATTCTTGTGTGGTGACTAGGGTGTGTTGAGTCCAGTTCAGTGAGCAGGGAGTAGGCCTTGTCTATTACATATTTGGCTTATGGAGCAGTCTCTGAGCTAATTTCAAACCCTTGTTTTATGCATCACCCCACCTCACCTTTCCCGTTAAGCAGCCATAGTGTGTCTTCTAAAGGTGTGACTCTGTTCTGTTTTGTAATTAAGTTGAAGTGTAGCGATTTTGACATTCCCTCTATAAGCGATATCTTAGGATAAGTGTCTTTTTCTGTGTGACTTATTTCACTTAGAATCATCGTCGCTAAATCCACTCATCATGCTGCTAACTAGCCTTATGACATTGATTTCATGGCTGAGTGACATTCCATTGTGCCAATTACCACCATTTGTTTATCCATTTTTCTCTTTCCTGGGATATTGAAGGTGTACCGAAGCGGAGGTTCTTGGAAACAGAGCAGCCGTAAACTTTAGGGTGCCTGTGTCTTGTTGATTTTTAGTTTTCCCAATTTATACGCCCATGAGTGGAAGTGCCCTATGCTCTCTACGCTGTGTTTATTACTTGTTTCAGGACACACCGTACACTTCTCCAGTGTGCCTGTTGGCAATTTACATCCCGCCCATCAGCGTAGCAAGGCTCGCATGTCTCCATGGCCTGTCCTGCTTTTCTGGTTTTTACACTTTTTTCAGCATGGCCATTTTGACCGAGGGCAAGCGAGACTTCTTTGTAGCGCTGATTTGCCCTTCCGGCTTGCTTGGTTGGCCAAAAACGGCGTATGCGTTTTTTCCTGAATATATTCAGGAAAAAACGCATACGCCCTTTTTGGCCAAGGGCATCATTGTCAACGTTTTGCCGCTTTTCATGTGTTTACAGGCGAGTCGAATCTACATCCTGAAATCTATTTCCTGAAAATCTGCCTTACTTTCAAATCCTCTTCGTTGCCTTCCCTCAATATATTTGTGGACGAGAGTTCTCATTTATAACTCTGCACGTTTGTGAATTGCAGTGCTCCTGAGCTCCATTTGTCTACTCGCTTTTTTGGGAGCTGGCCGCAAAAGCGCAGGATTGCTTCAGGCCCTATTTTGGTTCTGGGGGGCAGGCTGAGCCTGTGGTTCATTCTTCTTCCTGATGGAAAAATGGAGTGACCTGTGCCTTTCCCAACACCTAGGGCTAGTCTCTCGTTGGTTGCCCGTCTTCCCGTTCATCCTCAGGAAAATTGCAACCTGTACGATACAGGAGTTTAAAGATGCTGATTCTCCACGTAGGGAGATGGTGAATCAAGCGGCTGGAATGGGGAACCCGAGCACAAGGAGAGGAGAAATGAGGTGCGTTTTAGAAACCTTTCCCGATCTCACGGCATACCATCTTCTGGGTTTCACATGCATGTTTGGATGTAGGAAGATGCCCTTGTACCTGGACATTTGAGACCCATGGGGTGGGTACCCCGCGGTATTACTTTAAAGTATCTGCGTTTGCTCACCCAACCTCACCAATCCTCTCAGCCCCAAGAGTGTCCAGCCTTATGTCTCATCCAGCTGTGGGTCTAGATATGGTCAATCCAGGTTGCATCAGAGACCCTGAACGGATTTTGTAAGAATTTCTCTCTCTTTCACTGTCTTTGCTTTGTGGGTTTTTTAAAGTAATGTATGTTTAGAATGGGGTTTGGCTGCTTTTCCCTGCTGCGTTTATGCCGCTTTACACCCTCTTGATACACTTGCAGAGAGATATCAATACACAGGTTTTCAGATTCATACTAGTCAGATATATTCTTGTGTGGTGACTAGGGGGTGTTGAGTCCAGTTCACTGAGCAGGGAGTAGGCCTTGTCTATTACATATTTGGCTTATGGAGCGGTCTCTGAGCTAATTTCAAACCCTTGTTTTATGCATCACCCCACCTCACCTTTCCGGTTAAGCAGCCATAGTGTGTCTTCTAAAGGTGTGCCTCTGTTCTGTTTTGTAATTCAGTTCAAGTGTAGCGATTTTGACATTCCCTCTATAAGCGATATCTTAGGATAAGTGCCTTTTTCTGTGTGACTTATTTCACTTAGAATCATCGTACCTAAATCCACTCATCATGCTGCTAACTAGCCTTATGACATTGATTTCATGGCTGAGTGATATTCCATTGTGCCAAGTACCACCATTTCTTTATCCATTTTTCTCTTTCCTGGGATATTGAAGGTGTACCGAAGCGGAGGTTCTTGGCAACAGAGCAGCCGTAAAGTTTGGGGTGCCTGTGTCTTGTTGATTTTTAGTTTTCCCAATTTATACGCCCATGAGTGGAAGTGCCCTATGCTCTCTACGCTGTGTTTATTACTTGTTTCAGGACACACCGTACTCTTCTCCAGAGTGCCTGTTGGCAATTTACATCCCGCCCATCAGCGTAGCAAGGCTCCCATGTCTCCATGGCCTGTCCTGCTTTTCTGGTTTTTACACTTTCTTCAGCATGGCCCTTTTGACCGAGGGAAAGCGAGACTTCTTTGTAGCGGTGATTTGCCCTTCCGGCTTGCTTGGTTGGCCAAAAAGGGCGTATGCGTTTTTTCCTGAATATATTCAGGAAAAAACGCATACGCCCTTTTTGGCCAAGGGCCTAATTGTCAACGTTTTGCCGCTTTTCATGTGCTTTAAAGGCGAGTCGAATCTACCTCCTGAAATCTGTTTCCTGCAAATCTGCCTTGCTTTCAAATCCTCTTCGTTGCCTTCCCTCAATATATTTGTGGACGAGAGTTCTCATTTATAACTCTGCACGTTTGTGAATTGCAGTGCCCCTGAGCTCCATTTGTCTCCTCGCTTTTTTGGGAGCTGGCCGCAAAAGCGCAGGATTGCTTCAGGCCCTATTTTGGTTCTGGGGGGCAGGCTGAGCCTGTGGTTCATTCTTCTTCCTGATGGGAAAATGGAGTGACCTGTGCCTGTCCCAACACCTAGGGCTAGTCTCTCGTTGTTTCCGCGTCTTCCCCTTCATCCTCAGGACAAATTGCAACCTGGACGAAACAGGAGGTTAAAGGTGCTGATTCTCCAATTAGGGAGATGGTTAGTCAAGTGGCTGGAATGGCGAACTTGTGCACAAGGAGAGGAGAAATGAGGTGCGTTTTAGAAACCTTTCCCGATCTCATGGCATACCATCTTCTGGGTTTCCCATGCATGTTTTGATGTAGGAAGATTCCCTTGTACCTGGAGATTTGAGACCCATGGGGTGGGTACCCCGCGGTGTTACTTTAAAGTATCTGCATTTGCTCACCCGACCTCACCAATCCTCTCAGCCCCAAGAGTGTCCAGCCTTATGTCTCATCCAGCTGTGAGTCTAGATATGGTCAATCCAGGTTGCATCAGAGAACCTGAACGGATTTTGTAAGAATTTCTCTCTCTTTCACTGTCTTTGCTTTGTGGGTTTTTTAAAGTAATGTATGTTTAGAATGGGGTTTGGCTGCTTTTCCCTGCTGTGTTTATGCCGCTTTACACCCTCTTGATTCACTTGCAGAGAGATATCGATACATAGGTTTTCAGATTCATACTAATCAGATATAATCTTGTGCGGTGACTAGGGGGTGTTGAGTCCAGTTAACTGAGCAGGGAGTAGGCCTTGTCTATTACATATTTGGCTTATGGAGCGGTGTCTGAGCTAATTTCAAACCCTTGTTTTATGCATCACCCCACCTCACCTTTCCGGTTAAGCAGCCATAGTGTGTCTTCTAAAGGTGTGCCTCTGTTCTGTTTTGTAATTCAGTTCAAGTACAGCGATTTTGACATTCCCTCTATAAGCGATATCTTAGGATAAGTGCCTTTTTCTGTGTGACTTATTTCACTTAGAATCATCGTACCTAAATCCACTCATCATGCTGCTAACTAGCCTTATGACATTGATTTCATGGCTGAGTGATATTCCATTGTGCCAAGTACCACCATTTCTTTATCCATTTTTCTCTTTCCTGGGATATTGAAGGTGTACCGAAGCGGAGGTTCCTGGCAACAGAGCAGCCGTAAAGTTTGGGGTGCCTGTGTCTTGTTGATTTTTAGTTTTCCCAATTTATACGCCCATGAGTGGAAGTGCCCTATGCTCTCTAAGCTGTGTTTATTACTTGTTTCAGGACACACCGTACTCTTCTCCAGAGTGCCTGTTGGCAATTTACATCCCGCCCATCAGCGTAGCAAGGCTCCCATGTCTCCATGGCCTGTCCTGCTTTTCTGGTTTTTACACTTTGTTCAGCATGGCCCTTTTGACCGAGGGCAAGCGAGACTTCTTTGTAGCGCTGATTTGCCCTTCCGGCTTGCTTGGTTGGCCAAAAAGGGCGTATGCGTTTTTCCCTGAATATATTCAGGGAAAAACGCATACGCCCTTTTTGGCCAAGGGCATCATTGTCAACGTTTTGCCGCTTTTCATGTGCTTTAAAGGCGAGTCGAATCTACCTCCTGAAATCTGTTTCTTGCAAATCTGCCTTGCTTTCAAATCCTCTTCGTTGCCTTCCCTCAATATATTTGTGGACGAGAGTTCTCATTTATAACTCTGCACGTTTGTGAATTGTAGTGCCCCTGAGCTCCATTTGTCTCCTCGCTTTTTTGGGAGCTGGCCGCAAAAGCGCAGGATTGCTTCAGGCCCTATTTTGGTTCTGGGGGGCAGGCTGAGCCTGTGGTTCATTCTTCTTCCTGATGGGAAAATGGAGTGACCTACGCCTGTCCCAACACCTAGGGCTCGTCTCTCGTTGGTTCCGCGTCTTCCCGTTCATCCTCAGGACAAATTGCAACCTGTACAATCAGGAGGTTAAAGGTGCTGATTCTCCAAGTAGGGAGATGGTTGGTCAAGCAGCTGGAATGGCGAACCTGAGCCCAAGGAGAGGAGAAATGAGGTGCGTTTTAGAAACCTTTCCCGATCTCATGGCATACCATCTTCTGGGTTTCCCATGCATGTTTTGATGGAGGAAGATGCCGTTGTACCTGGAGATTTGAGACCCATGGGGTGTGTTCCCCGCAGTTTTACTTTATAGTATCTGCGTTTGCTCACGCAACCTCACCAATCCTCTCAGCACCAAGAATGTCCAGCCTTATGTCTCATCCAGCTGTGGGTCTAGATATGGTCAATCCAGGTTGCATCAGAGACCCTAAACGGATTTTGTAAGAATTTCTCTCTCTTTCACTGTCTTTGTTTTGTGGGTTTTTTAAAGTAATTTATGTTTAGAATCGGGCTTGGGTGCTTTTCCCTGCTGTGTTGATGCCGCTTTACACCCTCTTGATTCACTTGCAGAGAGATATCGATACATAGGTTTTCAGATTCTTACTACTCAGATATATTCTTGTGTGGTGACTAGGGTGTGTTGAGTCCAGTTCAGTGAGCAGGGAGTAGGCCTTGTCTATTACATATTTGGCTTATGGAGCAGTCTCTGAGCTAATTTCAAACCCTTGTTTTATGCATCACCCCACCTCACCTTTCCCGTTAAGCAGCCATAGTGTGTCTTCTAAAGGTGTGACTCTGTTCTGTTTTGTAATTAAGTTGAAGTGTAGCGATTTTGACATTCCCTCTATAAGCGATATCTTAGGATAAGTGTCTTTTTCTGTGTGACTTATTTCACTTAGAATCATCGTCGCTAAATCCACTCATCATGCTGCTAACTAGCCTTATGACATTGATTTCATGGCTGAGTGACATTCCATTGTGCCAATTACCACCATTTGTTTATCCATTTTTCTCTTTCCTGGGATATTGAAGGTGTACCGAAGCGGAGGTTCTTGGAAACAGAGCAGCCGTAAACTTTAGGGTGCCTGTGTCTTGTTGATTTTTAGTTTTCCCAATTTATACGCCCATGAGTGGAAGTGCCCTATGCTCTCTACGCTGTGTTTATTACTTGTTTCAGGACACACCGTACACTTCTCCAGTGTGCCTGTTGGCAATTTACATCCCGCCCATCAGCGTAGCAAGGCTCGCATGTCTCCATGGCCTGTCCTGCTTTTCTGGTTTTTACACTTTTTTCAGCATGGCCATTTTGACCGAGGGCAAGCGAGACTTCTTTGTAGCGCTGATTTGCCCTTCCGGCTTGCTTGGTTGGCCAAAAACGGCGTATGCGTTTTTTCCTGAATATATTCAGGAAAAAACGCATACGCCCTTTTTGGCCAAGGGCATCATTGTCAACGTTTTGCCGCTTTTCATGTGTTTACAGGCGAGTCGAATCTACATCCTGAAATCTATTTCCTGAAAATCTGCCTTACTTTCAAATCCTCTTCGTTGCCTTCCCTCAATATATTTGTGGACGAGAGTTCTCATTTATAACTCTGCACGTTTGTGAATTGCAGTGCTCCTGAGCTCCATTTGTCTACTCGCTTTTTTGGGAGCTGGCCGCAAAAGCGCAGGATTGCTTCAGGCCCTATTTTGGTTCTGGGGGGCAGGCTGAGCCTGTGGTTCATTCTTCTTCCTGATGGAAAAATGGAGTGACCTGTGCCTGTCCCAACACCTAGGGCTAGTCTCTCGTTGGTTGCCCGTCTTCCCGTTCATCCTCAGGAAAATTGCAACCTGTACGATACAGGAGTTTAAAGATGCTGATTCTCCACGTAGGGAGATGGTGAATCAAGCGGCTGGAATGGGGAACCCGAGCACAAGGAGAGGAGAAATGAGGTGCGTTTTAGAAACCTTTCCCGATCTCACGGCATACCATCTTCTGGGTTTCACATGCATGTTTGGATGTAGGAAGATGCCCTTGTACCTGGACATTTGAGACCCATGGGGTGGGTACCCCGCGGTATTACTTTAAAGTATCTGCGTTTGCTCACCCAACCTCACCAATCCTCTCAGCCCCAAGAGTGTCCAGCCTTATGTCTCATCCAGCTGTGGGTCTAGATATGGTCAATCCAGGTTGCATCAGAGACCCTGAACGGATTTTGTAAGAATTTCTCTCTCTTTCACTGTCTTTGCTTTGTGGGTTTTTTAAAGTAATGTATGTTTAGAATGGGGTTTGGCTGCTTTTCCCTGCTGCGTTTATGCCGCTTTACACCCTCTTGATACACTTGCAGAGAGATATCAATACACAGGTTTTCAGATTCATACTAGTCAGATATATTCTTGTGTGGTGACTAGGGGGTGTTGAGTCCAGTTCACTGAGCAGGGAGTAGGCCTTGTCTATTACATATTTGGCTTATGGAGCGGTCTCTGAGCTAATTTCAAACCCTTGTTTTATGCATCACCCCACCTCACCTTTCCGGTTAAGCAGCCATAGTGTGTCTTCTAAAGGTGTGCCTCTGTTCTGTTTTGTAATTCAGTTCAAGTGTAGCGATTTTGACATTCCCTCTATAAGCGATATCTTAGGATAAGTGCCTTTTTCTGTGTGACTTATTTCACTTAGAATCATCGTACCTAAATCCACTCATCATGCTGCTAACTAGCCTTATGACATTGATTTCATGGCTGAGTGATATTCCATTGTGCCAAGTACCACCATTTCTTTATCCATTTTTCTCTTTCCTGGGATATTGAAGGTGTACCGAAGCGGAGGTTCTTGGCAACAGAGCAGCCGTAAAGTTTGGGGTGCCTGTGTCTTGTTGATTTTTAGTTTTCCCAATTTATACGCCCATGAGTGGAAGTGCCCTATGCTCTCTACGCTGTGTTTATTACTTGTTTCAGGACACACCGTACTCTTCTCCAGAGTGCCTGTTGGCAATTTACATCCCGCCCATCAGCGTAGCAAGGCTCCCATGTCTCCATGGCCTGTCCTGCTTTTCTGGTTTTTACACTTTCTTCAGCATGGCCCTTTTGACCGAGGGAAAGCGAGACTTCTTTGTAGCGGTGATTTGCCCTTCCGGCTTGCTTGGTTGGCCAAAAAGGGCGTATGCGTTTTTTCCTGAATATATTCAGGAAAAAACGCATACGCCCTTTTTGGCCAAGGGCCTAATTGTCAACGTTTTGCCGCTTTTCATGTGCTTTAAAGGCGAGTCGAATCTACCTCCTGAAATCTGTTTCCTGCAAATCTGCCTTGCTTTCAAATCCTCTTCGTTGCCTTCCCTCAATATATTTGTGGACGAGAGTTCTCATTTATAACTCTGCACGTTTGTGAATTGCAGTGCCCCTGAGCTCCATTTGTCTCCTCGCTTTTTTGGGAGCTGGCCGCAAAAGCGCAGGATTGCTTCAGGCCCTATTTTGGTTCTGGGGGGCAGGCTGAGCCTGTGGTTCATTCTTCTTCCTGATGGGAAAATGGAGTGACCTGTGCCTGTCCCAACACCTAGGGCTAGTCTCTCGTTGTTTCCGCGTCTTCCCCTTCATCCTCAGGACAAATTGCAACCTGGAAGAAACAGGAGGTTAAAGGTGCTGATTCTCCAATTAGGGAGATGGTTAGTCAAGTGGCTGGAATGGCGAACCCGAGCACAAGGAAAGGAGAAATGAGGTGCGTTTTAGAAACCTTTCCCGATCTCATGGCATACCATCTTCTGGGTTTCCCATGCATGTTTTGATGTAGGAAGATTCCCTTGTACCTGGAGATTTGAGACCCATGGGGTGGGTACCCCGCGGTGTTACTTTAAAGAATCTGTATTTGCTCACCCGACCTCACCAATCCTCTCAGCCCCAAGAGTGTCCAGCCTTATGTCTCATCCAGCTGTGGGTCTAGATATGGTCAATCCAGGTTGCATCAGAGACCCTGAACGGATTTTGTAAGAATTTCTCTCTCTTTCACTGTCTTTGCTTTGTGGGTTTTTTAAAGTAATGTATGTTTAGAATGGGGTTTGGCTGCTTTTCCCTGCTGTGTTTATGCCGCTTTACACCCTCTTGATTCACTTGCAGAGAGATATCGATACATAGGTTTTCAGATTCATACTAATCAGATATAATCTGTGCGGGGACTAGGGGGTGTTGAGTCCAGTTAACTGAGCAGGGAGTAGGCCTTGTCTATTACATATTTGGCTTATGGAGCGGTGTCTGAGCTAATTTCAAACCCTTGTTTTATGCATCACCCCACCTCACCTTTCCGGTTAAGCAGCCATAGTGTGTCTTCTAAAGGTGTGCCTCTGTTCTGTTTTGTAATTCAGTTCAAGTGTAGCGATTTTGACATTCCCTCTATAAGCGATATCTTAGGATAAGTGCCTTTTTCTGTGTGACTTATTTCACTTAGAATCATCGTACCTAAATCCACTCATCATGCTGCTAACTAGCCTTATGACATTGATTTCATGGCTGAGTGATATTCCATTGTGCCAAGTACCACCATTTCTTTATCCATTTTTCTCTTTCCTGGGATATTGAAGGTGTACCGAAGCGGAGGTTCTTGGCAACAGAGCAGCCGTAAAGTTTGGGGTGCCTGTGTCTTGTTGATTTTTAGTTTTCCCAATTTATACGCCCATGAGTGGAAGTGCCCTATGCTCTCTACGCTGTGTTTATTACTTGTTTCAGGACACACCGTACTCTTCTCCAGAGTGCCTGTTGGCAATTTACATCCCGCCCATCAGCGTAGCAAGGCTCCCATGTCTCCATGGCCTGTCCTGCTTTTCTGGTTTTTACACTTTGTTCAGCATGGCCCTTTTGAACGAGGGTAAGCGAGACTTCTTTGTAGCGCTGATTTGCCCTTCCGGCTTGCTTGGTTGGCCAAAAAGGGCGTATGCGTTTTTTCCTGAATATATTCAGGAAAAAACGCATACGCCCTTTTTGGCCAAGGGCATCATTGTCAACGTTTTGCCGCTTTTCATGTGCTTTAAAGGCGAGTCGAATCTACCTCCTGAAATCTGTTTCCTGCAAATCTGCCTTGCTTTCAAATCCTCTTCGTTGCCTTCCCTCAATATATTTGTGGACGATAGTTCTCATTTATAACTCTGCACGTTTGTGAATTGCAGTGCCCCTGAGCTCCATTTGTCTCCTCGCTTTTTTGGGAGCTGGCCGCAAAAGCGCAGGATTGCTTCAGGCCCTATTTTGGTTCTGGGGGGCAGGCTGAGCCTGTGGTTCATTCTTCTTCCTGATGGGAAAATGGAGTGACCTACGCCTGTCCCAACACCTAGGGCTCGTCTCTCGTTGCTTCCGCGTCTTCCCGTTCATCCTCAGGACAAATTGCAACCTGTACAATCAGGAGGTTAAAGGTGCTGATTCTCCAAGTAGGGAGATGGTTGGTCAAGCAGCTGGAATGGCGAACCCGAGCACAAGGAGAGGAGAAATGAGGTGCGTTTTAGAAACCTTTCCCGATCTCATGGCATACCATCTTCTGGGTTTCCCATGCATGTTTTGATGTAGGAAGATGCCCTTGTACCTGGAGATTTGAGACCCATGGGGTGTGTTCCCCGCAGTTTTACTTTAAAGTATCTGCGTTTGCACACCCAACCTCACCAATCCTTTCAGCCCCAAGAGTGTCCAGCCTTATGTCTCATCCAGCTATGGGTCTAGATATGGTCAATCCAGGTTGCATCAGAGACCCTGAATGGATTTTGTAAGAATTTCTCTCTCTTTCACTGTCTTTGTTTTGTGGGTTTTTTAAAGTAATTTATGTTTAGAATGGGGTTTGGCTGCTTTTCCCTGCTGTGTTGATGCCGCTTTACACCCTCTTGATTCACTTGCAGAGAGATATCGATACATAGGTTTTCAGATTCATACTAGTCAGATATATTCTTGTGCGGTGACTAGGGGGTGTTGAGTCCAGTTCACTGAGCAGGGAGTAGGCCTTGTCTAGTACATATTTGGCTTATGGAGCGGTGTCTGAGCTAATTTCAAACCCTTGTTTTATGCATCACCCCACCTCACCTTTCCCGTTAAGCAGCCATAGTGTGTCTTCTAAAGGTGTGACTCTGTTCTGTTTTGTAATTCAGTTCAAGTGTAGCGATTTTGACATTCCCTCTATAAGCGATATCTTAGGATAAGTTCCTTTTTCTGTGTGACTTATTTCACTTAGAATCATCGTACCTAAATCCACTCATCATGCTGCTAACTAGCCTTATGACATTGATTTCATGGCTGAGTGATATTCCATTGTGCCAAGTACCACCATTTCTTTATCCATTTTTCTCTTTCCTGGGATATTGAAGGTGTACCGAAGTGGAGGTTCTTGGCAACAGAACAGCCGTAAAGTTTGGGGTGCCTGTGTCTTGTTGATTTTTAGTTTTCCCAATTTATACGCCCATGAGTGGAAGTGCCCTATGCTCTCTACGCTGTGTTTATTACTTGTTTCAGGACACACCGTACACTTCTCCAGAGTGCCTGTTGGCAATTTACATCCCGCCCATCAGCGTAGCAAGGCTCCCATGTCTCCATGTCCTGTCCTGCTTTTCTGGTTTTTACACTTTCTTCAGCATGGCCCTTTTGACCGAGGGAAAGCGAGACTTCTTTGTAGCGCTGATTTGCCCTTCCGGCTTGCTTGGTTGGCCAAAAAGGGCGTATGCGTTTTTTCCTGAATATATTCAGGAAAAAACGCATACGCCCTTTTTGGCCAAGGGCCTCATTGTCAACGTTTTGCCGCATTTCATGTGCTTTAAAGGCGAGTCGAATCTACCTCCTGAAATCTGTTTCCTGCAAATCTGCCTTGCTTTCAAATCCTCTTCGTTGCCTTCCCTCAATATATTTGTGGACGAGAGTTCTCATTTATAACTCTGCACGTTTGTGAATTGCAGTGCCCCTGAGCTCCATTTGTCTCCTCGCTTTTTTGGGAGCTGGCCGCAAAAGCGCAGGATTGCTTCAGGCCCTATTTTGGTTTTGGGGGGCAGGCTGAGCCTGTGGTTCATTCTTCTTCCTGATGGGAAAATGGAGTGACCTGTGCCTGTCCCAACACCTAGGGCTAGTCTCTCGTTGTTTCCCCGTCTTCCCCTTCATCCTCAGGACAAATTGCAACCTGGACGAAACAGGAGGTTAAAGGTGCTGATTCTCCAATTAGGGAGATGGTTAGTCAAGTGGCTGGAATGGCGAACCCGAGCACAAGGAAAGGAGAAATGAGGTGCGTTTTAGAAACCTTTCCCGATCTCATGGCATACCATCTTCTGGGTTTCCCATGCATGTTTTGATGTAGGAAGATTCCCTTGTACCTGGAGATTTGAGACCCATGGGGTGGGTACCCCGCAGTGTTACTTTAAAGTATCTGCATTTGCTCACCCGACCTCACCAATCCTCTCAGCCCCAAGAGTGTCCAGCCTTATGTCTCATCCAGCTGTGGGTCTAGATATGGTCAATCCAGGTTGCATCAGAGACCCTGAACGGATTTTGTAAGAATTTCTCTCTCTTTCACTGTCTTTGCTTTGTGGGTTTTTTAAAGTAATGTATGTTTAGAATGGGGTTTGGCTGCTTTTCCCTGCTGTGTTTATGCCGCTTTACACCCTCTTGATTCACTTGCAGAGAGATATCGATACATAGGATTTCAGATTCATACTAATCAGATATAATCTTGTGCGGTGACTAGGGGGTGTTTAGTCCAGTTTACTGAGCAGGGAGTAGGCCTTGTCTATTACATATTTGGCTTATGGAGCTGTGTCTGAGCTAATTTCAAACCCTTGTTTTATGCATCACCCCACCTCACCTTTCCGGTTAAGCAGCCATAGTGTGTCTTCTAAAGGTGTGCCTCTGTTCTGTTTTGTAATTCAGTTCAAGTTTAGCGATTTTGACATTCCCTCTATAAGCGATATCTTAGGATAAGTGCCTTTTTCTGTGTGACTTATTTCACTTAGAATCATCGTACCTAAATCCACTCATCATGCTGCTAACTAGCCTTATGACATTGATTTCATGGCTGAGTGATATTCCATTGTGCCAAGTACCACCATTTCTTTATCCATTTTTCTCTTTCCTGGGATATTGAAGGTGTACCGAAGCGGAGGTTCTTGGCAACAGAACAGCCGTAAAGTTTGGGGTGCCTGTGTCTTGTTGATTTTTAGTTTTCCCAATTTATACGCCCATGAGTGGGAGTGCCCTATGCTCTCTAAGCTGTGTTTATTACTTGTTTCAGGACACACCGTACTCTTCTCCAGAGTGCCTGTTGGCAATTTACATCCCGCCCATCAGCGTAGCAAGGCTCCCATGTCTCCATGGCCTGTCCTGCTTTTCTGGTTTTTACACTTTGTTCAGCATGGCCCTTTTGACCGAGGGAAAGCGAGACTTCTTTGTAGCGCTGATTTGCCCTTCCGGCTTGCTTGGTTGGCCAAAAAGGGCGTATGCGTTTTTTCCTGAATATATTCAGGAAAAAACGCATACGCCCTTTTTGGCCAAGGGCATCATTGTCAACGTTTTGCCGCTTTTCATGTGCTTTAAAGGCGAGTCGAATCTACCTCCTGAAATCTGTTTCCTGCAAATCTGCCTTGCTTTCAAATCCTCTTCGTTGCCTTCCCTCAATATATTTGTGGACGAGAGTTCTCATTTATAACTCTGCACGTTTGTGAATTGCAGTGCCCCTGAGCTCCATTTGTCTCCTCGCTTTTTTGGGAGCTGGCCGCAAAAGCGCAGGATTGCTTCAGGCCCTATTTTGGTTCTGGGGGGCAGGCTGAGCCTGTGGTTCATTCTTCTTCCTGATGGGAAAATGGAGTGACCTGTGCCTGTCCCAACACCTAGGGCTAGTCTTTGGTTGGTTCCCCGTCTTCCCCTTCATCCTCAGGACAAATTGCAACCTGGACGAAACAGTAGGTTAAAGGTGCTGATTCTCCAAGTAGGGAGATGGTTAGTCAAGGGGCTGGAATGGTGAACCCGAGCACAAGGAGAGGAGAAATGAGGTGCGTTTTAGAAACCTTTCCCAATCTAATGGCATACCATCTTCTGGGCTTCCCATGCATGTTTTGATGTAGGAAGATTCCCTTGTACCTGGAGATTTGAGACCCATGTGGTGGGTACCCCGCGGTATTACTTTAAAGTATCTGCATTTGCTCACCCAACCTCACCAATCCTCTCAGCCCCAAGAGTGTCCAGCCTTATGTCTCATCCAGCTGTGGGTCTAGATATGGTCAATCCAGGTTGCATCAGAGACCCTGAACGGATTTTGTAAGAATTTCTCTCTCTTTCACTGTCTTTGCTTTGTGGCTTTTTTAAAGTAATGTATGTTTAGAATGGGGTTTGGCTGCTTTTCCCTGCTGTGTTTATGCCGCTTTACACACTCTTGATTCACTTGCAGAGAGATATCGATATATAGGTTTTCAGATTCATACTAGTCAGATATATTCTTGTGCGGTGACTAGGGGGTGTTGAGTCCAGTTCACTGAGCAGGGAGTAGGCCTTGTCTAGTACATATTTGGCTTATGGAGCGGTGTCTGAGCTAATTTCAAACCCTTGTTTTATGCATCACCCCACCTCACCTTTCCAGTTAAGCAGACATAGTGTGTCTTCTAAAGGTGTGACTCTGTTCTGTTTGGTAATTCAGTTCAAGTGTAGCGATTTTGACATTCCCTCTATAAGCGATATCTTAGGATAAGTGCCTTTTTCTGTGTGACTTATTTCACTTAGAATCATCGTACCTAAATCCACTCATCATGCTGCTAACTAGCCTTATGACATTGATTTCATGGCTGAGTGATATTGCATTGTGCCAAGTACCACCATTTCTTTATCCATTTTTCTCTTTCCTGGGATATTGAAGGTGTACCGAAGCGGAGGTTCTTGGCAACAGAGCAGCCGTAAACTTTAGGGTGCCTGTGTCTTGTTGATTTTTAGTTTTCCCAATTTATACGCCCATGAGAGGAAGTGCCCTATGCTCTCTACGCTGTGTTTATTACTTGTTTCAGGACACACCGTACTCTTCTCCAGATTGCCTGTTGGCAATTTACATCCCGCCCATCAGCGTAGCAAGACTCCCATGTCTCCATGGCCTGTCCTGCTTTTCTGGTTTTTACAGTTTGTTCAGCATGGCCCTTTTGACCGAGGGCAAGCGAGACATCTTTGTAGCGCTGATTTGCCCTTCCGGCTTGCTTGGTTGGCCAAAAAGGGCGTATGCGTTTTTTCCTGAATATATTCAGGAAAAAACGAATACGCCCTTTTTGGCCAAGGGCATCATTGTCAACGTTTTGTCACTTTTCATGTGCTTTAAAGGCGAGTCGAATCTACCTCCTGAAATCTGTTTCCTGCAAATCTGCCTTGCTTTCAAATCCTCTTCGTTGCCTTCCCTCAATATATTTGTGGACGAGAGATCTCATTTATAACTCTGCACGTTTGTGAATTGCAGTGCCCCTGAGCTCCATTTGTCTCCTCGCTTTTTTGGGAGCTGGCCGCAAAAGCGCAGGATTGCTTCAGGCCCTATTTTGGTTCTGGGGGGCAGGCTGAGCCTGTGGTTCATTCTTCTTCCTGATGGGAAAGTGGAGTGACCTGTGCCTGTCCCAACACCTAGGGCTAGTCTCTCGTTGGTTCCCCGTCTTCCCGTTCATCTTCAGGAAAAATTGCAACCTGTACGAAACAGGAGGTTAAAGGTGCTGATTCTCCAAGTAGGGAGATGGTTAGTCAAGCGGCT
Source organism: Eubalaena glacialis (assembly GCF_028564815.1). Classification (NCBI taxonomy): domain Eukaryota; kingdom Metazoa; phylum Chordata; class Mammalia; order Artiodactyla; family Balaenidae; genus Eubalaena; species Eubalaena glacialis. Next base: position 233,750 of record NW_026871256.1, read on the forward strand.
GGAATGGCGAACCCGAGCACAAGGAGAGGAGAAATGAGGTGCGTTTTAGAAACTTTCCCGATCTCACGGCATACCATCTTCTGGGTTTCCCATGCATGTTTTGATGTAGGAAGATGCCCTTGTACCTGGAGATTTGAGACCCATGGGGTGGGTACCCCGCAGTATTACCTTAAAGTATCTGCATTTGCTCACCCAACCTCACCAATCCTCTCAGCCTCAAGAGTGTCCAGCCTTATGTCTCATCCAGCTGTGGGTCTAGATATGGTCAATCCAGGTTGCATCATAGACCCTAAACGGATTTTGTAAGAATTTCTCTCTCTTTCACTGTCTTTGTTTTGTGGGTTTTTTAAAGTAATTTATGTTTAGAATCGGGCTTGGCTGCTTTTCCCTGCTGTGTTGATGCCGCTTTACACCCTCTTGATTTACTTGCAGAGAGATATCGATACATAGGTTTTCAGATTCATACTACTCAGATATATTCTTGTGTGGTGACTAGGGTGTGTTGAGTCCAGTTCACTGAGCAGGGAGTAGGCCTTGTCTATTACATATTTGGCTTATGGAGCGGTCTCTGAGCTAATTTCAAACCCTTGTTTTATGCATCACCCCACCTCACCTTTCCGGTTAAGCAGCCATAGTGTGTCTTCTAAAGGTGTGACTCTGTTCTGTTTTGTAATTCAGTTCAAGTGTAGCGATTTTGACATTCCCTCTATAAGTGATATCTTAGGATAAGTGTCTTTTTCTGTGTGACTTATTTCACTTAGAATCATCGTACCTAAATCCACTCATCATGCTGCTAACTAGCCTTATGACATTGATTTCATGGCTGAGTGATATTCCATTGTGCCAAGTACCACCATTTCTTTATCCACTTTTCTCTTTCCTGGTATATTGAAGGTGTACCGAAGCGGAGGTTCTTGGAAACAGAGCAGCCGTAAACTTTAGGGTGCCTGTGTCTTGTTTATTTTTAGTTTTCCCAATTTCTACGCCCATGAGTGGGAGTGCCTTATGCTCTCTAAGCTGTGTTTATTACTTGTTTCAGGACACACCGTACTCTTCTCCAGAGTGCCTGTTGGCAATTTACATCCCGCCCATCAGCGTAGCAAGGCTCCCTTGTCTCCATGGCCTGTCCTGCTTTTCTGGTTTTTCCACTTTGTTCAGCATGGCTCTTTTGACCGAGGGCAAGCGAGACTTCTTTGTAGTGCTGATTTGCCCTTCCGGCTTGCTTGGTTGGCCAAAAAGGGCGTATGCGTTTTTTCCTGAATATATTCAGGAAAAAACGCATACGCCCTTTTTGGCCAAGGGCATCATTGTCAAAGTTTTGCCACTTTTCATGTGCTTTAAAGGCGAGTTGAATCTACCTCCTGAAATCTGTTTCCTGCAAATCTGCCTTGCTTTCAAATCCTCTTCGTTGCCTTCCCTCAATATATTTGTGGACGAGAGTTCTCATTTATAACTCTGCACGTTTGTGAATTGCAGTGCCCCTGAGCTCCATTTGTCTCCTCGCTTTTTTGGGAGCTGGCCGCAAAAGCGCAGGATTGCTTCAGGCCCTATTTTGGTTCTGGGGGGCAGGCTGAGCCTGTGGTTCATTCTTCTTCCTGATGGGAAAATGGAGTGACCTGTGCCTGTCCCAACACCTAGGGCTAGTCTTTGGTTGGTTCCCCGTCTTCCCCTTCATCCTCAGGACAAATTGCAACCTGGACGAAACAGTAGGTTAAAGGTGCTGATTCTCCAAGTAGGGAGATGGTTAGTCAAGGGCCTGGAATGGTGAACCCGAGCACAAGGAGAGGAGAAATGGGGTGCGTTTTAGAAACCTTTCCCAATCTAATGGCATACCATCTTCTGGGCTTCCCATGCATGTTTTGATGTAGGAAGATTCCCTTGTACCTGGAGATTTGAGACCCATGTGGTGGGTACCCCGCGGTATTACTTTAAAGTATCTGCATTTGCTCACCCAACCTCACCAATCCTCTCAGCCCCAAGAGTGTCCAGCCTTATGTCTCATCCAGCTGTGGGTCTAGATATGGTCAATCCAGGTTGCATCAGAGACCCTGAACGGATTTTGTAAGAATTTCTCTCTCTTTCACTGTCTTTGCTTTGTGGCTTTTTTAAAGTAATGTATGTTTAGAATGGGGTTTGGCTGCTTTTCCCTGCTGTGTTTATGCCGCTTTACACCCTCTTGATTCACTTGCAGAGAGATATCGATACATAGGTTTTCAGATTCATACTAGTCAGATATATTCTTGTGCGGTGACTAGGGTGTGTTGAGTCCAGTTCACTGAGCAGGGAGTAGGCCTTGTCTAGTACATATTTGGCTTATGGAGCGGTGTCTGAGCTAATTTCAAACCCTTGTTTTATGCATCACCCCACCTCACCTTTCCTGTTAAGCAGCCATAGTGTGTCTTCTAAAGGTGTGACTCTGTTCTGTTTGGTAATTCAGTTCAAGTGTAGCGATTTTGACATTCCCTCTATAAGCGATATCTTAGGATAAGTGCCTTTTTCTGTGTGACTTATTTCACTTAGAATCATCGTACCTAAATCCACTCATCATGCTGCTAACTAGCCTTATGACATTGATTTCATGGCTGAGTGATATTGCATTGTGCCAAGTACCACCAATTCTTTATCCATTTTTCTCTTTCCTGGGATATTGAAGGTGTACCGAAGCGGAGGTTCTTGGCAACAGAGCAGCCGTAAACTTTAGGGTGCCTGTGTCTTGTTGATTTTTAGTTTTCCCAATTTATACGCCCATGAGTGGAAGTGCCCTATGCTCTCTACGCTGTGTTTATTACTTGTTTCAGGACACACCGTACTCTTCTCCAGATTGCCTGTTGGCAATTTACATCCCGCCCATCAGCGTAGCAAGACTCCCATGTCTCCATGGCCTGTCCTGCTTTTCTGGTTTTTACAGTTTGTTCAGCATGGCCCTTTTGACCGAGGGCAAGCGAGACTTCTTTGTAGCGCTGATTTGCCCTTCCGGCTTGCTTGGTTGGCCATAAAGGGCGTATGCGTTTTTTCCTGAATATATTCAGGAAAAAACGCATACGCCCTTTTTGGCCAAGGGCATCATTGTCAACGTTTTGCCGCTTTTCATGTGCTTTAAAGGCGAGTCGAATCTACCTCCTGAAATCTGTTTCCTGCAAATCTGCCTTGCTTTCAAATCCTCTTCGTTGCCTTCCCTCAATATATTTGTGGACGAGAGTTCTCATTTATAACTCTGCACGTTTGTGAATTGCAGTGCCCCTGAGCTCCATTTGTCTACTCGCTTTTTTGGGAGCTGGCCGCAAAAGCGCAGGATTGCTTCAGGCCCGATTTTGGTTCTGGGGGGCAGGCTGAGCCTGTGGTTCATTCTTCTTCCTGATGGGAAAATGGAGTGACCTATGCCTGTCCCAACACCTAGGGCTCGTCTCTCGTTGGTTCTGCGTCTTCCCATTCATCCTCAGGACAAATTGCAACCTGTACAATCAGGAGGTTAAAGGTGCTGATTCTCCAAGTAGGGAGATGGTTAGTCAAGCGGCTGGAATGGCGAACCCGAGCACAAGGAGAGGAGAAATGAGGTGCGTTTTAGAAACCTTTCCCGATCTCATGGCATACCATCTTCTGGGTTTCCCATGCATGTTTTGATGTAGGAAGATGCCCTTGTACCTGGAGATTTGAGACCCATGGGGTGTGTTCCCCACAGTATTACTTTAAAGTATCTGCGTTTGCTCACCCACCCTCACCAATCCTCTCAGCCCCAAGAGTGTCCAGCCTTATCTCTCATCCAGCTGTGGGTCTAGATATGGTGAATCCAGGTTGCATCAGAGACCCTGAACGGATTTTGTAAGAATTTCTCTCTCTTTCACTGTCTTTGCTTTGTGGCTTTTTTAAAGTAATGTATGTTTAGAATGGGGTTTGGCTGCTTTTCCCTGCTGTGTTTATGCCGCTTTACACACTCTTGATTCACTTGCAGAGAGATATCGATACATAGGTTTTCAGATTCATACTAGTCAGATATATTCTTGTGCGGTGACTAGGGGGTGTTGAGTCCAGTTCACTGAGCAGGGAGTAGGCCTTGTCTAGTACATATTTGGCTTATGGAGCGGTGTCTGAGCTAATTTCAAACCCTTGTTTTATGCATCACCCCACCTCACCTTTCCAGTTAAGCAGACATAGTGTGTCTTCTAAAGGTGTGACTCTGTTCTGTTTGGTAATTCAGTTCAAGTGTAGCGATTTTGACATTCCCTCTATAAGCGATATCTTAGGATAAGTGCCTTTTTCTGTGTGACTTATTTCACTTAGAATCATCGTACCTAAATCCACTCATCATGCTGCTAACTAGCCTTATGACATTGATTTCATGGCTGAGTGATATTGCATTGTGCCAAGTACCACCATTTCTTTATCCATTTTTCTCTTTCCTGGGATATTGAAGGTGTACCGAAGCGGAGGTTCTTGGCAACAGAGCAGCCGTAAACTTTAGGGTGCCTGTGTCTTGTTGATTTTTAGTTTTCCCAATTTATACGCCCATGAGAGGAAGTGCCCTATGCTCTCTACGCTGTGTTTATTACTTGTTTCAGGACACACCGTACTCTTCTCCAGATTGCCTGTTGGCAATTTACATCCCGCCCATCAGCGTAGCAAGACTCCCATGTCTCCATGGCCTGTCCTGCTTTTCTGGTTTTTACAGTTTGTTCAGCATGGCCCTTTTGACCGAGGGCAAGCGAGACATCTTTGTAGCGCTGATTTGCCCTTCCGGCTTGCTTGGTTGGCCAAAAAGGGCGTATGCGTTTTTTCCTGAATATATTCAGGAAAAAACGAATACGCCCTTTTTGGCCAAGGGCATCATTGTCAACGTTTTGTCACTTTTCATGTGCTTTAAAGGCGAGTCGAATCTACCTCCTGAAATCTGTTTCCTGCAAATCTGCCTTGCTTTCAAATCCTCTTCGTTGCCTTCCCTCAATATATTTGTGGACGAGAGATCTCATTTATAACTCTGCACGTTTGTGAATTGCAGTGCCCCTGAGCTCCATTTGTCTCCTCGCTTTTTTGGGAGCTGGCCGCAAAAGCGCAGGATTGCTTCAGGCCCTATTTTGGTTCTGGGGGGCAGGCTGAGCCTGTGGTTCATTCTTCTTCCTGATGGGAAAGTGGAGTGACCTGTGCCTGTCCCAACACCTAGGGCTAGTCTCTCGTTGGTTCCCCGTCTTCCCGTTCATCTTCAGGAAAAATTGCAACCTGTACGAAACAGGAGGTTAAAGGTGCTGATTCTCCAAGTAGGGAGATGGTTAGTCAAGCGGCTGGAATGGCGAACCCGAGCACAAGGAGAGGAGAAATGAGGTGCGTTTTAGAAACTTTCCCGATCTCACGGCATACCATCTTCTGGGTTTCCCATGCATGTTTTGATGTAGGAAGATGCCCTTGTACCTGGAGATTTGAGACCCATGGGGTGGGTACCCCGCAGTATTACCTTAAAGTATCTGCATTTGCTCACCCAACCTCACCAATCCTCTCAGCCTCAAGAGTGTCCAGCCTTATGTCTCATCCAGCTGTGGGTCTAGATATGGTCAATCCAGGTTGCATCATAGACCCTAAACGGATTTTGTAAGAATTTCTCTCTCTTTCACTGTCTTTGTTTTGTGGGTTTTTTAAAGTAATTTATGTTTAGAATCGGGCTTGGCTGCTTTTCCCTGCTGTGTTGATGCCGCTTTACACCCTCTTGATTTACTTGCAGAGAGATATCGATACATAGGTTTTCAGATTCATACTACTCAGATATATTCTTGTGTGGTGACTAGGGTGTGTTGAGTCCAGTTCACTGAGCAGGGAGTAGGCCTTGTCTATTACATATTTGGCTTATGGAGCGGTCTCTGAGCTAATTTCAAACCCTTGTTTTATGCATCACCCCACCTCACCTTTCCGGTTAAGCAGCCATAGTGTGTCTTCTAAAGGTGTGACTCTGTTCTGTTTTGTAATTCAGTTCAAGTGTAGCGATTTTGACATTCCCTCTATAAGTGATATCTTAGGATAAGTGTCTTTTTCTGTGTGACTTATTTCACTTAGAATCATCGTACCTAAATCCACTCATCATGCTGCTAACTAGCCTTATGACATTGATTTCATGGCTGAGTGATATTCCATTGTGCCAAGTACCACCATTTCTTTATCCACTTTTCTCTTTCCTGGTATATTGAAGGTGTACCGAAGCGGAGGTTCTTGGAAACAGAGCAGCCGTAAACTTTAGGGTGCCTGTGTCTTGTTTATTTTTAGTTTTCCCAATTTCTACGCCCATGAGTGGGAGTGCCTTATGCTCTCTAAGCTGTGTTTATTACTTGTTTCAGGACACACCGTACTCTTCTCCAGAGTGCCTGTTGGCAATTTACATCCCGCCCATCAGCGTAGCAAGGCTCCCTTGTCTCCATGGCCTGTCCTGCTTTTCTGGTTTTTCCACTTTGTTCAGCATGGCCCTTTTGACCGAGGGCAAGCGAGACTTCTTTGTAGTGCTGATTTGCCCTTCCGGCTTGCTTGGTTGGCCAAAAAGGGCGTATGCGTTTTTTCCTGAATATATTCAGGAAAAAACGCATACGCCCTTTTTGGCCAAGGGCATCATTGTCAAAGTTTTGCCACTTTTCATGTGCTTTAAAGGCGAGTTGAATCTACCTCCTGAAATCTGTTTCCTGCAAATCTGCCTTGCTTTCAAATCCTCTTCGTTGCCTTCCCTCAATATATTTGTGGACGAGAGTTCTCATTTATAACTCTGCACGTTTGTGAATTGCAGTGCCCCTGAGCTCCATTTGTCTCCTCGCTTTTTTGGGAGCTGGCCGCAAAAGCGCAGGATTGCTTCAGGCCCTATTTTGGTTCTGGGGGGCAGGCTGAGCCTGTGGTTCATTCTTCTTCCTGATGGGAAAATGGAGTGACCTGTGCCTGTCCCAACACCTAGGGCTAGTCTTTGGTTGGTTCCCCGTCTTCCCCTTCATCCTCAGGACAAATTGCAACCTGGACGAAACAGTAGGTTAAAGGTGCTGATTCTCCAAGTAGGGAGATGGTTAGTCAAGGGCCTGGAATGGTGAACCCGAGCACAAGGAGAGGAGAAATGGGGTGCGTTTTAGAAACCTTTCCCAATCTAATGGCATACCATCTTCTGGGCTTCCCATGCATGTTTTGATGTAGGAAGATTCCCTTGTACCTGGAGATTTGAGACCCATGTGGTGGGTACCCCGCGGTATTACTTTAAAGTATCTGCATTTGCTCACCCAACCTCACCAATCCTCTCAGCCCCAAGAGTGTCCAGCCTTATGTCTCATCCAGCTGTGGGTCTAGATATGGTCAATCCAGGTTGCATCAGAGACCCTGAACGGATTTTGTAAGAATTTCTCTCTCTTTCACTGTCTTTGCTTTGTGGCTTTTTTAAAGTAATGTATGTTTAGAATGGGGTTTGGCTGCTTTTCCCTGCTGTGTTTATGCCGCTTTACACCCTCTTGATTCACTTGCAGAGAGATATCGATACATAGGTTTTCAGATTCATACTAGTCAGATATATTCTTGTGCGGTGACTAGGGTGTGTTGAGTCCAGTTCACTGAGCAGGGAGTAGGCCTTGTCTAGTACATATTTGGCTTATGGAGCGGTGTCTGAGCTAATTTCAAACCCTTGTTTTATGCATCACCCCACCTCACCTTTCCTGTTAAGCAGCCATAGTGTGTCTTCTAAAGGTGTGACTCTGTTCTGTTTGGTAATTCAGTTCAAGTGTAGCGATTTTGACATTCCCTCTATAAGCGATATCTTAGGATAAGTGCCTTTTTCTGTGTGACTTATTTCACTTAGAATCATCGTACCTAAATCCACTCATCATGCTGCTAACTAGCCTTATGACATTGATTTCATGGCTGAGTGATATTGCATTGTGCCAAGTACCACCAATTCTTTATCCATTTTTCTCTTTCCTGGGATATTGAAGGTGTACCGAAGCGGAGGTTCTTGGCAACAGAGCAGCCGTAAACTTTAGGGTGCCTGTGTCTTGTTGATTTTTAGTTTTCCCAATTTATACGCCCATGAGTGGAAGTGCCCTATGCTCTCTACGCTGTGTTTATTACTTGTTTCAGGACACACCGTACTCTTCTCCAGATTGCCTGTTGGCAATTTACATCCCGCCCATCAGCGTAGCAAGACTCCCATGTCTCCATGGCCTGTCCTGCTTTTCTGGTTTTTACAGTTTGTTCAGCATGGCCCTTTTGACCGAGGGCAAGCGAGACTTCTTTGTAGCGCTGATTTGCCCTTCCGGCTTGCTTGGTTGGCCATAAAGGGCGTATGCGTTTTTTCCTGAATATATTCAGGAAAAAACGCATACGCCCTTTTTGGCCAAGGGCATCATTGTCAACGTTTTGCCGCTTTTCATGTGCTTTAAAGGCGAGTCGAATCTACCTCCTGAAATCTGTTTCCTGCAAATCTGCCTTGCTTTCAAATCCTCTTCGTTGCCTTCCCTCAATATATTTGTGGACGAGAGTTCTCATTTATAACTCTGCACGTTTGTGAATTGCAGTGCCCCTGAGCTCCATTTGTCTACTCGCTTTTTTGGGAGCTGGCCGCAAAAGCGCAGGATTGCTTCAGGCCCGATTTTGGTTCTGGGGGGCAGGCTGAGCCTGTGGTTCATTCTTCTTCCTGATGGGAAAATGGAGTGACCTATGCCTGTCCCAACACCTAGGGCTCGTCTCTCGTTGGTTCTGCGTCTTCCCATTCATCCTCAGGACAAATTGCAACCTGTACAATCAGGAGGTTAAAGGTGCTGATTCTCCAAGTAGGGAGATGGTTAGTCAAGCGGCTGGAATGGCGAACCCGAGCACAAGGAGAGGAGAAATGAGGTGCGTTTTAGAAACCTTTCCCGATCTCATGGCATACCATCTTCTGGGTTTCCCATGCATGTTTTGATGTAGGAAGATGCCCTTGTACCTGGAGATTTGAGACCCATGGGGTGTGTTCCCCACAGTATTACTTTAAAGTATCTGCGTTTGCTCACCCACCCTCACCAATCCTCTCAGCCCCAAGAGTGTCCAGCCTTATCTCTCATCCAGCTGTGGGTCTAGATATGGTGAATCCAGGTTGCATCAGAGACCCTGAACGGATTTTGTAAGAATTTCTCTCTCTTTCACTGTCTTTGTTTTGTGGGTTTTTTAAAGTAATTTATGTTTAGAATCGGGCTTGGCTGCTTTTCCCTGCTGTGTTGATGCCGCTTTACACCCTCTTGATTCACTTGCAGAGAGATATCGATACATATGTATTCAGATTCTTACTACTCAGATATATTCTTGTGTGGTGACTTGGGTGTGTTGAGTCCAGTTCACTAAGCAGGGAGTAGGCCTTGTCTATTACATATTTGGCTTATGGAGCGGTCTCTGAGCTAATTTCAAACCCTTGTTTTATGCATCACCCCACCTCACCTTTCCGGTTAAGCAGCCATAGTGTGTCTTCTAAAGGTGTGACTCTGTTCTGTTTTGTAATTCAGTTCAAGTGTAGCGATTTTGACATTCCCTCTATAAGCGATATCTTAGGATAAGTGTCTTTTTCTGTGTGACTTATTTCACTTAGAATCATCGTACCTAAATCCACTCATCATGCTGCTAACTAGCCTTATGACATTGATTTCATGGCTGAGTGATATTCCATTGTGCCAAGTACCACCATTTCTTTATCCACTTTTCTCTTTCCTGGTATATTGAAGGTGTACCGAAGCGGAGGTTCTTGGAAACAGAGCAGCCGTAAACTTTAGGGTGCCTGTGTCTTGTTGATTTTTAGTTTTCCCAATTTATACGCCCATGTGTGGGAGTGCCCTATGCTCTCTAAGCTGTGTTTATTACTTGTTTCAGGACACACCGTACTCTTCTCCAGAGTGCCTGTTGGCAATTTACATCCCGCCCATCAGCGTAGCAAGGCTCCCTTGTCTCCATGGCCTGTCCTGCTTTTCTGGTTTTTACACTTTGTTCAGCATGGCCCTTTTGACCGAGGGCAAGCGAGACTTCTTTGTAGCGCTGATTTGCCCTTCCGGCTTGCTTGGTTGGCCAAAAAGGGCGTATGCGTTTTTTCCTGAATATATTCAGGAAAAAACGCATACGCCCTTTTTGGCCAAGGGCATCATTGTCAACGTTTTGCTGCTTTTCATGTGCTTTACAGGCGAGTCGAATCTACATCCTGAAATCTGCTTCCTGCAAATCTGCCTTGCTTTCAAATCCTCTTCGTTGCCTTCCCTCAATATATTTGTGGACGAGAGTTCTCATTTATAACTCTGCACGTTTGTGAATTGCAGTGCCCCTGAGCTCCATTTGTCTCCTCGCTTTTTTGGGAGCTGGCCGCAAAAGCGCAGGTTTGCTTCAGGCCCTATTTTGGTTCTGGGGGGCAGGCTGAGCCTGTGGTTCATTCTTCTTCCTGATGGGAAAATGGAGTGACCTGTGCCTGTCCCAACACCTAGGGCTAGTCTCTCGTTGTTTCCCCGTCTTCCCCTTCATCCTCAGGACAAATTGCAACCTGGACGAAACAGGAGGTTAAAGGTGCTGATTCTCCAATTAGGGAGATGGTTAGTCAAGTGGCTGGAATGGCGAACTTGTGCACAAGGAGAGGAGAAATGAGGTGCGTTTTAGAAACCTTTCCCGATCTCATGGCATACCATCTTCTGGGTTTCCCATGCATGTTTTGATGTAGGAAGATTCCCTTGTACCTGGAGATTTGAGACCCATGGGGTGGGTACCCCGCGGTGTTACTTTAAAGTATCTGCATTTGCTCACCCGACCTCACCAATCCTCTCAGCCCCAAGAGTGTCCAGCCTTATGTCTCATCCAGCTGTGGGTCTAGATATGGTCAATCCAGGTTGCATCAGAGACCCTGAACGGATTTTGTAAGAATTTCTCTCTCTTTCACTGTCTTTGCTTTGTGGGTTTTTTAAAGTAATGTATGTTTAGAATGGGGTTTGGCTGCTTTTCCCTGCTGTGTTTATGCCGCTTAACACCCTCATGATTCACTTGCAGAGAGATATCGATACATAGGTTTTCAGATTCATACTAATCAGATATAATCTTGTGCGGTGACTAGGGTGTGTTGAGTCCAGTTCACTGAGCAGGGAGTAGGCCTTGTCTATTACATATTTGGCTTATGGAGCGGTGTCTGAGCTAATTTCAAACCCTTGTTTTATGCATCACCCCACCTCACCTTTCCGGTTAAGCAGCCATAGTGTGTCTTCTAAAGGTGTGCCTCTGTTCTGTTTTGTAATTCAGTTCAAGTTTAGCGATTTTGACATTCCCTCTATAAGCGATATCTTAGGATAAGTGCCTTTTTCTGTGTGACTTATTTCACTTAGAATCATCGTACCTAAATCCACTCATCATGCTGCTAACTAGCCTTATGACATTGATTTCATGGCTGAGTGATATTCCATTGTGCCAAGTACCACCATTTCTTTATCCATTTTTCTCTTTCCTGGGATATTGAAGGTGTACCGAAGCGGAGGTTCTTGGCAACAGAGCAGCCGTAAAGTTTGGGGTGCCTGTGTCTTGTTGATTTTTAGTTTTCCCAATTTATACGCCCATGAGTGGAAGTGCCCTATGCTCTCTACACTGTGTTTATTACTTGTTTCAGGACACACCGTACTCTTCTCCAGAGTGCCTGTTGGCAATTTACATCCTGCCCATCAGCGTAGCAAGGCTCCCATGTCTCCATGGCCTGTCCTGCTTTTCTGGTTTTTACAGTTTGTTCAGCATGGCCCTTTTGACCGAGGGCAAGCGAGACTTCTTTGTAGCGCTGATTTGCCCTTCCGGCTTGCTTGGTTGGCCAAAAAGGGCGTATGCGTTTTTTCCTGAATATATTCAGGAAAAAACGCATACGCCCTTTTTGGCCAAGGGCATCATTGTCAACGTTTTGCCGCTTTTCATGTGCTTTAAAGGCGAGTCGAATCTACCTCCTGAAATCTGTTTCCTGCAAATCTGCCTTGCTTTCAAATCCTCTTCGTTGCCTTCCCTCAATATATTTGTGGACGAGAGTTCTCATTTATAACTCTGCACGTTTGTGAATTGTAGTGCCCCTGAGCTCCATTTGTCTCCTCGCTTTTTTGGGAGCTGGCCGCAAAAGCGCAGGATTGCTTCAGGCCCTATTTTGGTTCTGGGGGGCAGGCTGAGCCTGTGGTTCATTCTTCTTCCTGATGGGAAAATGGAGTGACCTACGCCTGTCCCAACACCTAGGGCTCGTCTCTCGTTGGTTCCGCGTCTTCCCGTTCATCCTCAGGAGAAATTGCAACCTGTACAATCAGGAGGTTAAAGGTGCTGATTCTCCAAGTAGGGAGATGGTTGGTCAAGCAGCTGGAATGGCGAACCCGAGCCCAAGGAAAGGAGAAATGAGGTGCGTTTTAGAAACCTTTCCCGATCTCATGGCATACCATCTTCTGGGTTTCCCATGCATGTTTTGATGTAGTAAGATGCCCTTGTACCTGGAGATTTGAGACCCATGGGGTGTGTTCCCCGCAGTTTTACTTTAAAGTATCTGCGTTTGCTCACCCAACCTCACCAATCCTCTCAGCCCCAAGAGTGTCCAGCCTTATGTCTCATCCAGCTGTGGGTCTAGATATGGTCAATCCAGGTTGCATCAGAGAACCTGAACGGATTTTGTAAGAATTTCTCTCTCTTTCACTGTCTTTGTTTTGTGGGTTTTTTAAAGTAATTTATGTTTAGAATCGGGCTTGGGTGCTTTTCCCTGCTGTGTTGATGCCGCTTTACACCCTCTTGATTCACTTGCAGAGAGATATCGATACATAGGTTTTCAGATTCATACTAATCAGATATAATCTGTGCGGGGACTAGGGGGTGTTGAGTCCAGTTAACTGAGCAGGGAGTAGGCCTTGTCTATTACATATTTGGCTTATGGAGCGGTCTCTGAGCTAATTTCAAACCCATGTTTTATGCATCACCCCACCTCACCTTTCCCTTTAAGCAGCCATAGTGTGTCTTCTAAAGGTGTGACTCTGTTCTGTTTTGTAATTCAGTTCAAGTGTAGCGATTTTGACATTCCCTCTATAAGCGATATCTTAGGATAAGTGTCTTTTTCTGTGTGACTTATTTCACTTAGAATCATCGTCGCTAAATCCACTCATCATGCTGCTAACTAGCCTTATGACATTGATTTCATGGCTGAGTGACATTCCATTGTGCCAAGTACCACCATTTGTTTATCCATTTTTCTCTTTCCTGGGATATTGAAGGTGTACCGAAGTGGAGGTTCTTGGAAACAGAGCAGCTGTAAATTTTGGGGTGCCTGTGTCTTGTTGATTTTTAGTTTTCTCAATTTATACGCCCATGAGTGGAAGTGCCCTATGCTCTCTAAGCTGTGTTTATTACTTGTTTCAGGACACACCGTACACTTCTCCAGAGTGCCTGTTGGCAATTTACATCCCGCCCATCAGCGTAGCAAGGCTCGCATGTCTCCATGGCCTGTCCTGCTTTTCTGGTTTTTACTGTTTGTTCAGCATGGCCCTTTTGACCGAGGGCAAGCGAGACTTCTTTGTAGCGCTGATTTGCCCTTCCGGCTTGCTTGGTTGGCCAAAAAGGGCGTATGCGTTTTTTCCTGAATATATTCAGGAAAAAACGCATACGCCCTTTTTGGCCAAGGGCATCATTGTCAACGTTTTGCCGCTTTTCATGTGCTTTACAGGCGAGTGGAATCTACATCCTGAAATCTGTTTCCTGAAAATCTGCCTTACTTTCAAATCCTCTTCGTTGCCTTCCCTCAATATATTTGTGGACGAGAGTTCTCATTTATAACTCTGCACGTTTGTGAATTGCAGTGCCCCTGAGCTCCATTTGTCTACTCGCTTTTTTGGGAGCTGGCCGCAAAAGCGCAGGATTGCTTCAGGCCCTATTTTGGTTCTGGGGGGCAGGCTGAGCCTGTGGTTCATTCTTCTTCCTGATGGAAAAATGGAGTGACCTGCGCCTGTCCCAACACCTAGGGCTAGTCTCTCGTTGGTTGCCCGTCTTCCCGTTCATCCTCAGGAAAATTGCAACCTGTACGATACAGGAGTTTAAAGATGCTGATTCTCCAAGTAGGGAGATGGTGAATCAAGCGGCTGGAATGGGGAACCCGAGCACAAGGAGAGGAGAAATGAGGTGCGTTTTAGAAACCTTTCCCGATCTCACGGCATACCATCTTCTGGGTTTCACATGCATGTTTGGATGTAGGAAGATGCCCTTGTACCTGGAGATTTGAGACCCATGGGGTGGGTACCCCGCGGTATTACTTTAAAGTATCTGCGTTTGCTCACCCAACCTCACCAATCCTCTCAGCCCCAAGAGTGTCCAGCCTTATGTCTCATCCAGCTGTGGGTCTAGATATGGTCAATCCAGGTTGCATCAGAGACCCTGAACGGATTTTGTAAGAATTTCTCTCTCTTTCACTGTCTTTGTTTTGTGGGTTTTTTAAAGTAATTTATGTTTAGAATCGGGCTTGGGTGCTTTTCCCTGCTGTGTTGATGCCGCTTTACACCCTCTTGATTCACTTGCAGAGAGATATCGATACATAGGTTTTCAGATTCTTACTACTCAGATATATTCTTGTGTGGTGACTAGGGTGTGTTGAGTCCAGTTCACTGAGCAGGGAGTAGGCCTTGTCTATTACATATTTGGCTTATGGAGCGGTCTCTGAGCTAATTTCAAACCCTTGTTTTATGCATCACCCCACCTCACCTTTCCCGTTAAGCAGCCATAGTGTGTCTTCTAAAGGTGTGACTCTGTTCTGTTTTGTAATTCAGTTCAAGTGTAGCGATTTTGACATTCCCTCTATAAGCGATATCTTAGGATAAGTGTCTTTTTCTGTGTGACTTATTTCACTTAGAATCATCGTCGCTAAATCCACTCATCATCCTGCTAACTAGCCTTATGACATTGATTTCATGGCTGAGTGACATTCCATTGTGCCAAGTACCACCATTTGTTTATCCATTTTTCTCTTTCCTGGGATATTGAAGGTGTACCGAAGTGGAGGTTCTTGGAAACAGAGCAGCTGTAAATTTTGGGGTGCCTGTGTCTTGTTGATTTTTAGTTTTCTCAATTTATACGCCCATGAGTGGAAGTGCCCTATGCTCTCTAAGCTGTGTTTATTACTTGTTTCAGGACACACCGTACACTTCTCCAGAGTGCCTGTTGGCAATTTACATCCCGCCCATCAGCGTAGCAAGGCTCGCATGTCTCCATGGCCTGTCCTGCTTTTCTGGTTTTTACACTTTGTTCAGCATGGCCCTTTTGACCGAGGGCAAGCGAGACTTCTTTGTAGTGCTGATTTGCCCTTCCGGCTTGCTTGGTTGGCCAAAAAGGGCGTATGCGTTTTTTCCTGAATATATTCAGGAAAAAACGCATACGCCCTTTTTGGCCAAGGGCATCATTGTCAACGTTTTGCCGCTTTTCATGTGCTTTAAAGGCGAGTCGAATCTACCTCCTGAAATCTGTTTCCTGCAAATCTGCCTTGCTTTCAAATCCTCTTCGTTGCCTTCCCTCAATATATTTGTGGACGAGAGTTCTCATTTATAACTCTGCACGTTTGTGAATTGTAGTGCCCCTGAGCTCCATTTGTCTCCTCGCTTTTTTGGGAGCTGGCCGCAAAAGCGCAGGATTGCTTCAGGCCCTATTTTGGTTCTGGGGGGCAGGCTGAGCCTGTGGTTCATTCTTCTTCCTGATGGGAAAATGGAGTGACCTACGCCTGTCCCAACACCTAGGGCTCGTCTCTCGTTGGTTCCGCGTCTTCCCGTTCATCCTCAGGAGAAATTGCAACCTGTACAATCAGGAGGTTAAAGGTGCTGATTCTCCAAGTAGGGAGATGGTTGGTCAAGCAGCTGGAATGGCGAACCCGAGCCCAAGGAGAGGAGAAATGAGGTGCGTTTTAGAAACCTTTCCCGATCTCATGGCATACCATCTTCTGGGTTTCCCATGCATGTTTTGATGTAGTAAGATGCCCTTGTACCTGGAGATTTGAGACCCATGGGGTGTGTTCCCCGCAGTTTTACTTTAAAGTATCTGCGTTTGCTCACCCAACCTCACCAATCCTCTCAGCCCCAAGAGTGTCCAGCCTTATGTCTCATCCAGCTGTGGGTCTAGATATGGTCAATCCAGGTTGCATCAGAGAACCTGAACGGATTTTGTAAGAATTTCTCTCTCTTTCACTGTCTTTGTTTTGTGGGTTTTTTAAAGTAATTTATGTTTAGAATCGGGCTTGGGTGCTTTTCCCTGCTGTGTTGATGCCGCTTTACACCCTCTTGATTCACTTGCAGAGAGATATCGATACATAGGTTTTCAGATTCATACTAATCAGATATAATCTGTGCGGGGACTAGGGGGTGTTGAGTCCAGTTAACTGAGCAGGGAGTAGGCCTTGTCTATTACATATTTGGCTTATGGAGCGGTCTCTGAGCTAATTTCAAACCCATGTTTTATGCATCACCCCACCTCACCTTTCCCTTTAAGCAGCCATAGTGTGTCTTCTAAAGGTGTGACTCTGTTCTGTTTTGTAATTCAGTTCAAGTGTAGCGATTTTGACATTCCCTCTATAAGCGATATCTTAGGATAAGTGTCTTTTTCTGTGTGACTTATTTCACTTAGAATCATCGTCGCTAAATCCACTCATCATGCTGCTAACTAGCCTTATGACATTGATTTCATGGCTGAGTGACATTCCATTGTGCCAAGTACCACCATTTGTTTATCCATTTTTCTCTTTCCTGGGATATTGAAGGTGTACCGAAGTGGAGGTTCTTGGAAACAGAGCAGCTGTAAATTTTGGGGTGCCTGTGTCTTGTTGATTTTTAGTTTTCTCAATTTATACGCCCATGAGTGGAAGTGCCCTATGCTCTCTAAGCTGTGTTTATTACTTGTTTCAGGACACACCGTACACTTCTCCAGAGTGCCTGTTGGCAATTTACATCCCGCCCATCAGCGTAGCAAGGCTCGCATGTCTCCATGGCCTGTCCTGCTTTTCTGGTTTTTACTGTTTGTTCAGCATGGCCCTTTTGACCGAGGGCAAGCGAGACTTCTTTGTAGCGCTGATTTGCCCTTCCGGCTTGCTTGGTTGGCCAAAAAGGGCGTATGCGTTTTTTCCTGAATATATTCAGGAAAAAACGCATACGCCCTTTTTGGCCAAGGGCATCATTGTCAACGTTTTGCCGCTTTTCATGTGCTTTACAGGCGAGTCGAATCTACATCCTGAAATCTGTTTCCTGAAAATCTGCCTTACTTTCAAATCCTCTTCGTTGCCTTCCCTCAATATATTTGTGGATGAGAGTTCTCATTTATAACTCTGCACGTTTGTGAATTGCAGTGCCCCTGAGCTCCATTTGTCTACTCGCTTTTTTGGGAGCTGGCCGCAAAAGCGCAGGATTGCTTCAGGCCCTATTTTGGTTCTGGGGGGCAGGCTGAGCCTGTGGTTCATTCTTCTTCCTGATGGAAAAATGGAGTGACCTGCGCCTGTCCCAACACCTAGGGCTAGTCTCTCGTTGGTTGCCCGTCTTCCCGTTCATCCTCAGGAAAATTGCAACCTGTACGATACAGGAGTTTAAAGATGCTGATTCTCCAAGTAGGGAGATGGTGAATCAAGCGGCTGGAATGGGGAACCCGAGCACAAGGAGAGGAGAAATGAGGTGCGTTTTAGAAACCTTTCCCGATCTCACGGCATACCATCTTCTGGGTTTCCCATGCATGTTTTGATGTAGGAAGATGCCCTTGTACCTGGAGATTTGAGACCCATGGGGTGGGTACCCCGCAGTATTACCTTAAAGTATCTGCATTTGCTCACCCAACCTCACCAATCCTCTCAGCCTCAAGAGTGTCCAGCCTTATGTCTCATCCAGCTGTGGGTCTAGATATGGTCAATCCAGGTTGCATCATAGACCCTAAACGGATTTTGTAAGAATTTCTCTCTCTTTCACTGTCTTTGTTTTGTGGGTTTTTTAAAGTAATTTATGTTTAGAATCGGGCTTGGCTGCTTTTCCCTGCTGTGTTGATGCCGCTTTACACCCTCTTGATTTACTTGCAGAGAGATATCGATACATAGGTTTTCAGATTCATACTACTCAGATATATTCTTGTGTGGTGACTAGGGTGTGTTGAGTCCAGTTCACTGAGCAGGGAGTAGGCCTTGTCTATTACATATTTGGCTTATGGAGCGGTCTCTGAGCTAATTTCAAACCCTTGTTTTATGCATCACCCCACCTCACCTTTCCGGTTAAGCAGCCATAGTGTGTCTTCTAAAGGTGTGACTCTGTTCTGTTTTGTAATTCAGTTCAAGTGTAGCGATTTTGACATTCCCTCTATAAGTGATATCTTAGGATAAGTGTCTTTTTCTGTGTGACTTATTTCACTTAGAATCATCGTACCTAAATCCACTCATCATGCTGCTAACTAGCCTTATGACATTGATTTCATGGCTGAGTGATATTCCATTGTGCCAAGTACCACCATTTCTTTATCCACTTTTCTCTTTCCTGGTATATTGAAGGTGTACCGAAGCGGAGGTTCTTGGAAACAGAGCAGCCGTAAACTTTAGGGTGCCTGTGTCTTGTTTATTTTTAGTTTTCCCAATTTCTACGCCCATGAGTGGGAGTGCCTTATGCTCTCTAAGCTGTGTTTATTACTTGTTTCAGGACACACCGTACTCTTCTCCAGAGTGCCTGTTGGCAATTTACATCCCGCCCATCAGCGTAGCAAGGCTCCCTTGTCTCCATGGCCTGTCCTGCTTTTCTGGTTTTTCCACTTTGTTCAGCATGGCTCTTTTGACCGAGGGCAAGCGAGACTTCTTTGTAGTGCTGATTTGCCCTTCCGGCTTGCTTGGTTGGCCAAAAAGGGCGTATGCGTTTTTTCCTGAATATATTCAGGAAAAAACGCATACGCCCTTTTTGGCCAAGGGCATCATTGTCAAAGTTTTGCCACTTTTCATGTGCTTTAAAGGCGAGTTGAATCTACCTCCTGAAATCTGTTTCCTGCAAATCTGCCTTGCTTTCAAATCCTCTTCGTTGCCTTCCCTCAATATATTTGTGGACGAGAGTTCTCATTTATAACTCTGCACGTTTGTGAATTGCAGTGCCCCTGAGCTCCATTTGTCTCCTCGCTTTTTTGGGAGCTGGCCGCAAAAGCGCAGGATTGCTTCAGGCCCTATTTTGGTTCTGGGGGGCAGGCTGAGCCTGTGGTTCATTCTTCTTCCTGATGGGAAAATGGAGTGACCTGTGCCTGTCCCAACACCTAGGGCTAGTCTTTGGTTGGTTCCCCGTCTTCCCCTTCATCCTCAGGACAAATTGCAACCTGGACGAAACAGTAGGTTAAAGGTGCTGATTCTCCAAGTAGGGAGATGGTTAGTCAAGGGCCTGGAATGGTGAACCCGAGCACAAGGAGAGGAGAAATGGGGTGCGTTTTAGAAACCTTTCCCAATCTAATGGCATACCATCTTCTGGGCTTCCCATGCATGTTTTGATGTAGGAAGATTCCCTTGTACCTGGAGATTTGAGACCCATGTGGTGGGTACCCCGCGGTATTACTTTAAAGTATCTGCATTTGCTCACCCAACCTCACCAATCCTCTCAGCCCCAAGAGTGTCCAGCCTTATGTCTCATCCAGCTGTGGGTCTAGATATGGTCAATCCAGGTTGCATCAGAGACCCTGAACGGATTTTGTAAGAATTTCTCTCTCTTTCACTGTCTTTGCTTTGTGGCTTTTTTAAAGTAATGTATGTTTAGAATGGGGTTTGGCTGCTTTTCCCTGCTGTGTTTATGCCGCTTTACACCCTCTTGATTCACTTGCAGAGAGATATCGATACATAGGTTTTCAGATTCATACTAGTCAGATATATTCTTGTGCGGTGACTAGGGTGTGTTGAGTCCAGTTCACTGAGCAGGGAGTAGGCCTTGTCTAGTACATATTTGGCTTATGGAGCGGTGTCTGAGCTAATTTCAAACCCTTGTTTTATGCATCACCCCACCTCACCTTTCCTGTTAAGCAGCCATAGTGTGTCTTCTAAAGGTGTGACTCTGTTCTGTTTGGTAATTCAGTTCAAGTGTAGCGATTTTGACATTCCCTCTATAAGCGATATCTTAGGATAAGTGCCTTTTTCTGTGTGACTTATTTCACTTAGAATCATCGTACCTAAATCCACTCATCATGCTGCTAACTAGCCTTATGACATTGATTTCATGGCTGAGTGATATTGCATTGTGCCAAGTACCACCAATTCTTTATCCATTTTTCTCTTTCCTGGGATATTGAAGGTGTACCGAAGCGGAGGTTCTTGGCAACAGAGCAGCCGTAAACTTTAGGGTGCCTGTGTCTTGTTGATTTTTAGTTTTCCCAATTTATACGCCCATGAGTGGAAGTGCCCTATGCTCTCTACGCTGTGTTTATTACTTGTTTCAGGACACACCGTACTCTTCTCCAGATTGCCTGTTGGCAATTTACATCCCGCCCATCAGCGTAGCAAGACTCCCATGTCTCCATGGCCTGTCCTGCTTTTCTGGTTTTTACAGTTTGTTCAGCATGGCCCTTTTGACCGAGGGCAAGCGAGACTTCTTTGTAGCGCTGATTTGCCCTTCCGGCTTGCTTGGTTGGCCATAAAGGGCGTATGCGTTTTTTCCTGAATATATTCAGGAAAAAACGCATACGCCCTTTTTGGCCAAGGGCATCATTGTCAACGTTTTGCCGCTTTTCATGTGCTTTAAAGGCGAGTCGAATCTACCTCCTGAAATCTGTTTCCTGCAAATCTGCCTTGCTTTCAAATCCTCTTCGTTGCCTTCCCTCAATATATTTGTGGACGAGAGTTCTCATTTATAACTCTGCACGTTTGTGAATTGCAGTGCCCCTGAGCTCCATTTGTCTACTCGCTTTTTTGGGAGCTGGCCGCAAAAGCGCAGGATTGCTTCAGGCCCGATTTTGGTTCTGGGGGGCAGGCTGAGCCTGTGGTTCATTCTTCTTCCTGATGGGAAAATGGAGTGACCTATGCCTGTCCCAACACCTAGGGCTCGTCTCTCGTTGGTTCTGCGTCTTCCCATTCATCCTCAGGACAAATTGCAACCTGTACAATCAGGAGGTTAAAGGTGCTGATTCTCCAAGTAGGGAGATGGTTAGTCAAGCGGCTGGAATGGCGAACCCGAGCACAAGGAGAGGAGAAATGAGGTGCGTTTTAGAAACCTTTCCCGATCTCATGGCATACCATCTTCTGGGTTTCCCATGCATGTTTTGATGTAGGAAGATGCCCTTGTACCTGGAGATTTGAGACCCATGGGGTGTGTTCCCCACAGTAT
The DNA here is from genome assembly GCF_028564815.1 of Eubalaena glacialis. Lineage (NCBI taxonomy): Eukaryota > Metazoa > Chordata > Mammalia > Artiodactyla > Balaenidae > Eubalaena > Eubalaena glacialis. The sequence goes on from NW_026871256.1 coordinate 255,013, forward strand.
TACTTTAAAGTATCTGCGTTTGCTCACCCACCCTCACCAATCCTCTCAGCCCCAAGAGTGTCCAGCCTTATCTCTCATCCAGCTGTGGGTCTAGATATGGTGAATCCAGGTTGCATCAGAGACCCTGAACGGATTTTGTAAGAATTTCTCTCTCTTTCACTGTCTTTGCTTTGTGGCTTTTTTAAAGTAATGTATGTTTAGAATGGGGTTTGGCTGCTTTTCCCTGCTGTGTTTATGCCGCTTTACACACTCTTGATTCACTTGCAGAGAGATATCGATACATAGGTTTTCAGATTCATACTAGTCAGATATATTCTTGTGCGGTGACTAGGGGGTGTTGAGTCCAGTTCACTGAGCAGGGAGTAGGCCTTGTCTAGTACATATTTGGCTTATGGAGCGGTGTCTGAGCTAATTTCAAACCCTTGTTTTATGCATCACCCCACCTCACCTTTCCAGTTAAGCAGACATAGTGTGTCTTCTAAAGGTGTGACTCTGTTCTGTTTGGTAATTCAGTTCAAGTGTAGCGATTTTGACATTCCCTCTATAAGCGATATCTTAGGATAAGTGCCTTTTTCTGTGTGACTTATTTCACTTAGAATCATCGTACCTAAATCCACTCATCATGCTGCTAACTAGCCTTATGACATTGATTTCATGGCTGAGTGATATTGCATTGTGCCAAGTACCACCATTTCTTTATCCATTTTTCTCTTTCCTGGGATATTGAAGGTGTACCGAAGCGGAGGTTCTTGGCAACAGAGCAGCCGTAAACTTTAGGGTGCCTGTGTCTTGTTGATTTTTAGTTTTCCCAATTTATACGCCCATGAGAGGAAGTGCCCTATGCTCTCTACGCTGTGTTTATTACTTGTTTCAGGACACACCGTACTCTTCTCCAGATTGCCTGTTGGCAATTTACATCCCGCCCATCAGCGTAGCAAGACTCCCATGTCTCCATGGCCTGTCCTGCTTTTCTGGTTTTTACAGTTTGTTCAGCATGGCCCTTTTGACCGAGGGCAAGCGAGACATCTTTGTAGCGCTGATTTGCCCTTCCGGCTTGCTTGGTTGGCCAAAAAGGGCGTATGCGTTTTTTCCTGAATATATTCAGGAAAAAACGAATACGCCCTTTTTGGCCAAGGGCATCATTGTCAACGTTTTGTCACTTTTCATGTGCTTTAAAGGCGAGTCGAATCTACCTCCTGAAATCTGTTTCCTGCAAATCTGCCTTGCTTTCAAATCCTCTTCGTTGCCTTCCCTCAATATATTTGTGGACGAGAGATCTCATTTATAACTCTGCACGTTTGTGAATTGCAGTGCCCCTGAGCTCCATTTGTCTCCTCGCTTTTTTGGGAGCTGGCCGCAAAAGCGCAGGATTGCTTCAGGCCCTATTTTGGTTCTGGGGGGCAGGCTGAGCCTGTGGTTCATTCTTCTTCCTGATGGGAAAGTGGAGTGACCTGTGCCTGTCCCAACACCTAGGGCTAGTCTCTCGTTGGTTCCCCGTCTTCCCGTTCATCTTCAGGAAAAATTGCAACCTGTACGAAACAGGAGGTTAAAGGTGCTGATTCTCCAAGTAGGGAGATGGTTAGTCAAGCGGCTGGAATGGCGAACCCGAGCACAAGGAGAGGAGAAATGAGGTGCGTTTTAGAAACTTTCCCGATCTCACGGCATACCATCTTCTGGGTTTCCCATGCATGTTTTGATGTAGGAAGATGCCCTTGTACCTGGAGATTTGAGACCCATGGGGTGGGTACCCCGCAGTATTACCTTAAAGTATCTGCATTTGCTCACCCAACCTCACCAATCCTCTCAGCCTCAAGAGTGTCCAGCCTTATGTCTCATCCAGCTGTGGGTCTAGATATGGTCAATCCAGGTTGCATCATAGACCCTAAACGGATTTTGTAAGAATTTCTCTCTCTTTCACTGTCTTTGTTTTGTGGGTTTTTTAAAGTAATTTATGTTTAGAATCGGGCTTGGCTGCTTTTCCCTGCTGTGTTGATGCCGCTTTACACCCTCTTGATTTACTTGCAGAGAGATATCGATACATAGGTTTTCAGATTCATACTACTCAGATATATTCTTGTGTGGTGACTAGGGTGTGTTGAGTCCAGTTCACTGAGCAGGGAGTAGGCCTTGTCTATTACATATTTGGCTTATGGAGCGGTCTCTGAGCTAATTTCAAACCCTTGTTTTATGCATCACCCCACCTCACCTTTCCGGTTAAGCAGCCATAGTGTGTCTTCTAAAGGTGTGACTCTGTTCTGTTTTGTAATTCAGTTCAAGTGTAGCGATTTTGACATTCCCTCTATAAGTGATATCTTAGGATAAGTGTCTTTTTCTGTGTGACTTATTTCACTTAGAATCATCGTACCTAAATCCACTCATCATGCTGCTAACTAGCCTTATGACATTGATTTCATGGCTGAGTGATATTCCATTGTGCCAAGTACCACCATTTCTTTATCCACTTTTCTCTTTCCTGGTATATTGAAGGTGTACCGAAGCGGAGGTTCTTGGAAACAGAGCAGCCGTAAACTTTAGGGTGCCTGTGTCTTGTTTATTTTTAGTTTTCCCAATTTCTACGCCCATGAGTGGGAGTGCCTTATGCTCTCTAAGCTGTGTTTATTACTTGTTTCAGGACACACCGTACTCTTCTCCAGAGTGCCTGTTGGCAATTTACATCCCGCCCATCAGCGTAGCAAGGCTCCCTTGTCTCCATGGCCTGTCCTGCTTTTCTGGTTTTTCCACTTTGTTCAGCATGGCCCTTTTGACCGAGGGCAAGCGAGACTTCTTTGTAGTGCTGATTTGCCCTTCCGGCTTGCTTGGTTGGCCAAAAAGGGCGTATGCGTTTTTTCCTGAATATATTCAGGAAAAAACGCATACGCCCTTTTTGGCCAAGGGCATCATTGTCAAAGTTTTGCCACTTTTCATGTGCTTTAAAGGCGAGTTGAATCTACCTCCTGAAATCTGTTTCCTGCAAATCTGCCTTGCTTTCAAATCCTCTTCGTTGCCTTCCCTCAATATATTTGTGGACGAGAGTTCTCATTTATAACTCTGCACGTTTGTGAATTGCAGTGCCCCTGAGCTCCATTTGTCTCCTCGCTTTTTTGGGAGCTGGCCGCAAAAGCGCAGGATTGCTTCAGGCCCTATTTTGGTTCTGGGGGGCAGGCTGAGCCTGTGGTTCATTCTTCTTCCTGATGGGAAAATGGAGTGACCTGTGCCTGTCCCAACACCTAGGGCTAGTCTTTGGTTGGTTCCCCGTCTTCCCCTTCATCCTCAGGACAAATTGCAACCTGGACGAAACAGTAGGTTAAAGGTGCTGATTCTCCAAGTAGGGAGATGGTTAGTCAAGGGCCTGGAATGGTGAACCCGAGCACAAGGAGAGGAGAAATGGGGTGCGTTTTAGAAACCTTTCCCAATCTAATGGCATACCATCTTCTGGGCTTCCCATGCATGTTTTGATGTAGGAAGATTCCCTTGTACCTGGAGATTTGAGACCCATGTGGTGGGTACCCCGCGGTATTACTTTAAAGTATCTGCATTTGCTCACCCAACCTCACCAATCCTCTCAGCCCCAAGAGTGTCCAGCCTTATGTCTCATCCAGCTGTGGGTCTAGATATGGTCAATCCAGGTTGCATCAGAGACCCTGAACGGATTTTGTAAGAATTTCTCTCTCTTTCACTGTCTTTGCTTTGTGGCTTTTTTAAAGTAATGTATGTTTAGAATGGGGTTTGGCTGCTTTTCCCTGCTGTGTTTATGCCGCTTTACACCCTCTTGATTCACTTGCAGAGAGATATCGATACATAGGTTTTCAGATTCATACTAGTCAGATATATTCTTGTGCGGTGACTAGGGTGTGTTGAGTCCAGTTCACTGAGCAGGGAGTAGGCCTTGTCTAGTACATATTTGGCTTATGGAGCGGTGTCTGAGCTAATTTCAAACCCTTGTTTTATGCATCACCCCACCTCACCTTTCCTGTTAAGCAGCCATAGTGTGTCTTCTAAAGGTGTGACTCTGTTCTGTTTGGTAATTCAGTTCAAGTGTAGCGATTTTGACATTCCCTCTATAAGCGATATCTTAGGATAAGTGCCTTTTTCTGTGTGACTTATTTCACTTAGAATCATCGTACCTAAATCCACTCATCATGCTGCTAACTAGCCTTATGACATTGATTTCATGGCTGAGTGATATTGCATTGTGCCAAGTACCACCAATTCTTTATCCATTTTTCTCTTTCCTGGGATATTGAAGGTGTACCGAAGCGGAGGTTCTTGGCAACAGAGCAGCCGTAAACTTTAGGGTGCCTGTGTCTTGTTGATTTTTAGTTTTCCCAATTTATACGCCCATGAGTGGAAGTGCCCTATGCTCTCTACGCTGTGTTTATTACTTGTTTCAGGACACACCGTACTCTTCTCCAGATTGCCTGTTGGCAATTTACATCCCGCCCATCAGCGTAGCAAGACTCCCATGTCTCCATGGCCTGTCCTGCTTTTCTGGTTTTTACAGTTTGTTCAGCATGGCCCTTTTGACCGAGGGCAAGCGAGACTTCTTTGTAGCGCTGATTTGCCCTTCCGGCTTGCTTGGTTGGCCATAAAGGGCGTATGCGTTTTTTCCTGAATATATTCAGGAAAAAACGCATACGCCCTTTTTGGCCAAGGGCATCATTGTCAACGTTTTGCCGCTTTTCATGTGCTTTAAAGGCGAGTCGAATCTACCTCCTGAAATCTGTTTCCTGCAAATCTGCCTTGCTTTCAAATCCTCTTCGTTGCCTTCCCTCAATATATTTGTGGACGAGAGTTCTCATTTATAACTCTGCACGTTTGTGAATTGCAGTGCCCCTGAGCTCCATTTGTCTACTCGCTTTTTTGGGAGCTGGCCGCAAAAGCGCAGGATTGCTTCAGGCCCGATTTTGGTTCTGGGGGGCAGGCTGAGCCTGTGGTTCATTCTTCTTCCTGATGGGAAAATGGAGTGACCTATGCCTGTCCCAACACCTAGGGCTCGTCTCTCGTTGGTTCTGCGTCTTCCCATTCATCCTCAGGACAAATTGCAACCTGTACAATCAGGAGGTTAAAGGTGCTGATTCTCCAAGTAGGGAGATGGTTAGTCAAGCGGCTGGAATGGCGAACCCGAGCACAAGGAGAGGAGAAATGAGGTGCGTTTTAGAAACCTTTCCCGATCTCATGGCATACCATCTTCTGGGTTTCCCATGCATGTTTTGATGTAGGAAGATGCCCTTGTACCTGGAGATTTGAGACCCATGGGGTGTGTTCCCCACAGTATTACTTTAAAGTATCTGCGTTTGCTCACCCACCCTCACCAATCCTCTCAGCCCCAAGAGTGTCCAGCCTTATCTCTCATCCAGCTGTGGGTCTAGATATGGTGAATCCAGGTTGCATCAGAGACCCTGAACGGATTTTGTAAGAATTTCTCTCTCTTTCACTGTCTTTGTTTTGTGGGTTTTTTAAAGTAATTTATGTTTAGAATCGGGCTTGGCTGCTTTTCCCTGCTGTGTTGATGCCGCTTTACACCCTCTTGATTCACTTGCAGAGAGATATCGATACATATGTATTCAGATTCTTACTACTCAGATATATTCTTGTGTGGTGACTTGGGTGTGTTGAGTCCAGTTCACTAAGCAGGGAGTAGGCCTTGTCTATTACATATTTGGCTTATGGAGCGGTCTCTGAGCTAATTTCAAACCCTTGTTTTATGCATCACCCCACCTCACCTTTCCGGTTAAGCAGCCATAGTGTGTCTTCTAAAGGTGTGACTCTGTTCTGTTTTGTAATTCAGTTCAAGTGTAGCGATTTTGACATTCCCTCTATAAGCGATATCTTAGGATAAGTGTCTTTTTCTGTGTGACTTATTTCACTTAGAATCATCGTACCTAAATCCACTCATCATGCTGCTAACTAGCCTTATGACATTGATTTCATGGCTGAGTGATATTCCATTGTGCCAAGTACCACCATTTCTTTATCCACTTTTCTCTTTCCTGGTATATTGAAGGTGTACCGAAGCGGAGGTTCTTGGAAACAGAGCAGCCGTAAACTTTAGGGTGCCTGTGTCTTGTTGATTTTTAGTTTTCCCAATTTATACGCCCATGTGTGGGAGTGCCCTATGCTCTCTAAGCTGTGTTTATTACTTGTTTCAGGACACACCGTACTCTTCTCCAGAGTGCCTGTTGGCAATTTACATCCCGCCCATCAGCGTAGCAAGGCTCCCTTGTCTCCATGGCCTGTCCTGCTTTTCTGGTTTTTACACTTTGTTCAGCATGGCCCTTTTGACCGAGGGCAAGCGAGACTTCTTTGTAGCGCTGATTTGCCCTTCCGGCTTGCTTGGTTGGCCAAAAAGGGCGTATGCGTTTTTTCCTGAATATATTCAGGAAAAAACGCATACGCCCTTTTTGGCCAAGGGCATCATTGTCAACGTTTTGCTGCTTTTCATGTGCTTTACAGGCGAGTCGAATCTACATCCTGAAATCTGCTTCCTGCAAATCTGCCTTGCTTTCAAATCCTCTTCGTTGCCTTCCCTCAATATATTTGTGGACGAGAGTTCTCATTTATAACTCTGCACGTTTGTGAATTGCAGTGCCCCTGAGCTCCATTTGTCTCCTCGCTTTTTTGGGAGCTGGCCGCAAAAGCGCAGGTTTGCTTCAGGCCCTATTTTGGTTCTGGGGGGCAGGCTGAGCCTGTGGTTCATTCTTCTTCCTGATGGGAAAATGGAGTGACCTGTGCCTGTCCCAACACCTAGGGCTAGTCTCTCGTTGTTTCCCCGTCTTCCCCTTCATCCTCAGGACAAATTGCAACCTGGACGAAACAGGAGGTTAAAGGTGCTGATTCTCCAATTAGGGAGATGGTTAGTCAAGTGGCTGGAATGGCGAACTTGTGCACAAGGAGAGGAGAAATGAGGTGCGTTTTAGAAACCTTTCCCGATCTCATGGCATACCATCTTCTGGGTTTCCCATGCATGTTTTGATGTAGGAAGATTCCCTTGTACCTGGAGATTTGAGACCCATGGGGTGGGTACCCCGCGGTGTTACTTTAAAGTATCTGCATTTGCTCACCCGACCTCACCAATCCTCTCAGCCCCAAGAGTGTCCAGCCTTATGTCTCATCCAGCTGTGGGTCTAGATATGGTCAATCCAGGTTGCATCAGAGACCCTGAACGGATTTTGTAAGAATTTCTCTCTCTTTCACTGTCTTTGCTTTGTGGGTTTTTTAAAGTAATGTATGTTTAGAATGGGGTTTGGCTGCTTTTCCCTGCTGTGTTTATGCCGCTTAACACCCTCATGATTCACTTGCAGAGAGATATCGATACATAGGTTTTCAGATTCATACTAATCAGATATAATCTTGTGCGGTGACTAGGGGGTGTTGAGTCCAGTTCACTGAGCAGGGAGTAGGCCTTGTCTATTACATATTTGGCTTATGGAGCGGTGTCTGAGCTAATTTCAAACCCTTGTTTTATGCATCACCCCACCTCACCTTTCCGGTTAAGCAGCCATAGTGTGTCTTCTAAAGGTGTGCCTCTGTTCTGTTTTGTAATTCAGTTCAAGTTTAGCGATTTTGACATTCCCTCTATAAGCGATATCTTAGGATAAGTGCCTTTTTCTGTGTGACTTATTTCACTTAGAATCATCGTACCTAAATCCACTCATCATGCTGCTAACTAGCCTTATGACATTGATTTCATGGCTGAGTGATATTCCATTGTGCCAAGTACCACCATTTCTTTATCCATTTTTCTCTTTCCTGGGATATTGAAGGTGTACCGAAGCGGAGGTTCTTGGCAACAGAGCAGCCGTAAAGTTTGGGGTGCCTGTGTCTTGTTGATTTTTAGTTTTCCCAATTTATACGCCCATGAGTGGAAGTGCCCTATGCTCTCTACACTGTGTTTATTACTTGTTTCAGGACACACCGTACTCTTCTCCAGAGTGCCTGTTGGCAATTTACATCCTGCCCATCAGCGTAGCAAGGCTCCCATGTCTCCATGGCCTGTCCTGCTTTTCTGGTTTTTACAGTTTGTTCAGCATGGCCCTTTTGACCGAGGGCAAGCGAGACTTCTTTGTAGCGCTGATTTGCCCTTCCGGCTTGCTTGGTTGGCCAAAAAGGGCGTATGCGTTTTTTCCTGAATATATTCAGGAAAAAACGCATACGCCCTTTTTGGCCAAGGGCATCATTGTCAACGTTTTGCCGCTTTTCATGTGCTTTAAAGGCGAGTCGAATCTACCTCCTGAAATCTGTTTCCTGCAAATCTGCCTTGCTTTCAAATCCTCTTCGTTGCCTTCCCTCAATATATTTGTGGACGAGAGTTCTCATTTATAACTCTGCACGTTTGTGAATTGTAGTGCCCCTGAGCTCCATTTGTCTCCTCGCTTTTTTGGGAGCTGGCCGCAAAAGCGCAGGATTGCTTCAGGCCCTATTTTGGTTCTGGGGGGCAGGCTGAGCCTGTGGTTCATTCTTCTTCCTGATGGGAAAATGGAGTGACCTACGCCTGTCCCAACACCTAGGGCTCGTCTCTCGTTGGTTCCGCGTCTTCCCGTTCATCCTCAGGAGAAATTGCAACCTGTACAATCAGGAGGTTAAAGGTGCTGATTCTCCAAGTAGGGAGATGGTTGGTCAAGCAGCTGGAATGGCGAACCCGAGCCCAAGGAAAGGAGAAATGAGGTGCGTTTTAGAAACCTTTCCCGATCTCATGGCATACCATCTTCTGGGTTTCCCATGCATGTTTTGATGTAGTAAGATGCCCTTGTACCTGGAGATTTGAGACCCATGGGGTGTGTTCCCCGCAGTTTTACTTTAAAGTATCTGCGTTTGCTCACCCAACCTCACCAATCCTCTCAGCCCCAAGAGTGTCCAGCCTTATGTCTCATCCAGCTGTGGGTCTAGATATGGTCAATCCAGGTTGCATCAGAGAACCTGAACGGATTTTGTAAGAATTTCTCTCTCTTTCACTGTCTTTGTTTTGTGGGTTTTTTAAAGTAATTTATGTTTAGAATCGGGCTTGGGTGCTTTTCCCTGCTGTGTTGATGCCGCTTTACACCCTCTTGATTCACTTGCAGAGAGATATCGATACATAGGTTTTCAGATTCATACTAATCAGATATAATCTGTGCGGGGACTAGGGGGTGTTGAGTCCAGTTAACTGAGCAGGGAGTAGGCCTTGTCTATTACATATTTGGCTTATGGAGCGGTCTCTGAGCTAATTTCAAACCCATGTTTTATGCATCACCCCACCTCACCTTTCCCTTTAAGCAGCCATAGTGTGTCTTCTAAAGGTGTGACTCTGTTCTGTTTTGTAATTCAGTTCAAGTGTAGCGATTTTGACATTCCCTCTATAAGCGATATCTTAGGATAAGTGTCTTTTTCTGTGTGACTTATTTCACTTAGAATCATCGTCGCTAAATCCACTCATCATGCTGCTAACTAGCCTTATGACATTGATTTCATGGCTGAGTGACATTCCATTGTGCCAAGTACCACCATTTGTTTATCCATTTTTCTCTTTCCTGGGATATTGAAGGTGTACCGAAGTGGAGGTTCTTGGAAACAGAGCAGCTGTAAATTTTGGGGTGCCTGTGTCTTGTTGATTTTTAGTTTTCTCAATTTATACGCCCATGAGTGGAAGTGCCCTATGCTCTCTAAGCTGTGTTTATTACTTGTTTCAGGACACACCGTACACTTCTCCAGAGTGCCTGTTGGCAATTTACATCCCGCCCATCAGCGTAGCAAGGCTCGCATGTCTCCATGGCCTGTCCTGCTTTTCTGGTTTTTACTGTTTGTTCAGCATGGCCCTTTTGACCGAGGGCAAGCGAGACTTCTTTGTAGCGCTGATTTGCCCTTCCGGCTTGCTTGGTTGGCCAAAAAGGGCGTATGCGTTTTTTCCTGAATATATTCAGGAAAAAACGCATACGCCCTTTTTGGCCAAGGGCATCATTGTCAACGTTTTGCCGCTTTTCATGTGCTTTACAGGCGAGTGGAATCTACATCCTGAAATCTGTTTCCTGAAAATCTGCCTTACTTTCAAATCCTCTTCGTTGCCTTCCCTCAATATATTTGTGGACGAGAGTTCTCATTTATAACTCTGCACGTTTGTGAATTGCAGTGCCCCTGAGCTCCATTTGTCTACTCGCTTTTTTGGGAGCTGGCCGCAAAAGCGCAGGATTGCTTCAGGCCCTATTTTGGTTCTGGGGGGCAGGCTGAGCCTGTGGTTCATTCTTCTTCCTGATGGAAAAATGGAGTGACCTGCGCCTGTCCCAACACCTAGGGCTAGTCTCTCGTTGGTTGCCCGTCTTCCCGTTCATCCTCAGGAAAATTGCAACCTGTACGATACAGGAGTTTAAAGATGCTGATTCTCCAAGTAGGGAGATGGTGAATCAAGCGGCTGGAATGGGGAACCCGAGCACAAGGAGAGGAGAAATGAGGTGCGTTTTAGAAACCTTTCCCGATCTCACGGCATACCATCTTCTGGGTTTCACATGCATGTTTGGATGTAGGAAGATGCCCTTGTACCTGGAGATTTGAGACCCATGGGGTGGGTACCCCGCGGTATTACTTTAAAGTATCTGCGTTTGCTCACCCAACCTCACCAATCCTCTCAGCCCCAAGAGTGTCCAGCCTTATGTCTCATCCAGCTGTGGGTCTAGATATGGTCAATCCAGGTTGCATCAGAGACCCTGAACGGATTTTGTAAGAATTTCTCTCTCTTTCACTGTCTTTGTTTTGTGGGTTTTTTAAAGTAATTTATGTTTAGAATCGGGCTTGGGTGCTTTTCCCTGCTGTGTTGATGCCGCTTTACACCCTCTTGATTCACTTGCAGAGAGATATCGATACATAGGTTTTCAGATTCTTACTACTCAGATATATTCTTGTGTGGTGACTAGGGTGTGTTGAGTCCAGTTCACTGAGCAGGGAGTAGGCCTTGTCTATTACATATTTGGCTTATGGAGCGGTCTCTGAGCTAATTTCAAACCCTTGTTTTATGCATCACCCCACCTCACCTTTCCCGTTAAGCAGCCATAGTGTGTCTTCTAAAGGTGTGACTCTGTTCTGTTTTGTAATTCAGTTCAAGTGTAGCGATTTTGACATTCCCTCTATAAGCGATATCTTAGGATAAGTGTCTTTTTCTGTGTGACTTATTTCACTTAGAATCATCGTCGCTAAATCCACTCATCATCCTGCTAACTAGCCTTATGACATTGATTTCATGGCTGAGTGACATTCCATTGTGCCAAGTACCACCATTTGTTTATCCATTTTTCTCTTTCCTGGGATATTGAAGGTGTACCGAAGTGGAGGTTCTTGGAAACAGAGCAGCTGTAAATTTTGGGGTGCCTGTGTCTTGTTGATTTTTAGTTTTCTCAATTTATACGCCCATGAGTGGAAGTGCCCTATGCTCTCTAAGCTGTGTTTATTACTTGTTTCAGGACACACCGTACACTTCTCCAGAGTGCCTGTTGGCAATTTACATCCCGCCCATCAGCGTAGCAAGGCTCGCATGTCTCCATGGCCTGTCCTGCTTTTCTGGTTTTTACACTTTGTTCAGCATGGCCCTTTTGACCGAGGGCAAGCGAGACTTCTTTGTAGTGCTGATTTGCCCTTCCGGCTTGCTTGGTTGGCCAAAAAGGGCGTATGCGTTTTTTCCTGAATATATTCAGGAAAAAACGCATACGCCCTTTTTGGCCAAGGGCATCATTGTCAACGTTTTGCCGCTTTTCATGTGCTTTAAAGGCGAGTCGAATCTACCTCCTGAAATCTGTTTCCTGCAAATCTGCCTTGCTTTCAAATCCTCTTCGTTGCCTTCCCTCAATATATTTGTGGACGAGAGTTCTCATTTATAACTCTGCACGTTTGTGAATTGTAGTGCCCCTGAGCTCCATTTGTCTCCTCGCTTTTTTGGGAGCTGGCCGCAAAAGCGCAGGATTGCTTCAGGCCCTATTTTGGTTCTGGGGGGCAGGCTGAGCCTGTGGTTCATTCTTCTTCCTGATGGGAAAATGGAGTGACCTACGCCTGTCCCAACACCTAGGGCTCGTCTCTCGTTGGTTCCGCGTCTTCCCGTTCATCCTCAGGAGAAATTGCAACCTGTACAATCAGGAGGTTAAAGGTGCTGATTCTCCAAGTAGGGAGATGGTTGGTCAAGCAGCTGGAATGGCGAACCCGAGCCCAAGGAGAGGAGAAATGAGGTGCGTTTTAGAAACCTTTCCCGATCTCATGGCATACCATCTTCTGGGTTTCCCATGCATGTTTTGATGTAGTAAGATGCCCTTGTACCTGGAGATTTGAGACCCATGGGGTGTGTTCCCCGCAGTTTTACTTTAAAGTATCTGCGTTTGCTCACCCAACCTCACCAATCCTCTCAGCCCCAAGAGTGTCCAGCCTTATGTCTCATCCAGCTGTGGGTCTAGATATGGTCAATCCAGGTTGCATCAGAGAACCTGAACGGATTTTGTAAGAATTTCTCTCTCTTTCACTGTCTTTGTTTTGTGGGTTTTTTAAAGTAATTTATGTTTAGAATCGGGCTTGGGTGCTTTTCCCTGCTGTGTTGATGCCGCTTTACACCCTCTTGATTCACTTGCAGAGAGATATCGATACATAGGTTTTCAGATTCATACTAATCAGATATAATCTGTGCGGGGACTAGGGGGTGTTGAGTCCAGTTAACTGAGCAGGGAGTAGGCCTTGTCTATTACATATTTGGCTTATGGAGCGGTCTCTGAGCTAATTTCAAACCCATGTTTTATGCATCACCCCACCTCACCTTTCCCTTTAAGCAGCCATAGTGTGTCTTCTAAAGGTGTGACTCTGTTCTGTTTTGTAATTCAGTTCAAGTGTAGCGATTTTGACATTCCCTCTATAAGCGATATCTTAGGATAAGTGTCTTTTTCTGTGTGACTTATTTCACTTAGAATCATCGTCGCTAAATCCACTCATCATGCTGCTAACTAGCCTTATGACATTGATTTCATGGCTGAGTGACATTCCATTGTGCCAAGTACCACCATTTGTTTATCCATTTTTCTCTTTCCTGGGATATTGAAGGTGTACCGAAGTGGAGGTTCTTGGAAACAGAGCAGCTGTAAATTTTGGGGTGCCTGTGTCTTGTTGATTTTTAGTTTTCTCAATTTATACGCCCATGAGTGGAAGTGCCCTATGCTCTCTAAGCTGTGTTTATTACTTGTTTCAGGACACACCGTACACTTCTCCAGAGTGCCTGTTGGCAATTTACATCCCGCCCATCAGCGTAGCAAGGCTCGCATGTCTCCATGGCCTGTCCTGCTTTTCTGGTTTTTACTGTTTGTTCAGCATGGCCCTTTTGACCGAGGGCAAGCGAGACTTCTTTGTAGCGCTGATTTGCCCTTCCGGCTTGCTTGGTTGGCCAAAAAGGGCGTATGCGTTTTTTCCTGAATATATTCAGGAAAAAACGCATACGCCCTTTTTGGCCAAGGGCATCATTGTCAACGTTTTGCCGCTTTTCATGTGCTTTACAGGCGAGTCGAATCTACATCCTGAAATCTGTTTCCTGAAAATCTGCCTTACTTTCAAATCCTCTTCGTTGCCTTCCCTCAATATATTTGTGGATGAGAGTTCTCATTTATAACTCTGCACGTTTGTGAATTGCAGTGCCCCTGAGCTCCATTTGTCTACTCGCTTTTTTGGGAGCTGGCCGCAAAAGCGCAGGATTGCTTCAGGCCCTATTTTGGTTCTGGGGGGCAGGCTGAGCCTGTGGTTCATTCTTCTTCCTGATGGAAAAATGGAGTGACCTGCGCCTGTCCCAACACCTAGGGCTAGTCTCTCGTTGGTTGCCCGTCTTCCCGTTCATCCTCAGGAAAATTGCAACCTGTACGATACAGGAGTTTAAAGATGCTGATTCTCCAAGTAGGGAGATGGTGAATCAAGCGGCTGGAATGGGGAACCCGAGCACAAGGAGAGGAGAAATGAGGTGCGTTTTAGAAACCTTTCCCGATCTCACGGCATACCATCTTCTGGGTTTCACATGCATGTTTGGATGTAGGAAGATGCCCTTGTACCTGGAGATTTGAGACCCATGGGGTGGGTACCCCGCGGTATTACTTTAAAGTATCTGCGTTTGCTCACCCAACCTCACCAATCCTCTCAGCCCCAAGAGTGTCCAGCCTTATGTCTCATCCAGCTGTGGGTCTAGATATGGTCAATCCAGGTTGCATCAGAGACCCTGAACGGATTTTGTAAGAATTTCTCTCTCTTTCACTGTCTTTGTTTTGTGGGTTTTTTAAAGTAATTTATGTTTAGAATCGGGCTTGGGTGCTTTTCCCTGCTGTGTTGATGCCGCTTTACACCCTCTTGATTCACTTGCAGAGAGATATCGATACATAGGTTTTCAGATTCTTACTACTCAGATATATTCTTGTGTGGTGACTAGGGTGTGTTGAGTCCAGTTCACTGAGCAGGGAGTAGGCCTTGTCTATTACATATTTGGCTTATGGAGCGGTCTCTGAGCTAATTTCAAACCCTTGTTTTATGCATCACCCCACCTCACCTTTCCCGTTAAGCAGCCATAGTGTGTCTTCTAAAGGTGTGACTCTGTTCTGTTTTGTAATTCAGTTCAAGTGTAGCGATTTTGACATTCCCTCTATAAGCGATATCTTAGGATAAGTGTCTTTTTCTGTGTGACTTATTTCACTTAGAATCATCGTCGCTAAATCCACTCATCATCCTGCTAACTAGCCTTATGACATTGATTTCATGGCTGAGTGACATTCCATTGTGCCAAGTACCACCATTTGTTTATCCATTTTTCTCTTTCCTGGGATATTGAAGGTGTACCGAAGTGGAGGTTCTTGGAAACAGAGCAGCTGTAAATTTTGGGGTGCCTGTGTCTTGTTGATTTTTAGTTTTCTCAATTTATACGCCCATGAGTGGAAGTGCCCTATGCTCTCTAAGCTGTGTTTATTACTTGTTTCAGGACACACCGTACACTTCTCCAGAGTGCCTGTTGGCAATTTACATCCCGCCCATCAGCGTAGCAAGGCTCGCATGTCTCCATGGCCTGTCCTGCTTTTCTGGTTTTTACACTTTGTTCAGCATGGCCCTTTTGACCGAGGTCAAGCGAGACTTCTTTGTAGTGCTGATTTGCCCTTCCGGCTTGCTTGGTTGGCCAAAAAGGGCGTATGCGTTTTTTCCTGAATATATTCAGGAAAAAACGCATACGCCCTTTTTGGCCAAGGGCATCATTGTCAACGTTTTGCCGCTTTTCATGTGCTTTACAGGCGAGTCGAATCTACATCCTGAAATCTGTTTCCTGAAAATCTGCCTTACTTTCAAATCCTCTTCGTTGCCTTCCCTCAATATATTTGTGGACGAGAGTTCTCATTTATAACTCTGCACGTTTGTGAATTGCAGTGCCCCTGAGCTCCATTTGTCTCCTCGCTTTTTTGGGAGCTGGCCGCAAAAGCGCAGGATTGCTTCAGGCCCTATTTTGGTTCTGGGGGGCAGGCTGAGCCTGTGGTTCATTCTTCTTCCTGATGGAAAAATGGAGTGACCTGTGCCTGTCCCAACACCTAGGGCTAGTCTCTCGTTGGTTGCCCGTCTTCCCGTTCATCCTCAGGAAAATTGCAACCTGTACGATACAGGAGTTTAAAGATGCTGATTCTCCAAGTAGGGAGATGGTGAATCAAGCGGCTGGAATGGGGAACCCGAGCACAAGGAGAGGAGAAATGAGGTGCGTTTTAGAAACCTTTCCCGATCTCACGGCATACCATCTTCTGGGTTTCACATGCATGTTTGGATGTAGGAAGATGCCCTTGTACCTGGAGATTTGAGACCCATGGGGTGGGTACCCCACGGTATTACTTTAAAGTATCTGCGTTTCCTCACCCAACCTCACCAATCCTCTCAGCCCCAAGAGTGTCCAGCCTTATGTCTTATCCAGCTGTGGGTCTAGATATGGTCAATCCAGGTTGCATCAGAGACCCTGAACGGATTTTGTAAGAATTTCTCTCTCTTTCACTGTCTTTGCTTTGTGGGTTTTTTAAAGTAATGTATGTTTAGAATGGGGTTTGGCTGCTTTTCCCTGCTGCGTTTATGCCGCTTTACACCCTCTTGATTCACTTGCAGAGAGATATCAATACCCAGGTTTTCAATTTCATACTAGTCAGTTATATTCTTGTGCGGTGACTAGGGGGTGTTGAGTCCAGTTAACTGAGCACGGAGTAGGCCTTGTCTATTACATATTTGGCTTATGGAGCGGTGTCTGAGCTAATTTCAAACCCTTGTTTTATGCATCACCCCACCTCACCTTTCCGGTTAAGCAGCCATAGTGTGTCTTCTAAAGGTGTGCCTCTGTTCTGTTTTGTAATTCAGTTCAAGTGTAGCGATTTTGACATTCCCTCTATAAGTGATATCTTAGGATAAGTGCCTTTTTCTGTGTGACTTATTTCACTTAGAATCATCGTACCTAAATCCACTCATCATGCTGCTAACTAGCCTTATGACATTGATTTCATGGCTGAGTGATATTCCATTGTGCCAAGTACCACCATTTCTTTATCCATTTTTCTCTTTCCTGGGATATTGAAGGTGTACCGAAGCGGAGGTTCTTGGCAACAGAACAGCCGTAAAGTTTGGGGTGCCTGTGTCTTGTTGATTTTTAGTTTTCCCAATTTATACGCCCATGAGTGGAAGTGCCCTATGCTCTCTACGCTGTGTTTATTACTTGTTTCAGGACACACCGTACACTTCTCCAGAGTGCCTGTTGGCAATTTACATCCCGCCCATCAGCGTAGCAAGGCTCCCATGTCTCCATGTCCTGTCCTGCTTTTCTGGTTTTTACACTTTCTTCAGCATGGCCCTTTTGACCGAGGGAAAGCGAGACTTCTTTGTAGCGCTGATTTGCCCTTCCGGCTTGCTTGGTTGGCCAAAAAGGGCGTATGCGTTTTTTCCTGAATATATTCAGGAAAAAACGCATACGCCCTTTTTGGCCAAGGGCCTCATTGTCAACGTTTTGCCGCATTTCATGTGCTTAAAAGGCGAGTCGAATCTACCTCCTGAAATCTGTTTCCGGCAAATCTGCCTTGCTTTCAAATCCTCTTCGTTGCCTTCCCTCAATATATTTGTGGACGAGAGTTCTCATTTATAACTCTGCACGTTTGTGAATTGCAGTGCCCCTGAGCTCCATTTGTCTCCTCGCTTTTTTGGGAGCTGGCCGCAAAAGCGCAGGATTGCTTCAGGCCCTATTTTGGTTCTGGGGGGCAGGCTGAGCCTGTGGTTCATTCTTCTTCCTGATGGGAAAATGGAGTGACCTGTGCCTGTCCCAACACCTAGGGCTAGTCTCTCGTTGTTTCCCCGTCTTCCCCTTCATCCTCAGGAAAAATTGCAACCGGGACGAAACAGGAGGTTAAAGGTGCTGATTCTCCAATTAGGGAGATGGTTAGTCAAGTGGCTGGAATGGCGAACCCGAGCACAAGGAAAGGAGAAATGAGGTGCGTTTTAGAAACCTTTCCCGATCTCATGGCATACCATCTTCTGGGTTTCCCATGCATGTTTTGATGTAGGAAGATTCCCTTGTACCTGGAGATTTGAGACCCATGGGGTGGGTACCCCGCAGTGTTACTTTAAAGTATCTGCATTTGCTCACCCGAACTCACCAATCCTCTCAGCCCCAAGAGTGTCCAGCCTTATGTCTCATCCAGCTGTGGGTCTAGATATGGTCAATCCAGGTTGCATCAGAGACCCTGAACGGATTTTGTAAGAATTTCTCTCTCTTTCACTGTCTTTGCTTTGTGGGTTTTTTAAAGTAATGTATGTTTAGAATGGGGTTTGGCTGCTTTTCCCTGCTGTGTTTATGCCGCTTTACACCCTCTTGATTCACTTGCAGAGAGATATCGATACATAGGTTTTCAGATTCATACTAATCAGATATAATCTTGTGCGGTGATTAGGGGGTGTTGAGTCCAGTTTACTGAGCAGGGAGTAGGCCTTGTCTATTACATATTTGGCTTATGGAGCTGTGTCTGAGCTAATTTCAAACCCTTGTTTTATGCATCACCCCACCTCACCTTTCCGGTTAAGCAGCCATAGTGTGTCTTCTAAAGGTGTGCCTCTGTTCTGTTTTGTAATTCAGTTCAAGTTTAGCGATTTTGACATTCCCTCTATAAGCGATATCTTAGGATAAGTGCCTTTTTCTGTGTGACTTATTTCACTTAGAATCATCGTACCTAAATCCACTCATCATGCTGCTAACTAGCCTTATGACATTGATTTCATGGCTGAGTGATATTCCATTGTGCCAAGTACCACCATTTCTTTATCCATTTTTCTCTTTCCTGGGATATTGAAGGTGTACCGAAGCGGAGGTTCTTGGCAACAGAGCAGCCGTAAAGTTTGGGGTGCCTGTGTCTTGTTGATTTTTAGTTTTCCCAATTTATACGCCCATGAGTGGAAGTGCCCTATGCTCTCTACACTGTGTTTATTACTTGTTTCAGGACACACCGTACTCTTCTCCAGAGTGCCTGTTGGCAATTTACATCCTGCCCATCAGCGTAGCAAGGCTCCCATGTCTCCATGGCCTGTCCTGCTTTTCTGGTTTTTACAGTTTGTTCAGCATGGCCCTTTTGACCGAGGGCAAGCGAGACTTCTTTGTAGCGCTGATTTGCCCTTCCGGCTTGCTTGGTTGGCCAAAAAGGGCGTATGCGTTTTTTCCTGAATATATTCAGGAAAAAACGCATACGCCCTTTTTGGCCAAGGGCATCATTGTCAACGTTTTGCCGCTTTTCATGTGCTTTAAAGGCGAGTCGAATCTACCTCCTGAAATCTGTTTCCTGCAAATCTGCCTTGCTTTCAAATCCTCTTCGTTGCCTTCCCTCAATATATTTGTGGACGAGAGTTCTCATTTATAACTCTGCACGTTTGTGAATTGTAGTGCCCCTGAGCTCCATTTGTCTCCTCGCTTTTTTGGGAGCTGGCCGCAAAAGCGCAGGATTGCTTCAGGCCCTATTTTGGTTCTGGGGGGCAGGCTGAGCCTGTGGTTCATTCTTCTTCCTGATGGGAAAATGGAGTGACCTACGCCTGTCCCAACACCTAGGGCTCGTCTCTCGTTGGTTCCGCGTCTTCCCGTTCATCCTCAGGAGAAATTGCAACCTGTACAATCAGGAGGTTAAAGGTGCTGATTCTCCAAGTAGGGAGATGGTTGGTCAAGCAGCTGGAATGGCGAACCCGAGCCCAAGGAGAGGAGAAATGAGGTGCGTTTTAGAAACCTTTCCCGATCTCATGGCATACCATCTTCTGGGTTTCCCATGCATGTTTTGATGTAGTAAGATGCCCTTGTACCTGGAGATTTGAGACCCATGGGGTGTGTTCCCCGCAGTTTTACTTTAAAGTATCTGCGTTTGCTCACCCAACCTCACCAATCCTCTCAGCCCCAAGAGTGTCCAGCCTTATGTCTCATCCAGCTGTGGGTCTAGATATGGTCAATCCAGGTTGCATCAGAGAACCTGAACGGATTTTGTAAGAATTTCTCTCTCTTTCACTGTCTTTGTTTTGTGGGTTTTTTAAAGTAATTTATGTTTAGAATCGGGCTTGGGTGCTTTTCCCTGCTGTGTTGATGCCGCTTTACACCCTCTTGATTCACTTGCAGAGAGATATCGATACATAGGTTTTCAGATTCATACTAATCAGATATAATCTGTGCGGGGACTAGGGGGTGTTGAGTCCAGTTAACTGAGCAGGGAGTAGGCCTTGTCTATTACATATTTGGCTTATGGAGCGGTCTCTGAGCTAATTTCAAACCCATGTTTTATGCATCACCCCACCTCACCTTTCCCTTTAAGCAGCCATAGTGTGTCTTCTAAAGGTGTGACTCTGTTCTGTTTTGTAATTCAGTTCAAGTGTAGCGATTTTGACATTCCCTCTATAAGCGATATCTTAGGATAAGTGTCTTTTTCTGTGTGACTTATTTCACTTAGAATCATCGTCGCTAAATCCACTCATCATGCTGCTAACTAGCCTTATGACATTGATTTCATGGCTGAGTGACATTCCATTGTGCCAAGTACCACCATTTGTTTATCCATTTTTCTCTTTCCTGGGATATTGAAGGTGTACCGAAGTGGAGGTTCTTGGAAACAGAGCAGCTGTAAATTTTGGGGTGCCTGTGTCTTGTTGATTTTTAGTTTTCTCAATTTATACGCCCATGAGTGGAAGTGCCCTATGCTCTCTAAGCTGTGTTTATTACTTGTTTCAGGACACACCGTACACTTCTCCAGAGTGCCTGTTGGCAATTTACATCCCGCCCATCAGCGTAGCAAGGCTCGCATGTCTCCATGGCCTGTCCTGCTTTTCTGGTTTTTACTGTTTGTTCAGCATGGCCCTTTTGACCGAGGGCAAGCGAGACTTCTTTGTAGCGCTGATTTGCCCTTCCGGCTTGCTTGGTTGGCCAAAAAGGGCGTATGCGTTTTTTCCTGAATATATTCAGGAAAAAACGCATACGCCCTTTTTGGCCAAGGGCATCATTGTCAACGTTTTGCCGCTTTTCATGTGCTTTACAGGCGAGTCGAATCTACATCCTGAAATCTGTTTCCTGAAAATCTGCCTTACTTTCAAATCCTCTTCGTTGCCTTCCCTCAATATATTTGTGGACGAGAGTTCTCATTTATAACTCTGCACGTTTGTGAATTGCAGTGCCCCTGAGCTCCATTTGTCTACTCGCTTTTTTGGGAGCTGGCCGCAAAAGCGCAGGATTGCTTCAGGCCCTATTTTGGTTCTGGGGGGCAGGCTGAGCCTGTGGTTCATTCTTCTTCCTGATGGAAAAATGGAGTGACCTGCGCCTGTCCCAACACCTAGGGCTAGTCTCTCGTTGGTTGCCCGTCTTCCCGTTCATCCTCAGGAAAATTGCAACCTGTACGATACAGGAGTTTAAAGATGCTGATTCTCCAAGTAGGGAGATGGTGAATCAAGCGGCTGGAATGGGGAACCCGAGCACAAGGAGAGGAGAAATGAGGTGCGTTTTAGAAACCTTTCCCGATCTCACGGCATACCATCTTCTGGGTTTCACATGCATGTTTGGATGTAGGAAGATGCCCTTGTACCTGGAGATTTGAGACCCATGGGGTGGGTACCCCGCGGTATTACTTTAAAGTATCTGCGTTTGCTCACCCAACCTCACCAATCCTCTCAGCCCCAAGAGTGTCCAGCCTTATGTCTCATCCAGCTGTGGGTCTAGATATGGTCAATCCAGGTTGCATCAGAGACCCTGAACGGATTTTGTAAGAATTTCTCTCTCTTTCACTGTCTTTGTTTTGTGGGTTTTTTAAAGTAATTTATGTTTAGAATCGGGCTTGGGTGCTTTTCCCTGCTGTGTTGATGCCGCTTTACACCCTCTTGATTCACTTGCAGAGAGATATCGATACATAGGTTTTCAGATTCTTACTACTCAGATATATTCTTGTGTGGTGACTAGGGTGTGTTGAGTCCAGTTCACTGAGCAGGGAGTAGGCCTTGTCTATTACATATTTGGCTTATGGAGCGGTCTCTGAGCTAATTTCAAACCCTTGTTTTATGCATCACCCCACCTCACCTTTCCCGTTAAGCAGCCATAGTGTGTCTTCTAAAGGTGTGACTCTGTTCTGTTTTGTAATTCAGTTCAAGTGTAGCGATTTTGACATTCCCTCTATAAGCGATATCTTAGGATAAGTGTCTTTTTCTGTGTGACTTATTTCACTTAGAATCATCGTCGCTAAATCCACTCATCATCCTGCTAACTAGCCTTATGACATTGATTTCATGGCTGAGTGACATTCCATTGTGCCAAGTACCACCATTTGTTTATCCATTTTTCTCTTTCCTGGGATATTGAAGGTGTACCGAAGTGGAGGTTCTTGGAAACAGAGCAGCTGTAAATTTTGGGGTGCCTGTGTCTTGTTGATTTTTAGTTTTCTCAATTTATACGCCCATGAGTGGAAGTGCCCTATGCTCTCTAAGCTGTGTTTATTACTTGTTTCAGGACACACCGTACACTTCTCCAGAGTGCCTGTTGGCAATTTACATCCCGCCCATCAGCGTAGCAAGGCTCGCATGTCTCCATGGCCTGTCCTGCTTTTCTGGTTTTTACACTTTGTTCAGCATGGCCCTTTTGACCGAGGGCAAGCGAGACTTCTTTGTAGTGCTGATTTGCCCTTCCGGCTTGCTTGGTTGGCCAAAAAGGGCGTATGCGTTTTTTCCTGAATATATTCAGGAAAAAACGCATACGCCCTTTTTGGCCAAGGGCATCATTGTCAACGTTTTGCCGCTTTTCATGTGCTTTACAGGCGAGTCGAATCTACATCCTGAAATCTGTTTCCTGAAAATCTGCCTTACTTTCAAATCCTCTTCGTTGCCTTCCCTCAATATATTTGTGGACGAGAGTTCTCATTTATAACTCTGCACGTTTGTGAATTGCAGTGCCCCTGAGCTCCATTTGTCTCCTCGCTTTTTTGGGAGCTGGCCGCAAAAGCGCAGGATTGCTTCAGGCCCTATTTTGGTTCTGGGGGGCAGGCTGAGCCTGTGGTTCATTCTTCTTCCTGATGGAAAAATGGAGTGACCTGTGCCTGTCCCAACACCTAGGGCTAGTCTCTCGTTGGTTGCCCGTCTTCCCGTTCATCCTCAGGAAAATTGCAACCTGTACGATACAGGAGTTTAAAGATGCTGATTCTCCAAGTAGGGAGATGGTGAATCAAGCGGCTGGAATGGGGAACCCGAGCACAAGGAGAGGAGAAATGAGGTGCGTTTTAGAAACCTTTCCCGATCTCACGGCATACCATCTTCTGGGTTTCACATGCATGTTTGGATGTAGGAAGATGCCCTTGTACCTGGAGATTTGAGACCCATGGGGTGGGTACCCCACGGTATTACTTTAAAGTATCTGCGTTTCCTCACCCAACCTCACCAATCCTCTCAGCCCCAAGAGTGTCCAGCCTTATGTCTTATCCAGCTGTGGGTCTAGATATGGTCAATCCAGGTTGCATCAGAGACCCTGAACGGATTTTGTAAGAATTTCTCTCTCTTTCACTGTCTTTGCTTTGTGGGTTTTTTAAAGTAATGTATGTTTAGAATGGGGTTTGGCTGCTTTTCCCTGCTGCGTTTATGCCGCTTTACACCCTCTTGATTCACTTGCAGAGAGATATCAATACCCAGGTTTTCAATTTCATACTAGTCAGATATATTCTTGTGCGGTGACTAGGGGGTGTTGAGTCCAGTTAACTGAGCACGGAGTAGGCCTTGTCTATTACATATTTGGCTTATGGAGCGGTGTCTGAGCTAATTTCAAACCCTTGTTTTATGCATCACCCCACCTCACCTTTCCGGTTAAGCAGCCATAGTGTGTCTTCTAAAGGTGTGCCTCTGTTCTGTTTTGTAATTCAGTTCAAGTGTAGCGATTTTGACATTCCCTCTATAAGTGATATCTTAGGATAAGTGCCTTTTTCTGTGTGACTTATTTCACTTAGAATCATCGTACCTAAATCCACTCATCATGCTGCTAACTAGCCTTATGACATTGATTTCATGGCTGAGTGATATTCCATTGTGCCAAGTACCACCATTTCTTTATCCATTTTTCTCTTTCCTGGGATATTGAAGGTGTACCGAAGCGGAGGTTCTTGGCAACAGAACAGCCGTAAAGTTTGGGGTGCCTGTGTCTTGTTGATTTTTAGTTTTCCCAATTTATACGCCCATGAGTGGAAGTGCCCTATGCTCTCTACGCTGTGTTTATTACTTGTTTCAGGACACACCGTACACTTCTCCAGAGTGCCTGTTGGCAATTTACATCCCGCCCATCAGCGTAGCAAGGCTCCCATGTCTCCATGTCCTGTCCTGCTTTTCTGGTTTTTACACTTTCTTCAGCATGGCCCTTTTGACCGAGGGAAAGCGAGACTTCTTTGTAGCGCTGATTTGCCCTTCCGGCTTGCTTGGTTGGCCAAAAAGGGCGTATGCGTTTTTTCCTGAATATATTCAGGAAAAAACGCATACGCCCTTTTTGGCCAAGGGCCTCATTGTCAACGTTTTGCCGCATTTCATGTGCTTAAAAGGCGAGTCGAATCTACCTCCTGAAATCTGTTTCCTGCAAATCTGCCTTGCTTTCAAATCCTCTTCGTTGCCTTCCCTCAATATATTTGTGGACGAGAGTTCTCATTTATAACTCTGCACGTTTGTGAATTGCAGTGCCCCTGAGCTCCATTTGTCTCCTCGCTTTTTTGGGAGCTGGCCGCAAAAGCGCAGGATTGCTTCAGGCCCTATTTTGGTTCTGGGGGGCAGGCTGAGCCTGTGGTTCATTCTTCTTCCTGATGGGAAAATGGAGTGACCTGTGCCTGTCCCAACACCTAGGGCTAGTCTCTCGTTGTTTCCCCGTCTTCCCCTTCATCCTCAGGAAAAATTGCAACCGGGACGAAACAGGAGGTTAAAGGTGCTGATTCTCCAATTAGGGAGATGGTTAGTCAAGTGGCTGGAATGGCGAACCCGAGCACAAGGAGAGGAGAAATGAGGTGCGTTTTAGAAACCTTTCCCGATCTCATGGCATACCATCTTCTGGGTTTCCCATGCATGTTTTGATGTAGGAAGATTCCCTTGTACCTGGAGATTTGAGACCCATGGGGTGGGTACCCCGCAGTGTTACTTTAAAGTATCTGCATTTGCTCACCCGAACTCACCAATCCTCTCAGCCCCAAGAGTGTCCAGCCTTATGTCTCATCCAGCTGTGGGTCTAGATATGGTCAATCCAGGTTGCATCAGAGACCCTGAACGGATTTTGTAAGAATTTCTCTCTCTTTCACTGTCTTTGCTTTGTGGGTTTTTTAAAGTAATGTATGTTTAGAATGGGGTTTGGCTGCTTTTCCCTGCTGTGTTTATGCCGCTTTACACCCTCTTGATTCACTTGCAGAGAGATATCGATACATAGGTTTTCAGATTCATACTAATCAGATATAATCTTGTGCGGTGATTAGGGGGTGTTGAGTCCAGTTTACTGAGCAGGGAGTAGGCCTTGTCTATTACATATTTGGCTTATGGAGCTGTGTCTGAGCTAATTTCAAACCCTTGTTTTATGCATCACCCCACCTCACCTTTCCGGTTAAGCAGCCATAGTGTGTCTTCTAAAGGTGTGCCTCTGTTCTGTTTTGTAATTCAGTTCAAGTTTAGCGATTTTGACATTCCCTCTATAAGCGATATCTTAGGATAAGTGCCTTTTTCTGTGTGACTTATTTCACTTAGAATCATCGTACCTAAATCCACTCATCATGCTGCTAACTAGCCTTATGACATTGATTTCATGGCTGAGTGATATTCCATTGTGCCAAGTACCACCATTTCTTTATCCATTTTTCTCTTTCCTGGGATATTGAAGGTGTACCGAAGCGGAGGTTCTTCGCAACAGAACAGCCGTAAAGTTTGGGGTGCCTGTGTCTTGTTGATTTTTAGTTTTCCCAATTTATACGCCCATGAGTGGAAGTGCCCTATGCTCTGTACGCTGTGTTTATTACTTGTTTCAGGACACACCGTACACTTCTCCAGAGTGCCTGTTGGCAATTTACATCCCGCCCATCAGCGTAGCAAGGCTCCCATGTCTCCATGTCCTGTCCTGCTTTTCTGGTTTTTACACTTTCTTCAGCATGGCCCTTTTGACCGAGGGAAAGCGAGACTTCTTTGTAGCGCTGATTTGCCCTTCCGGCTTGCTTGGTTGGCCAAAAAGGGCGTATGCGTTTTTTCCTGAATATATTCAGGAAAAAACGCATACGCCCTTTTTGGCCAAGGGCCTCATTGTCAACGGTTTGCCGCATTTCATGTGCTTTAAAGGCGAGTCGAATCTACCTCCTGAAATCTGTTTCCGGCAAATCTGCCTTGCTTTCAAATCCTCTTCGTTGCCTTCCCTCAATATATTTGTGGACGAGAGTTCTCATTTATAACTCTGCACGTTTGTGAATTGCAGTGCCCCTGAGCTCCATTTGTCTCCTCGCTTTTTTGGGAGCTGGCCGCAAAAGCGCAGGATTGCTTCAGGCCCTATTTTGGTTCTGGGGGGCAGGCTGAGCCTGTGGTTCATTCTTCTTCCTGATGGGAAAATGGAGTGACCTGTGCCTGTCCCAACACCTAGGGCTAGTCTCTCGTTGTTTCCCCGTCTTCCCCTTCATCCTCAGGACAAATTGCAACCGGGACGAAACAGGAGGTTAAAGGTGCTGATTCTCCAATTAGGGAGATGGTTAGTCAAGTGGCTGGAATGGCGAACCCGAGCACAAGGAAAGGAGAAATGAGGTGCGTTTTAGAAACCTTTCCCGATCTCATGGCATACCATCTTCTGGGTTTCCCATGCATGTTTTGATGTAGGAAGATTCCCTTGTACCTGGAGATTTGAGACCCATGGGGTGGGTACCCCGCAGTGTTACTTTAAAGTATCTGCATTTGCTCACCCGACCTCACCAATCCTCTCAGCCCCAAGAGTGTCCAGCCTTATGTCTCATCCAGCTGTGGGTCTAGATATGGTCAATCCAGGTTGCATCAGAGACCCTGAACGGATTTTGTAAGAATTTCTCTCTCTTTCACTGTCTTTGCTTTGTGGGTTTTTTAAAGTAATGTATGTTTAGAATGGGGTTTGGCTGCTTTTCCCTGCTGTGTTTATGCCGCTTTACACCCTCTTGATTCACTTGCAGAGAGATATCGATACATAGGTTTTCAGATTCATACTAATCAGATATAATCTTGTGCGGTGACTAGGGGGTGTTGAGTCCAGTTTACTGAGCAGGGAGTAGGCCTTGTCTATTACATATTTGGCTTATGGAGCTGTGTCTGAGCTAATTTCAAACCCTTGTTTTATGCATCACCCCACCTCACCTTTCCGGTTAAGCAGCCATAGTGTGTCTTCTAAAGGTGTGCCTCTGTTCTGTTTTGTAATTTAGTTCAAGTGTAGCGATTTTGACATTCCCTCTATAAGCGATATCTTAGGATAAGTGCCTTTTTCTGTGTGACTTATTTCACTTAGAATCATCGTACCTAAATCCACTCATCATGCTGCTAACTAGCCTT
This sequence comes from Eubalaena glacialis, assembly GCF_028564815.1. Classification (NCBI taxonomy): domain Eukaryota; kingdom Metazoa; phylum Chordata; class Mammalia; order Artiodactyla; family Balaenidae; genus Eubalaena; species Eubalaena glacialis. The sequence continues at coordinate 282,025 of NW_026871256.1, forward strand.
ATGACATTGATTTCATGGCTGAGTGATATTCCATTGTGCCAAGTACCACCATTTCTTTATCCATTTTTCTCTTTCCTGGGATATTGAAGGTGTACCGAAGTGGAGTTTCTTGGCAACAGAGCAGCCGTAAATTTTGGGGTTCCTGTGTCTCGTTGATTTTTAGTTTTCCCAATTTATACGCCCATGAGTGGAAGTGCCCTATGCTCTCTACACTGTGTTTATTACTTGTTTCAGGACACACCGTACTCTTCTCCAGAGTGCCTGTTGGCAATTTACATCCCGCCCATCAGCGTAGCAAGGCTCCCATGTCTCCATGGCCTGTCCTGCTTTTCTGGTTTTTACACTTTGTTCAGCATGGCCCTTTTGACCGAGGGCAAGCGAGACTTCTTTGTAGGGCTGATTTGCCCTTCCGGCTTGCTTGGTTGGCCAAAAAGGGCGTATGCGTTTTTTCCTGAATATATTCAGGAAAAAACGCATACGCCCTTTTTGGCCAAGGGCATCATTGTCAACGTTTTGCCGCTTTTCATGTGCTTTAAAGGCGAGTCGAATCTACCTCCTGAAATCTGTTTCCTGCAAATCTGCCTTGCTTTCAAATCCTCTTCGTTGCCTTCCCTCAATATATTTGTGGACGAGAGTTCTCATTTATAACTCTGCATGTTTGTGAATTGCAGTGCCCCTGAGCTCCATTTGTCTCCTCGCTTTTTTGGGAGCTGGCCGCAAAAGCGCAGGATTGCTTCAGGCCCTATTTTGGTTCTGGGGGGCAGGCTGAGCCTGTGGTTCATTCTTCTTCCTGATGGGAAAATGGAGTGACCTACGCCTGTCCCAACACCTAGGGCTCGTCTCTCGTTGCTTCCGCGTCTTCCCGTTCATCCTCAGGACAAATTGCAACCTGTACAATCAGGAGGTTAAAGGTGCTGATTCTCCAAGTAGGGAGATGGTTGGTCAAGCAGCTGGAATGGCGAACCCGAGCACAAGGAGAGGAGAAATGAGGTGCGTTTTAGAAACCTTTCCCGATCTCATGGCATACCATCTTCTGGGTTTCCCATGCATGTTTTGATGTAGGAAGATGCCCTTGTACCAGGAGATTTGAGACCCATGGGGTGTGTTCCCCGCAGTTTTACTTTAAAGTATCTGCGTTTGCTCACCCAACCTCACCAATCCTCTCAGCCCCAAGAGTGTCCAGCCTTATGTCTCATCCAGCTGTGGGTCTAGATATGGTCAATCCAGGTTGCATCAGAGACCCTGAACGGATTTTGTAAGAATTTCTCTCTCTTTCACTGTCTTTGTTTTGTGGGTTTTTTAAAGTAATTTATGTTTAGAATGGGGTTTGGCTGCTTTTCCCTGCTGTGTTGATGTCGCTTTACACCCTCTTGATTCACTTGCAGAGAGATATCGATACATAGGTTTTCAGATTCATACTAGTCAGATATATTCTTGTGCGGTGACTAGGGGGTGTTGAGTCCAGTTCACTGAGCAGGGAGTAGGCCTTGTCTATTACATATTTGGCTTATGGAGCGGTGTCTGAGCTAATTTCAAACCCTTGTTTTATGCATCACCCCACCTCACCTTTCCCGTTAAGCAGCCATAGTGTGTCTTCTAAAGGTGTGCCTCTGTTCTGTTTTGTAATTCTGTTCAAGTTTAGCGATTTTGACATTCCCTCTATAAGCGATATCTTAGGATAAGTGCCTTTTTCTGTGTGACTTATTTCACTTAGAATCATCGTACCTAAATCCACTCATCATGCTGCTAACTAGCCTTATGACATTGATTTCATGGCTGAGTGATATTCCATTGTGCCAAGTACCACCATTTCTTTATCCATTTTTCTCTTTCCTGGGATATTGAAGGTGTACCGAAGTGGAGTTTCTTGGCAACAGAGCAGCCGTAAATTTTGGGGTTCCTGTGTCTCGTTGATTTTTAGTTTTCCCAATTTATACGCCCATGAGTGGAAGTGCCCTATGCTCTCTACACTGTGTTTATTACTTGTTTCAGGACACACCGTACTCTTCTCCAGAGTGCCTGTTGGCAATTTACATCCCGCCCATCAGCGTAGCAAGGCTCCCATGTCTCCATGGCCTGTCCTGCTTTTCTGGTTTTTACACTTTGTTCAGCATGGCCCTTTTGACCGAGGGCAAGCGAGACTTCTTTGTAGGGCTGATTTGCCCTTCCGGCTTGCTTGGTTGGCCAAAAAGGGCGTATGCGTTTTTTCCTGAATATATTCAGGAAAAAACGCATACGCCCTTTTTGGCCAAGGGCATCATTGTCAACGTTTTGCCGCTTTTCATGTGCTTTAAAGGCGAGTCGAATCTACCTCCTGAAATCTGTTTCCTGCAAATCTGCCTTGCTTTCAAATCCTCTTCGTTGCCTTCCCTCAATATATTTGTGGACGAGAGTTCTCATTTATAACTCTGCACGTTTGTGAATTGCAGTGCCCCTGAGCTCCATTTGTCTCCTCGCTTTTTTGGGAGCTGGCCGCAAAAGCGCAGGATTGCTTCAGGCCCTATTTTGGTTCTGGGGGGCAGGCTGAGCCTGTGGTTCATTCTTCTTCCTGATGGGAAAATGGAGTGACCTACGCCTGTCCCAACACCTAGGGCTCGTCTCTCGTTGCTTCCGCGTCTTCCCGTTCATCCTCAGGACAAATTGCAACCTGTACAATCAGGAGGTTAAAGGTGCTGATTCTCCAAGTAGGGAGATGGTTGGTCAAGCAGCTGGAATGGCGAACCCGAGCACAAGGAGAGGAGAAATGAGGTGCGTTTTAGAAACCTTTCCCGATCTCATGGCATACCATCTTCTGGGTTTCCCATGCATGTTTTGATGGAGGAAGATGCCCTTGTACCAGGAGATTTGAGACCCATGGGGTGTGTTCCCCGCAGTTTTACTTTAAAGTATCTGCGTTTGCTCACCCAACCTCACCAATCCTCTCAGCCCCAAGAGTGTCCAGCCTTATGTCTCATCCAGCTGTGGGTCTAGATATGGTCAATCCAGGTTGCATCAGAGACCCTGAACGGATTTTGTAAGAATTTCTCTCTCTTTCACTGTCTTTGTTTTGTGGGTTTTTTAAAGTAATTTATGTTTAGAATGGGGTTTGGCTGCTTTTCCCTGCTGTGTTGATGCCGCTTTACACCCTCTTGATTCACTTGCAGAGAGATATCGATACATAGGTTTTCAGATTCATACTAGTCAGATATATTCTTGTGCGGTGACTAGGGGGTGTTGAGTCCAGTTCACTGAGCAGGGAGTAGGCCTTGTCTATTACATATTTGGCTTATGGAGCGGTGTCTGAGCTAATTTCAAACCCTTGTTTTATGCATCACCCCACCTCACCTTTCCCGTTAAGCAGCCATAGTGTGTCTTCTAAAGGTGTGACTCTGTTCTGTTTGTAATTCAGTTCAAGTGTAGCGATTTTGACATTCCCTCCATAAGCGATATCTTAGGATAAGTGCCTTTTTCTGTGTGACTTATTTCACTTAGAATCATCGTACCTAAATCCACTCATCATGCTGCTAACTAGCCTTATGACATTGATTTCATGGCTGAGTGATATTGCATTGTGCCAAGTACCACCATTTCTTTATCCATTTTTCTCTTTCCTGGGATATTGAAGGTGTACCGAAGCGGAGGTTCTTGGCAACAGAGCAGCCGTAAACTTTAGGGTGCCTGTGTCTTGTTTATTTTTAGTTTTCCCAATTTATACGCCCATGAGTGGAAGTGCCCTATGCTCTGTACGCTGTGTTTATTACTTGTTTCAGGACACACCGTACTCTTCTCCAGAGTGCCTGTTGGCAATTTACATCCCGCCCATCAGCGTAGCAAGGCTCCCATGTCTCCATGGCCTGTCTTGCTTTTCTGGTTTTTACAGTTTGTTCAGCATGGCCCTTTTGACCGAGGGCAAGCGAGACTTCTTTGTAGCGCTGATTTGCCCTTCCGGCTTGCTTGGTTGGCCAAAAAGGGCGTATGCGTTTTTTCCTGAATATATTCAGGAAAAAACGCATACGCCCTTTTTGGCCAAGGGCATCATTGTCAACGTTTTGTCACTTTTCATGTGCTTTAAAGGCGAGTCGAATCTACCTCCTGAAATCTGTTTCCTGCAAATCTGCCTTGCTTTCAAATCCTCTTCATTGCCTTCCCTCAATATATTTGTGGACGAGAGATCTCATTTATAACTCTGCACTTTTGTGAATTGCAGTGCCCCTGAGCTCCATTTGTCTCCTCGCTTTTTTGGGAGCTGGCCGCAAAAGCGCAGGATTGCTTCAGGCCCTATTTTGGTTCTGGGGGGCAGGCTGAGCCTGTGGTTCATTCTTCTTCCTGATGGGAAAGTGGAGTGACCTGTGCCTGTCCCAACACCTAGGGCTAGTCTCTCGTTGGTTCCCCGTCTTCCCGTTCATCTTCAGGACAAATTGCAACCTGTACGAAACAGGAGGTTAAAGGTGCTGATTCTCCAAGTAGGGAGATGGTTAGTCAAGCGGCTGGAATGGCGAACCCGAGCACAAGGAGAGGAGAAATGAGGTGCGTTTTAGAAACCTTTCCCAATCTAATGGCATACCATCTTCTGGGCTTCCCATGCATGTTTTGATGTAGGAAGATTCCCTTGTTCCTGGAGATTTGAGACCCATGTGGTGGGTACCCCGCGGTATTACTTTAAAGTATCTGCATTTGCTCACCCAACCTCACCAATCCTCTCAGCCCCAAGAGTGTCCAGCCTTATGTCTCATCCAGCTATGGGTCTAGATATGGTCAATCCAGGTTGCATCAGAGACCCTGAACGGATTTTGTAAGAATTTCTCTCTCTTTCACTGTCTTTGCTTTGTGGCTTTTTTAAAGTAATGTATGTTTAGAATGGGGTTTGGCTGCTTTTCCCTGCTGTGTTTATGCCGCTTTACACCCTCTTGATTCACTTGCAGAGAGATATCGATACATAGGTTTTCAGATTCATACTAGTCAGATATATTCTTGTGCGGTGACTAGGGGGTGTTGAGTCCAGTTCACTGAGCAGGGAGTAGGCCTTGTCTAGTACATATTTGGCTTATGGAGCGGTGTCTGAGCTAATTTCAAACCCTTGTTTTATGCATCACCCCACCTCACCTTTCCAGTTAAGCAGACATAGTGTGTCTTCTAAAGGTGTGACTCTGTTCTGTTTGGTAATTCAGTTCAAGTGTAGCGATTTTGACATTCCCTCTATAAGCGATATCTTAGGATAAGTGCCTTTTTCTGTGTGACTTATTTCACTTAGAATCATCGTACCTAAATCCACTCATCATGCTGCTAACTAGCCTTATGACATTGATTTCATGGCTGAGTGATATTGCATTGTGCCAAGTACCACCATTTCTTTATCCATTTTTCTCTTTCCTGGGATATTGAAGGTGTACCGAAGCGGAGGTTCTTGGCAACAGAGCAGCCGTAAACTTTAGGGTGCCTGTGTCTTGTTGATTTTTAGTTTTCCCAATTTATACGCCCATGAGTGGAAGTGCCCTATTCTCTCTACGCTGTGTTTATTACTTGTTTCAGGACACACCGTACTCTTCTCCAGATTGCCTGTTGGCAATTTACATCCCGCCCATCAGCGTAGCAAGACTCCCATGTCTCCATGGCCTGTCCTGCTTTTCTGGTTTTTACACTTTGTTCAGCATGGCCCTTTTGACCGAGGGCAAGCGAGACTTCTTTGTAGCGCTGATTTGCCCTTCCGGCTTGCTTGGTTGGCCAAAAAGGGCGTATGCGTTTTTTCCTGAATATATTCAGGAAAAAACGCATACGCCCTTTTTGGCCAAGGGCATCATTGTCAACGTTTTGTCACTTTTCATGTGCTTTAAAGGCGAGTCGAATCTACCTCCTGAAATCTGTTTCCTGCAAATCTGCCTTGCTTTCAAATCCTCTTCGTTGCCTTCCCTCAATATATTTGTGGACGAGAGTTCTCATTTATAACTCTGCACGTTTGTGAATTGCAGTGCCCCTGAGCTCCATTTGTCTCCTCGCTTTCTTGGGAGCTGGCCGCAAAAGCGCAGGATTGCTTCAGGCCCTATTTTGGTTTTGGGGGGCAGGCTGAGCCTGTGGTTCATTCTTCTTCCTGATGGGAAATTGGAGTGACCTGTGCCTGTCCCAACACCTAGGGCTAGTCTCTCGTTGGTCCCCCGTCTTCCCGTTCATCCTCAGGACAAATTGCAACCTGGACGAAACAGGAGGTTAAAGGTGCTGATTCTCCAAGTAGGGAGATGGTTAGTCAAGCGGCTGGAATGGTGAACCCGAGCACAAGGAGAGGAGAAATGAGTTGCGTTTTAGAAACCTTTCCCGATCTCACGGCATACCATCTTCTGGGTTTCCCATGCATGTTTTGATGTAGGAAGATTCCCTTGTACCTGGAGATTTGAGACCCATGGGGTGGGTACCCCGCGGTATTACTTTAAAGTATCTGCATTTGCTCACCCAACCTCACCAATCCTCTCAGCCCCAAGAGTGTCCAGCCTTATGTCTCATCCAGCTGTGGGTCTAGATATGGTCAATCCAGGTTGCATCAGAGACCCTGAACGGATTTTGTAAGAATTTCTCTCTCTTTCACTGTCTTTGCTTTGTGGGTTTTTTAAAGTAATGTATGTTTAGAATGGGGTTTGGCTGCTTTTCCCTGCTGTGTTTATGCCGCTTTACACCCTCTTGATTCACTTGCAGAGAGATATCAATACATAGGTTTTCAGATTCATACTAGTCAGATATATTCTTGTGCGTTGACTAGGGGGTGTTGAGTCCAGTACACTGAGCAGGGAGTAGGCCTTGTCTATTACATATTTGGCTTATGGAGCTGTGTCTGAGCTAATTTCAAACCCTTGTTTTATGCATCACCCCACCTCACCTTTCCCGTTAAGCAGCCATAGTGTGTCTTCTAAAGGTGTGACTCTGTTCTGTTTTGTAATTCAGTTCAAGTGTAGCGATTTTGACATTCCCTCTATAAGCGATATCTTAGGATAAGTGTCTTTTTCTGTGTGACTTATTTCACTTAGAATCATCCTACCTAAATCCACACATCATGCTGCTAACTAGCCTTATGACATTGATTTCATGGCTGAGTGATATTCCATTGTGCCAAGTACCACCATTTCTTTATCCATTTTTCTCTTTCCTGGGATATTGAAGGTGTACCGAAGCGGAGGTTCTTGGAAACAGAGCAGCCGTAAACTTTAGGGTGCCTGTGTCTTGTTGATTTTTAGTTTTCCCAATTTATACGCCCATGAGTGGAAGTGCCCTATGCTCTCTACGCTGTGTTTATTACTTGTTTCAGGACACACCGTACTCTTCTCCAGAGTGCCTGTTGGCAATTTATATCCCGCCCATCAGCGTAGCAAGGCTCCCATGTCTCCATGGCCTGTCCTGATTTTCTGGTTTTTACTGTTTGTTCAGCATGGCCCTTTTGACCGAGGGCAAGCGAGACTTCTTTGTAGCGCTGATTTGCCCTTCCGGCTTGCTTGGTTGGCCAAAAAGGGCGTATGCGTTTTTTCCTGAATATATTCAGGAAAAAACGCATACGCCCTTTTTGGCCAAGGGCATCATTGTCAACGTTTTGCCGCTTTTCATGTGCTTTAAAGGCGAGTCGAATCTACCTCCTGAAATCTGTTTCCTGCAAATCTGCCTTGCTTTCAAATCCTCTTCGTTGCCTTCCCTCAATATATTTGTGCACGAGAGTTCTCATTTATAACTCTGTACGTTTGTGAATTGCAGTGCCCCTGAGCTCCATTTGTCTCCTCGCTTTCTTGGGAGCTGGCCGGAAAAGCGCAGGATTGCTTCAGGCCCTATTTTGGTTCTGGGGGGCAGGCTGAGCCTGTGGTTCATTCTTCTTCCTGATGGGAAAATGGAGTGACCTGTGCCTGTCCCAACACCTAGGGCTAATCTCTCGTTGGTTCCCCGTCTTCCCGTTCATCCTCAGGACAAATTGCAACCTGGTCAAAACAGGAGGTTAAAGGTGCTGATTCTCCAAGTAGGGAGATGGTTAGTCAAGCGGCTGGAATGGCGAACCCGAGCACAAGGAGAGGAGAAATGAGGTGCGTTTTAGAAACCTTTCCCGATCTCACGGCATACCATCCTCTGGGTTTCCCATGCATGTTTTGATGTAGGAAGATGCCCTTGTACCTGGAGATTTGAGACCCATGGGGTGTGTACCCCGCGGTGCTACTTTAAAGTATCTGGGTTTGCTCACCCAACCTCACCAATCCTCTCAGCCCCAAGAGTGTCCAGCCTTATGTCTCATCCAGCTGTGGGTCTAGATATGGTCAATCCAGGTTGCATCATAGACCCTGAATGGATTTTGTAAGAATTTCTCTCTCTTTAACTGTCTTTGTTTTCTGGGTTTTTTAAAGTAATTTATGTTTAGAATCGGGCTTGGCTGATTTTCCCTGCTGTGTTGATGCCGCTTTACACCCTCTTGATTCACTTGCAGAGAGATATCGATACATAGGTTTTCAGATTCTTACTAGTCAAATATATTCTTGTGTGGTGACTAGGGTGTGTTGAGTCCAGTTCACTGAGCAGGGAGTAGGCCTTGTCTATTACATATTTGGCTTATGGAGCGGTCTCTGAGCTAATTTCAAACCCTTGTTTTATGCATCACCCCACCTCACCTTTCCCGTTAAGCAGCCATAGTGTGTCTTCTAAAGGTGTGACTCTGTTCTCTTTTGTAATTCAGTTCAAGTGTAGCGATTTTGACATTCCCTCTATAAGCGATATCTTAGGATAAGTGTCTTTTTCTGTGTGACTTATTTCACTTAGAATCATCGTACCTAAATCCACTCATCATGCTGCTAACTAGCCTTATGACATTGATTTCATGGCTGAGTGATATTCCATTGTGCCAAGTACCACCATTTCTTTATCCATTTTTCTCTTTCCTGGGATATTGAAGGTGTACCGAAGTGGAGGTTCTTGGAAACAGAGCAGCCGTAAACTTTAGGGTGCCTGTGTCTTGTTGATTTTTAGTTTTCCCAATTTATATGCCCATGAGTGGAAGTGCCCTATGCTCTCAACGCTGTGTTTATTACTTGTTTCAGGACACACCGTACTCTTCTCCAGAGTGCCTGTTGGCAATTTACATCCCGCCCATCAGCGTAGCAAGGCTCCCATGTCTCCATGGCCTGTCCTGCTTTTCTGGTTTTTACACTTTGTTCAGCATGGCCCTTTTGACCGAGGGCAAGCGAGACTTCTTTGTAGCGCTGATTTGCCCTTCCGGCTTGCTTGGTTGGCCAAAAAGGGCGTATGCGTTTTTTCCTGAATATATTCAGGAAAAAACGCATACGCCCTTTTTGGCCAAGGGCATCATTGTCAACGTTTTGCCGCTTTTCATGTGCTTTAAAGGCGAGTCGAATCTACCTCCTGAAATCTGTTTCCTGCAAATCTGCCTTGCTTTCAAATCCTCTTCGTTGCCTTCCCTCAATATATTTGTGGACGAGAGTTCTCATTTATAACTCTGCACGTTTGTGAATTGCAGTGCCCCTGAGCTCCATTTGTCTCCTCGCTTTTTTGGGAGCTGGCCGCAAAAGCGCAGGATTGCTTCAGGCCCTATTTTGGTTCTGGGGCGCAGGCTGAGCCTGTGGTTCATTCTTCTTCCTGATGGGAAAATGGAGTGACCTGTGCCTGTCCCAATACCTAGGGCTAGTCTTTCGTTGGTTCCCCGTCTTCCCGTTCATCCTCAGGACAAATTGCAACCTGGACGAAACAGTAGGTTAAAGGTGCTGATTCTCCAAGTAGGGAGATGGTTAGTCAAGCGGCTGGAATGGTGAACCCGAGCACAAGGAGAGGAGAAATGAGGTGCGTTTTGGAAACCTTTCCCGATCTCACGGCATACCATCTTCTGGCTTTCCCATGCATGTTTTGATGTAGGAAGATTCCCTTGTACCTGGAGATTTGAGACCCATGGGGTGTGTTCCCCGCAGTGTTACTTTAAAGTATCTGCATTTCTCACCCAACCTCACCAATCCGCTCAGCCCCAAGAGTGTCCAGCCTTATGTCTCATCCAGCTGTGGGTCTAGATATGGTCAATCCAGGTTGCATCATAGACCCTGAACGGTTTTGTAAGAATTTCTCTCTCTTTCACTGTCTTTGTTTTGTGGGTTTTTTAAAGTAATTTATGTTTAGAATCGGGCTTGGCTGCTTTTCCCTGCTGTGTTGATGCCGCTTTACACCCTCTTGATTCACTTGCAGAGAGATATCGATACATAGGTTTTCAGATTCTTACTAGTCAGATATATTCTTGTGTGGTGACTAGGGTGTGTTGAGTCCAGTTCACTGAGCAGGGAGTAGGCCTTGTCTATTACATATTTGGCTTATGGAGCGGTCTCTGAGCTAATTTCAAACCCTTGTTTTATGCATCACTCCACCTCACCTTTCCCGTTAAGCAGCCATAGTGTGTCTTCTAAAGGTGTGACTCTGTTCTGTTTTGTAATTCAGTTCAAGTGTAGCGATTTTGACATTCCCTCTATAAGCGATATCTTAGGATAAGTGTCTTTTTCTGTGTGACTTATTTCACTTAGAATCATCGTATCTAAATCCACTCATCATGCTGCTAACTAGGCTTATGACATTGATTTCATGGCTGAGTGATATTCCATTGTGCCAAGTACCACCATTTCTTTATCCATTTTTCTCTTTCCTGGGATATTGAAGGTGTACCGAAGTGGAGGTTCTTGGAAACAGAGCAGCCGTAAACTTTAGGGTGCCTGTGTCTTGTTGATTTTTAGTTTTCCCAATTTATACGCCCTTGAGTGGAAGTGCCCTATGCTCTGTACGCTGTGTTTATTACTTGTTTCAGGACACACCGTACTCTTCTCCAGAGTGCCTGTTGGCAATTTACATCTCTCCCATCAGCGTAGCAAGGCTCCCATGTCTCCATGGCCTGTCCTGCTTTTCTGGTTTTTACACTTTGTTCAGCATGGCCCTTTTGACCGAGGGCAAGCGAGACTTCTTTGTAGCGCTGATTTGCCCTTCCGGCTTGCTTGGTTGGCCAAAAAGGGCGTATGCGTTTTTTCCTGAATATATTCAGGAAAAAACGCATACGCCCTTTTTGGCCAAGGGCATCATTGTCAACGTTTTGCCGCTTTTCATGTGCTTTAAAGGCGAGTCGAATCTACCTCCTGAAATCTGTTTCCTGCAAATCTGCCTTGCTTTCAAATCCTCTTCGTTGCCTTCCCTCAATATATTTGTGGACGAGAGTTCTCATTTATAACTCTGCACGTTTGTGAATTGCAGTGCCCCTGAGCTCCATTTGTCTCCTCGCTTTTTTGGGAGCTGGCCGCAAAAGCGCAGGATTGCTTCAGGCCCTATTTTGGTTCTGGGGGGCAGGCTGAGCCTGTGGTTCATTCTTCTTCCTGATGGGAAAATGGAGTGAGCTATGCCTGTCCCAACACCTAGGGCTCGTCTCTCGTTGGTTCCGCGTCTTCCCGTTCATCCTCAGGACAAATTGCAACTTGTACAATCAGGAGGTTAAAGGTGCTGATTCTCCAAGTAGGGAGATGGTTAGTCAAGCGGCTGGAATGGCGAACCCGAGCACAAGGAGAGGAGAAATGAGGTGCGTTTTAGAAACCTTTCCCGATCTCATGGCATACCATCTTCTGGGTTTCCCATGCATGTTTTGATGTAGGAAGATTCCCTTGTACCTGGAGATTTGAGACCCATGGGGTGTGTTCCCCGCAGTGTTACTTTAAAGTATCTGCGTTTGCTCATCCAACCTCACCAATCCTCTCAGCCCCAAGAGTGTCCAGCCTTATGTCTCATCCAGCTGTGGGTCTAGATATGGTCAATCCAGGTTGCATCATAGACCCTGAACGGATTTTGTAAGAATTTCTCTCTCTTTCACTGTCTTTGTTTTGTGGGTTTTTTAAAGTAATTTATGTTTAGAATCGGGCTTGGCTGCTTTTCCCTGCTGTGTTGATGCCGCTTTACACCCTCTTGATTCACTTGCAGAGAGATATCGATACATAGGTTTTCAGATTCGTACTAGTCAGAATTATTCTTGTGCGGTGACTAGGGGGTGTTGAGTCCAGTTCACTTAGCAGGGAGTAGGCCTTGTCTATTACATATTTGGCTTATGGAGCAGTCTCTGAGCTAATTTCAAACCCTTGTTTTATGCATCACCCCACCTCACCTTTCCCGTTAAGCAGCCATAGTGTGTCTTCTACAGGTGTGACTGTGTTCTGTTTTGTAATTCAGTTCAAGTGTAGCGATTTTGACGTTCCCTCTATAAGCGATATATTAGGATAAGTGTCTTTTTCTGTGTGACTTATTTCACTTAGAATCATCGTACCTACATCCACTCATAATGCTGCTAACTAGCCTTATGACATTGATTTCATGGCTGAGTGATATTCCATTGTGCCAAGTCCCACCATTTCTTTATCCATTTTTCTCTTTCCTGGGATATTGAAGGTGTTCCGAAGCGGAGGTTCTTGGAAACAGAGCAGCCGTAAACTTTAGGGTGCCTGTGTCTTGTTGATTTTTAGTTTTCCCAATTTATACGCCCATGAGTGGAAGTGCCCTATGCTCTCTAAGCTGTGTTTATTACTTGTTTCAGGACACACCGTACACTTCTCCAGAGTGCCTGTTGGCAATTTACATCCCGCCCATCAGCGTAGCAAGGCTCCCATGTCTCCATGGCCTGTCCTGCTTTTCTGGTTTTTACACTTTGTTCAGCATGGCCCTTTTGACCGAGGGCAAGCGAGACTTCTTTGTAGTGCTGATTTGCCCTTCCGGCTTGCTTGGTTGGCCAAAAACGGCGTATGCGTTTTTTCCTGAATATATTCAGGAAAAAACGCATACGCCCTTTTTGGCCAAGGGCATCATTGTCAACGTTTTGCCGCTTTTCATGTGCTTTACAGGCGAGTCGAATCTACATCCTGAAATCTGTTTCCTGAAAATCTGCCTTACTTTCAAATCCTCTTCGTTGCCTTCCCTCAATATATTTGTGGACGAGAGTTCTCATTTATAACTCTGCACGTTTGTGAATTGCAGTGCCCCTGAGCTCCATTTGTCTCCTCGCTTTTTTGGGAGCTGGCCGCAAAAGCGCAGGATTGCTTCAGGCCCTATTTTGGTTCTGGGGGGCAGGCTGAGCCTGTGGTTCATTCTTCTTCCTGATGGAAAAATGGAGTGACCTGTGCCTGTCCCAACACCTAGGGCTAGTCTCTCGTTGGTTGCCCGTCTTCCCGTTCATCCTCAGGAAAATTGCAACCTGTACGATACAGGAGTTTAAAGATGCTGATTCTCCAAGTAGGGAGATGGTGAATCAAGCGGCTGGAATGGGGAACCCGAGCACAAGGAGAGGAGAAATGAGGTGCGTTTTAGAAACCTTTCCCGATCTCACGGCATACCATCTTCTGGGTTTCACATGCATGTTTGGATGTAGGAAGATGCCCTTGTACCTGGAGATTTGAGACCCATGGGGTGGGTACCCCACGGTATTACTTTAAAGTATCTGCGTTTCCTCACCCAACCTCACCAATCCTCTCAGCCCCAAGAGTGTCCAGCCTTATGTCTTATCCAGCTGTGGGTCTAGATATGGTCAATCCAGGTTGCATCAGAGACCCTGAACGGATTTTGTAAGAATTTCTCTCTCTTTCACTGTCTTTGCTTTGTGGGTTTTTTAAAGTAATGTATGTTTAGAATGGGGTTTGGCTGCTTTTCCCTGCTGCGTTTATGCCGCTTTACACCCTCTTGATTCACTTGCAGAGAGATATCAATACCCAGGTTTTCAATTTCATACTAGTCAGATATATTCTTGTGCGGTGACTAGGGGGTGTTGAGTCCAGTTAACTGAGCACGGAGTAGGCCTTGTCTATTACATATTTGTCTTATGGAGCGGTGTCTGAGCTAATTTCAAACCCTTGTTTTATGCATCACCCCACCTCACCTTTCCGGTTAAGCAGCCATAGTGTGTCTTCTAAAGGTGTGCCTCTGTTCTGTTTTGTAATTCAGTTCAAGTGTAGCGATTTTGACATTCCCTCTATAAGCGATATCTTAGGATAAGTGCCTTTTTCTGTGTGACTTATTTCACTTAGAATCATCGTACCTAAATCCACTCATCATGCTGCTAACTAGCCTTATGACATTGATTTCATGGCTGAGTGATATTCCATTGTGCCAAGTACCACCATTTCTTTATCCATTTTTCTCTTTCCTGGGATATTGAAGGTGTACCGAAGCGGAGGTTCTTGGCAACAGAACAGCCGTAAAGTTTGGGGTGCCTGTGTCTTGTTGATTTTTAGTTTTCCCAATTTATACGCCCATGAGTGGAAGTGCCCTATGCTCTCTACGCTGTGTTTATTACTTGTTTCAGGACACACCGTACACTTCTCCAGAGTGCCTGTTGGCAATTTACATCCCGCCCATCAGCGTAGCAAGGCTCCCATGTCTCCATGTCCTGTCCTGCTTTTCTGGTTTTTACACTTTCTTCAGCATGGCCCTTTTGACCGAGGGAAAGCGAGACTTCTTTGTAGCGCTGATTTGCCCTTCCGGCTTGCTTGGTTGGCCAAAAAGGGCGTATGCGTTTTTTCCTGAATATATTCAGGAAAAAACGCATACGCCCTTTTTGGCCAAGGGCCTCATTGTCAACGTTTTGCCGCATTTCATGTGCTTTAAAGGCGAGTCGAATCTACCTCCTGAAATCTGTTTCCGGCAAATCTGCCTTGCTTTCAAATCCTCTTCGTTGCCTTCCCTCAATATATTTGTGGACGAGAGTTCTCATTTATAACTCTGCACGTTTGTGAATTGCAGTGCCCCTGAGCTCCATTTGTCTCCTCGCTTTTTTGGGAGCTGGCCGCAAAAGCGCAGGATTGCTTCAGGCCCTATTTTGGTTCTGGGGGGCAGGCTGAGCCTGTGGTTCATTCTTCTTCCTGATGGGAAAATGGAGTGACCTGTGCCTGTCCCAACACCTAGGGCTAGTCTCTCGTTGTTTCCCCGTCTTCCCCTTCATCCTCAGGAAAAATTGCAACCGGGACGAAACAGGAGGTTAAAGGTGCTGATTCTCCAATTAGGGAGATGGTTAGTCAAGTGGCTGGAATGGCGAACCCGAGCACAAGGAAAGGAGAAATGAGGTGCGTTTTAGAAACCTTTCCCGATCTCATGGCATACCATCTTCTGGGTTTCCCATGCATGTTTTGATGTAGGAAGATTCCCATGTACCTGGAGATTTGAGACCCATGGGGTGGGTACCCCGCAGTGTTACTTTAAAGTATCTGCATTTGCTCACCCGAACTCACCAATCCTCTCAGCCCCAAGAGTGTCCAGCCTTATGTCTCATCCAGCTGTGGGTCTAGATATGGTCAATCCAGGTTGCATCAGAGACCCTGAACGGATTTTGTAAGAATTTCTCTCTCTTTCACTGTCTTTGCTTTGTGGGTTTTTTAAAGTAATGTATGTTTAGAATGGGGTTTGGCTGCTTTTCCCTGCTGTGTTTATGCCGCTTTACACCCTCTTGATTCACTTGCAGAGAGATATCGATACATAGGTTTTCAGATTCATACTAATCAGATATAATCTTGTGCGGTGATTAGGGGGTGTTGAGTCCAGTTTACTGAGCAGGGAGTAGGCCTTGTCTATTACATATTTGGCTTATGGAGCTGTGTCTGAGCTAATTTCAAACCCTTGTTTTATGCATCACCCCACCTCACCTTTCCGGTTAAGCAGCCATAGTGTGTCTTCTAAAGGTGTGCCTCTGTTCTGTTTTGTAATTCAGTTCAAGTTTAGCGATTTTGACATTCCCTGTATAAGCGATATCTTAGGATAAGTGCCTTTTTCTGTGTGACTTATTTCACTTAGAATCATCGTACCTAAATCCACTCATCATGCTGCTAACTAGCCTTATGACATTGATTTCATGGCTGAGTGATATTCCATTGTGCCAAGTACCACCATTTCTTTATCCATTTTTCTCTTTCCTGGGATATTGAAGGTGTACCGAAGCGGAGGTTCTTGGCAACAGAACAGCCGTAAAGTTTGGGGTGCCTGTGTCTTGTTGATTTTTAGTTTTCCCAATTTATACGCCCATGAGTGGAAGTGCCCTATGCTCTGTACGCTGTGTTTATTACTTGTTTCAGGACACACCGTACACTTCTCCAGAGTGCCTGTTGGCAATTTACATCCCGCCCATCAGCGTAGCAAGGCTCCCATGTCTCCATGTCCTGTCCTGCTTTTCTGGTTTTTACACTTTCTTCAGCATGGCCCTTTTGACCGAGGGAAAGCGAGACTTCTTTGTAGCGCTGATTTGCCCTTCCGGCTTGCTTGGTTGGCCAAAAAGGGCGTATGCGTTTTTTCCTGAATATATTCAGGAAAAAACGCATACGCCCTTTTTGGCCAAGGGCATCATTGTCAACGTTTTGCCGCTTTTCATGTGCTTTAAAGGCGAGTCGAATCTACCTCCTGAAATCTGTTTCCTGCAAATCTGCCTTGCTTTCAAATCCTCTTCGTTGCCTTCCCTCAATATATTTGTGGACGAGAGTTCTCATTTATAACTCTGCACGTTTGTGAATTGCAGTGCCCCTGAGCTCCATTTGTCTCCTCGCTTTTTTGGGAGCTGGCCGCAAAAGCGCAGGATTGCTTCAGGCCCTATTTTGGTTCTGGGGGGCAGGCTGAGCCTGTGGTTCATTCTTCTTCCTGATGGGAAAATGGAGTGACCTACGCCTGTCCCAACACCTAGGGCTCGTCTCTCGTTGCTTCCGCGTCTTCCCGTTCATCCTCAGGACAAATTGCAACCTGTACAATCAGGAGGTTAAAGGTGCTGATTCTCCAAGTAGGGAGATGGTTGGTCAAGCAGCTGGAATGGCGAACCCGAGCACAAGGAGAGGAGAAATGAGGTGCGTTTTAGAAACCTTTCCCGATCTCATGGCATACCATCTTCTGGGTTTCCCATGCATGTTTTGATGTAGGAAGATGCCCTTGTACCAGGAGATTTGAGACCCATGGGGTGTGTTCCCCGCAGTTTTACTTTAAAGTATCTGCGTTTGCTCACCCAACCTCACCAATCCTCTCAGCCCCAAGAGTGTCCAGCCTTATGTCTCATCCAGCTGTGGGTCTAGATATGGTCAATCAAGGTTGCATCAGAGACCCTGAACGGATTTTGTAAGAATTTCTCTCTCTTTCACTGTCTTTGTTTTGTGGGTTTTTTAAAGTAATTTATGTTTAGAATGGGGTTTGGCTGCTTTTCCCTGCTGTGTTGATGCCGCTTTACACCCTCTTGATTCACTTGCAGAGAGATATCGATACATAGGTTTTCAGATTCATACTAGTCAGATATATTCTTGTGCGGTGACTAGGGGGTGTTGAGTCCAGTTCACTGAGCAGGGAGTAGGCCTTGTCTATTACATATTTGGCTTATGGAGCGGTGTCTGAGCTAATTTCAAACCCTTGTTTTATGCATCACCCCACCTCACCTTTCCCGTTAAGCAGCCATAGTGTGTCTTCTAAAGGTGTGACTCTGTTCTGTTTGTAATTCAGTTCAAGTGTAGCGATTTTGACATTCCCTCTATAAGCGATATCTTAGGATAAGTGCCTTTTTCTGTGTGACTTATTTCACTTAGAATCATCGTACCTAAATCCACTCATCATGCTGCTAACTAGCCTTATGACATTGATTTCATGGCTGAGTGATATTGCATTGTGCCAAGTACCACCATTTCTTTATCCATTTTTCTCTTTCCTGGGATATTGAAGGTGTACCGAAGCGGAGGTTCTTGGCAACAGAGCAGCCGTAAACTTTAGGGTGCCTGTGTCTTGTTTATTTTTAGTTTTCCCAATTTATACGCCCATGAGTGGAAGTGCCCTATGCTCTCTACGCTGTGTTTATTACTTGTTTCAGGACACACCGTACTCTTCTCCAGAGTGCCTGTTGGCAATTTACATCCCGCCCATCAGCGTAGCAAGGCTCCCATGTCTCCATGGCCTGTCTTGCTTTTCTGGTTTTTACAGTTTGTTCAGCATGGCCCTTTTGACCGAGGGCAAGCGAGACTTCTTTGTAGC